>NC_091993.1:48535485-48835485 GCF_044704955.1 Pristiophorus japonicus
CTTCAATCACCCTCTAACCTGTTCTTCAATCACTCTCTAACCTATTCTTCAATCACCCTCTAATCTGTTCTTCAATTACCCTCTAACCTGTTCTTCAATCACTCTCTAACATGTCCCTCAATCTCCCTCTAACCTGTTCTTCAATCACCCTCTAACCTGTTCTTCAATCACCCTCTAACCTGTCCTTCAATCACCCTCTAACCTGTTCCTCAATCACCCTCTAACCTGTTCTTCAATCACCCTCTAACCTGTTCTTCAATCACCCTCTAACCTCTCCTTCAATCACCCTCTAACCTGTTCTTCAATCATCCTCTATCCTGTTCTTCAATCACCCTCTAACCTGTTCTTCAATCACTCTCTAACCTGTTCTTCAATCACCCTCTAACCTGTTCTTCAATCACTCTCTAACCTGTTCTTCAATCATCCTCTATCCTGTTCTTCAATCACCCGCTAACCTGTTCCTCAATCACCCTCTAAACAGTCCCTCAATCACCCTCTAAGCTGTCCCTCAATCACCCTCTAACCTGTTCTTCAATCACTCTCTAACCTGTTCTTCAATCACCCTCTAACCTGTTCTTCAATCACCCTCGAACCTGTTCCTCAATCACCCTCTAACCTGTTCTTCAATCATTCTCTAACCTGTTCTTCAATCATCCTCTAACCTGTCCCTCAATCACCCTCTAACCTGTTCTTCAATCACCCTCTAACCTGTCCCTCAATCACCCTCTAAGCTGTCCCTCAATCACCCTCTAACCTGTTATTCAATCACCCTCTAACCTGTTCTTCAATCACCCTCTAACCTGTTCTTCAATCACCCTCTAACCTGTTCTTCAATCACCCGCTAACCTGTTCCTCAATCACCCTCTAACCTGTTCTTCAATCACCCTCTAACCTGTTCTTCAATCAACATCTCACCTGTTCTTCAATCACCCTCTAACATGTCCCTCAATTTCCCTCTAAGCTGTTCTTCAATCATCCTCTATCCTGCTCTTCAATCACCCTCTAACCTGTTCTTCAATCACTCTCTAACCTGTTCTTCAATCACCCTCTAACCTGTTCTTCAATCACCCGCTAACCTGTTCTTCAATCACCCTCTAACCTTTTCTTCAATCACCCTCTAACCTGTTCTTCAATCACCCTCTAACCTGTTCTTCAATCAACATCTAACCTGTTCTTCAATCACCCTCGAACATGTCCCTCAATCTCCCTCTAACCTGTTCTTCAATCATCCTCTATCCTGTTCTTCAATCACCCGCTAACCTGTTCCTCAATCACCCTCTAAACTGTCCCTCAATCACCCTCTAAGCTGTCCCTCAATCACCCTCTAACCTGTTCTTCAATCACCCTCTAACCTGTTCTTCAATCACCCTCTAACCTGTTCTTCAATCACTCTCTAACCTGTTCTTCAATCACCCTCGAACCTGTTCCTCAATCACCCTCTAACCTGTTCTTCAATCACCCTCTAACCTGTTCTTCAATCATCCTCTAACCTGTCCCTCAATCACCCTCTAACCTGTTCTTCAATCACCCTCTAACCTGTCCCTCAATCACCCTCTAAGCTGTCCCTCAATCACCCTCTAACCTGTTCTTCAATCACCCTCTAACCTGTTCTTCAATCACCCTCTAACCTGTTCTTCAATCACCCTCTAACCTGTTCTTCAATCACCCTCTAACCTGTTCTTCAATCAACATCTCACCTGTTCTTCAATCACCCTCTAACATGTCCCTCAATTTCCCTCTAAGCTGTTCTTCAATCATCCTCTATCCTGCTCTTCAATCACCCTCTAACCTGTTCTTCAATCACTCTCTAACCTGTTCTTCAATCACCCTCTAACCTGTTCTTCAATCACCCGCTAACCTGTTCTTCAATCACCCTCTAACCTTTTCTTCAATCACCCTCTAACCTGTTCTTCAATCACCCTCTAACCTGTTCTTCAATCAACATCTAACCTGTTCTTCAATCACCCTCGAACATGTCCCTCAATCTCCCTCTAACCTGTTCTTCAATCACCCTCTAACCTGTCCCTCAATCAACATCTAACCTGTTCTTCAATCACCCTCGAACATGTCCCTCAATCTCCCTCTAACCTCTTCTTCAATCCCCCTCTAACCTGTTACTCAATCACCCTCCAAACTGTTTCTCAATCACCCTCTAACCTGTTATTCAATCACCCTCTAACCTGTTCTTCAATCACCCTCTAACCTGTCCCTCAATCTCCCTCTAACCTTTTCTTCAATCACCCTCTAACCTGTTACTCAATCACCCTCAAAATTGTTTCGCAATCACCCTCTAACCTGTTCTTCAATCACCCTCTAACCTGTTCTTCAATCACCCTCTAACCTGTCCTTCAATCACCCACTGACCTGTTCTTCAATCACCCTCTAACCTGTCCTTCAATCACCCTCTAACGTGTCCGTCAATCACCCTCTAACCTGTTCTTGAATCACCCTCTAACCTGTCCCTCAATCACCCTCCAACCTGTTCTTCAATCACCCTCTAACCTGTCCCTCAATCACCCTCTAACCTGTCCTTCAATCACCCTCTAACCTGTCCCTCAATCACCCTCTAACCTGTTCTTCAATCACCCTCTAACCTGTTCCTCAATCACCCTCTAAACTGTCCCTCAATCACCCTCTAAGCTGTCCCTCAATCACCCTCTAACCTGTTCTTCAATCACCCTCTAACCTGTTCTTCAATCACCCTCTAACCTGTTCTTCAATCACTCTCTAACCTGTTCTTCAATCACCCTCGAACCTGTTCCTCAATCACCCTCTAACCTGTTCTTCAATCACCCTCTAACCTGTTCTTCAATCATCCTCTAACCTGTCCCTCAATCACCCTCTAACCTGTTCTTCAATCACCCTCTAACCTGTCCCTCAATCACCCTCTAAGCTGTCCCTCAATCACCCTCTAACCTGTTCTTCAATCACCCTCTAACCTGTTCTTCAATCACCCTCTAACCTGTTCTTCAATCACCCTCTAACCTGTTCTTCAATCACCCTCTAACCTGTTCTTCAATCAACATCTCACCTGTTCTTCAATCACCCTCTAACATGTCCCTCAATTTCCCTCTAAGCTGTTCTTCAATCATCCTCTATCCTGCTCTTCAATCACCCTCTAACCTGTTCTTCAATCACTCTCTAACCTGTTCTTCAATCACCCTCTAACCTGTTCTTCAATCACCCGCTAACCTGTTCTTCAATCACCCTCTAACCTGTTCTTCAATCACCCTCTAACCTGTCCCTCAATCAACATCTAACCTGTTCTTCAATCACCCTCGAACATGTCCCTCAATCTCCCTCTAACCTCTTCTTCAATCCCCCTCTAACCTGTTACTCAATCACCCTCCAAACTGTTTCTCAATCACCCTCTAACCTGTTATTCAATCACCCTCTAACCTGTTCTTCAATCACCCTCTAACCTGTCCCTCAATCTCCCTCTAACCTTTTCTTCAATCACCCTCTAACCTGTTACTCAATCACCCTCTAAATTGTTTCGCAATCACCCTCTAACCTGTTCTTCAATCACCCTCTAACCTGTTCTTCAATCACCCTCTAACCTGTCCTTCAATCACCCACTGACCTGTTCTTCAATCACCCTCTAACCTGTCCTTCAATCACCCTCTAACGTGTCCGTCAATCACCCTCTAACCTGTTCTTGAATCACCCTCTAACCTGTCCCTCAATCACCCTCCAACCTGTTCTTCAATCACCCTCTAACCTGTCCCTCAATCACCCTCTAACCTGTCCTTCAATCACCCTCTAACCTGTCCCTCAATCACCCTCTAACCTGTTCTTCAATCACCCTCTAACCTGTTCTTCAATCACCCTCTAACCTGTCACTCAATCACCCTCTAAGCTGTGCCTCAATTACCCTCTAACCTGTTCTTCAATCACCCTCTAACCTGTTCTTCAATCACCCTCTAACCTGTTCTTCAATCACTCTCTAACCTGTTCTTCAATCACCCTCTAATCTGTTGTTCAATCACCCTCTAACCTGTTCTTCAATCAACATCTAACCTGTTCTTCAATCACCCTCTAACATGTCCCTCAATCTCCCTCTAACCTGTTCTTCAATCATCCTCTATCCTGTTCTTCAATCACCCGCTAACCTGTTCCTCAATCACCTTCTAAACTGTCCCTCAATCACCCTCGAAGCTGTCCCTCAATCACCCTCTAACCTTTTCTTCAATCACCCTCTAACCTGTTCTTCAACCACCCTCTAACCTGTTCTTCAATCACTCTCTAACCTGTTCTTTAATCATCCTCTATCCTGTTCTTCAATCACCCGCTAACCTGTTCCTCAATCAACCTCTAAGCTGTCCCTCAATCACCCTCTAAGCTGTCCCTCAATCACCCTCTAACCTGTTCTTCAATCACTCTCTAACCTGTTCTTCAATCACCCTCTAACCTGTTCTTCAATCACCCTCGAACCTGTTCCTCAATCACCCTCTAACCTGTCCCTCAATCACCCTCTAACCTGTTCTTCAATCACCCTCTAACCTGTCCCTCAATCACCTTCTAACCTGTTCTTCAATCACCCTCTAACCTGTCCCTCAATCACCCTCTAAGCTGTCCCTTAATCACCCTCTAACCTGTTCTTCAATCACCCTCTAACCTGTTCTTCAATCACCCTCTAACCTGTTCTTCAATCACTCTCTAACCTATTCTTCAATCACCCTCTAATCTGTTCTTCAATCACCCACTAACCTGTTCTTCAATCACTCTCTAACATGTCCCTCAATCTCCCTCTAACCTGTTCTTCAATCACCCTCTAACCTGTTCTTCAATCACCCTCTAACCTGTCCTTCAATCACCCTCTAACCTGTTCCTCAATCACCCTCTAACCTGTTCTTCAATCACCCTCTAACCTGTTCTTCAATCACCCTCTAACCTGTCCTTCAATCACCCTCTAACCTGTTCTTCAATCATCCTCTATCCTGTTCTTCAATCACCCTCTAACCTGTTCTTCAATCACTCTCTAACCTGTTCTTCAATCACCCTCTAACCTGTTCTTCAATCACTCTCTAACCTGTTCTTCAATCATCCTCTATCCTGTTCTTCAATCACCCGCTAACCTGTTCCTCAATCACCCTCTAAACAGTCCCTCAATCACCCTCTAAGCTGTCCCTCAATCACCCTCTAACCTGTTCTTCAATCACTCTCTAACCTGTTCTTCAATCACCCTCTAACCTGTTCTTCAATCACCCTCGAACCTGTTCCTCAATCACCCTCTAACCTGTTCTTCAATCACCCTCTAACCTGTTCTTCAATCATCCTCTAACCTGTCCCTCAATCACCCTCTAACCTGTTCTTCAATCACCCTCTAACCTGTCCCTCAATCACCCTCTAAGCTGTCCCTCAATCACCCTCTAACCTGTTCTTCAATCACCCTCTAACCTGTTCTTCAATCACCCTCTAACCTGTTCTTCAATCACCCTCTAACCTGTTCTTCAATCACCCGCTAACCTGTTCCTCAATCACCCTCTAACCTGTTCTTCAATCACCCTCTAACCTGTTCTTCAATCAACATCTCACCTGTTCTTCAATCACCCTCTAACATGTCCCTCAATTTCTCTCTAAGCTGTTCTTCAATCATCCTCTATCCTGCTCTTCAATCACCCTCTAACCTGTTCTTCAATCACTCTCTAACCTGTTCTTCAATCACCCTCTAACCTGTTCTTCAATCACCCGCTAACCTGTTCTTCAATCACCCTCTAACCTTTTCTTCAATCACCCTCTAACCTGTTCTTCAATCACCCTCTAACCTGTTCTTCAATCAACATCTAACCTGTTCTTCAATCACCCTCGAACATGTCCCTCAATCTCCCTCTAACCTGTTCTTCAATCATCCTCTATCCTGTTCTTCAATCACCCGCTAACCTGTTCCTCAATCACCCTCTAAACTGTCCCTCAATCACCCTCTAAGCTGTCCCTCAATCACCCTCTAACCTGTTCTTCAATCACCCTCTAACCTGTTCTTCAATCACCCTCTAACCTGTTCTTCAATCACTCTCTAACCTGTTCTTCAATCACCCTCTAATCTGTTCTTCAATCACCCTCTAACCTGTTCTTCAATCACCCTCTAACCTGTTCTTCAATCACCCTCTAACCTGTTCCGCAATCACCCTCTAACCTGTCCCTCAATCACCCTCTAACCTGTTCTTCAATCACCCTCTAAGCTGTCCCTCAATCACCCTCTAACCTGTTCTTCAATCACCCTCTAACCTGTTCTTCAATCACCCTCTAACCTGTTCTTCAATCACCCTCTAACCTGTTCTTCAATCACCCGCTAACCTGTTCCTCAATCACCCTCTAACCTGTTCTTCAATCACCCTCTAACCTGTTCTTCAATCAACATCTCACCTGTTCTTCAATCACCCTCTAACATGTCCCTCAATTTCCCTCTAAGCTGTTCTTCAATCATCCTCTATCCTGTTCTTCAATCACCCTCTAACCTGTTCTTCAATCACTCTCTAACCTGTTCTTCAATCACCCTCTAACCTGTTCTTCAATCACCCGCTAACCTGTTCTTCAATCACCCTCTAACCTTTTCTTCAATCACCCTCTAACCTGTTCTTCAATCACCCTCTAACCTGTTCTTCAATCAACATCTAACCTGTTCTTCAATCACCCTCGAACATGTCCCTCAATCTCCCTCTAACCTGTTCTTCAATCATCCTCTATCCTGTTCTTCAATCACCCGCTAACCTGTTCCTCAATCACCCTCTAAACTGTCCCTCAATCACCCTCTAAGCTGTCCCTCAATCACCCTCTAACCTGTTCTTCAATCACCCTCTAACCTGTTCTTCAATCACCCTCTAACCTGTCCTTCAATCACCCACTGACCTGTTCTTCAATCACCCTCTAACCTGTCCTTCAATCACCCTCTAACGTGTCCGTCAATCACCCTCTAACCTGTTCTTGAATCACCCTCTAACCTGTCCCTCAATCACCCTCCAACCTGTTCTTCAATCACCCTCTAACCTGTCCCTCAATCACCCTCTAACCTGTCCTTCAATCACCCTCTAACCTGTCCCTCAATCACCCTCTAACCTGTTCTTCAATCACCCTCTAACCTGTTCCTCAATCACCCTCTAAACTGTCCCTCAATCACCCTCTAAGCTGTCCCTCAATCACCCTCTAACCTGTTCTTCAATCACCCTCTAACCTGTTCTTCAATCACCCTCTAACCTGTTCTTCAATCACTCTCTAACCTGTTCTTCAATCACCCTCGAACCTGTTCCTCAATCACCCTCTAACCTGTTCTTCAATCACCCTCTAACCTGTTCTTCAATCATCCTCTAACCTGTCCCTCAATCACCCTCTAACCTGTTCTTCAATCACCCTCTAACCTGTCCCTCAATCACCCTCTAAGCTGTCCCTCAATCACCCTCTAACCTGTTCTTCAATCACCCTCTAACCTGTTCTTCAATCACCCTCTAACCTGTTCTTCAATCACCCTCTAACCTGTTCTTCAATCACCCTCTAACCTGTTCTTCAATCAACATCTCACCTGTTCTTCAATCACCCTCTAACATGTCCCTCAATTTCCCTCTAAGCTGTTCTTCAATCATCCTCTATCCTGCTCTTCAATCACCCTCTAACCTGTTCTTCAATCACTCTCTAACCTGTTCTTCAATCACCCTCTAACCTGTTCTTCAATCACCCGCTAACCTGTTCTTCAATCACCCTCTAACCTTTTCTTCAATCACCCTCTAACCTGTTCTTCAATCACCCTCTAACCTGTTCTTCAATCAACATCTAACCTGTTCTTCAATCACCCTCGAACATGTCCCTCAATCTCCCTCTAACCTGTTCTTCAATCACCCTCTAACCTGTCCCTCAATCAACATCTAACCTGTTCTTCAATCACCCTCGAACATGTCCCTCAATCTCCCTCTAACCTCTTCTTCAATCCCCCTCTAACCTGTTACTCAATCACCCTCCAAACTGTTTCTCAATCACCCTCTAACCTGTTATTCAATCACCCTCTAACCTGTTCTTCAATCACCCTCTAACCTGTCCCTCAATCTCCCTCTAACCTTTTCTTCAATCACCCTCTAACCTGTTACTCAATCACCCTCTAAATTGTTTCGCAATCACCCTCTAACCTGTTCTTCAATCACCCTCTAACCTGTTCTTCAATCACCCTCTAACCTGTCCTTCAATCACCCACTGACCTGTTCTTCAATCACCCTCTAACCTGTCCTTCAATCACCCTCTAACGTGTCCGTCAATCACCCTCTAACCTGTTCTTGAATCACCCTCTAACCTGTCCCTCAATCACCCTCCAACCTGTTCTTCAATCACCCTCTAACCTGTCCCTCAATCACCCTCTAACCTGTCCTTCAATCACCCTCTAACCTGTCCCTCAATCACCCTCTAACCTGTTCTTCAATCACCCTCTAACCTGTTCTTCAATCACCCTCTAACCTGTCACTCAATCACCCTCTAAGCTGTGCCTCAATTACCCTCTAACCTGTTCTTCAATCACCCTCTAACCTGTTCTTCAATCACCCTCTAACCTGTTCTTCAATCACTCTCTAACCTGTTCTTCAATCACCCTCTAATCTGTTGTTCAATCACCCTCTAACCTGTTCTTCAATCAACATCTAACCTGTTCTTCAATCACCCTCTAACATGTCCCTCAATCTCCCTCTAACCTGTTCTTCAATCATCCTCTATCCTGTTCTTCAATCACCCGCTAACCTGTTCCTCAATCACCTTCTAAACTGTCCCTCAATCACCCTCGAAGCTGTCCCTCAATCACCCTCTAACCTTTTCTTCAATCACCCTCTAACCTGTTCTTCAACCACCCTCTAACCTGTTCTTCAATCACTCTCTAACCTGTTCTTTAATCATCCTCTATCCTGTTCTTCAATCACCCGCTAACCTGTTCCTCAATCAACCTCTAAGCTGTCCCTCAATCACCCTCTAAGCTGTCCCTCAATCACCCTCTAACCTGTTCTTCAATCACTCTCTAACCTGTTCTTCAATCACCCTCTAACCTGTTCTTCAATCACCCTCGAACCTGTTCCTCAATCACCCTCTAACCTGTCCCTCAATCACCCTCTAACCTGTTCTTCAATCACCCTCTAACCTGTCCCTCAATCACCTTCTAACCTGTTCTTCAATCACCCTCTAACCTGTCCCTCAATCACCCTCTAAGCTGTCCCTTAATCACCCTCTAACCTGTTCTTCAATCACCCTCTAACCTGTTCTTCAATCACCCTCTAACCTGTTCTTCAATCACTCTCTAACCTATTCTTCAATCACCCTCTAATCTGTTCTTCAATCACCCACTAACCTGTTCTTCAATCACTCTCTAACATGTCCCTCAATCTCCCTCTAACCTGTTCTTCAATCACCCTCTAACCTGTTCTTCAATCACCCTCTAACCTGTCCTTCAATCACCCTCTAACCTGTTCCTCAATCACCCTCTAACCTGTTCTTCAATCACCCTCTAACCTGTTCTTCAATCACCCTCTAACCTGTCCTTCAATCACCCTCTAACCTGTTCTTCAATCATCCTCTATCCTGTTCTTCAATCACCCTCTAACCTGTTCTTCAATCACTCTCTAACCTGTTCTTCAATCACCCTCTAACCTGTTCTTCAATCACTCTCTAACCTGTTCTTCAATCATCCTCTATCCTGTTCTTCAATCACCCGCTAACCTGTTCCTCAATCACCCTCTAAACAGTCCCTCAATCACCCTCTAAGCTGTCCCTCAATCACCCTCTAACCTGTTCTTCAATCACTCTCTAACCTGTTCTTCAATCACCCTCTAACCTGTTCTTCAATCACCCTCGAACCTGTTCCTCAATCACCCTCTAACCTGTTCTTCAATCACCCTCTAACCTGTTCTTCAATCATCCTCTAACCTGTCCCTCAATCACCCTCTAACCTGTTCTTCAATCACCCTCTAACCTGTCCCTCAATCACCCTCTAAGCTGTCCCTCAATCACCCTCTAACCTGTTCTTCAATCACCCTCTAACCTGTTCTTCAATCACCCTCTAACCTGTTCTTCAATCACCCTCTAACCTGTTCTTCAATCACCCGCTAACCTGTTCCTCAATCACCCTCTAACCTGTTCTTCAATCACCCTCTAACCTGTTCTTCAATCAACATCTCACCTGTTCTTCAATCACCCTCTAACATGTCCCTCAATTTCCCTCTAAGCTGTTCTTCAATCATCCTCTATCCTGCTCTTCAATCACCCTCTAACCTGTTCTTCAATCACTCTCTAACCTGTTCTTCAATCACCCTCTAACCTGTTCTTCAATCACCCGCTAACCTGTTCTTCAATCACCCTCTAACCTTTTCTTCAATCACCCTCTAACCTGTTCTTCAATCACCCTCTAACCTGTTCTTCAATCAACATCTAACCTGTTCTTCAATCACCCTCGAACATGTCCCTCAATCTCCCTCTAACCTGTTCTTCAATCATCCTCTATCCTGTTCTTCAATCACCCGCTAACCTGTTCCTCAATCACCCTCTAAACTGTCCCTCAATCACCCTCTAAGCTGTCCCTCAATCACCCTCTAACCTGTTCTTCAATCACCCTCTAACCTGTTCTTCAATCACCCTCTAACCTGTTCTTCAATCACTCTCTAACCTGTTCTTCAATCACCCTCTAATCTGTTCTTCAATCACCCTCTAACCTGTTCTTCAATCACCCTCTAACCTGTTCTTCAATCACCCTCTAACCTGTTCCGCAATCACCCTCTAACCTGTCCCTCAATCACCCTCTAACCTGTTCTTCAATCACCCTCTAAGCTGTCCCTCAATCACCCTCTAACCTGTTCTTCAATCACCCTCTAACCTGTTCTTCAATCACCCTCTAACCTGTTCTTCAATCACCCTCTAACCTGTTCTTCAATCACCCGCTAACCTGTTCCTCAATCACCCTCTAACCTGTTCTTCAATCACCCTCTAACCTGTTCTTCAATCAACATCTCACCTGTTCTTCAATCACCCTCTAACATGTCCCTCAATTTCCCTCTAAGCTGTTCTTCAATCATCCTCTATCCTGTTCTTCAATCACCCTCTAACCTGTTCTTCAATCACTCTCTAACCTGTTCTTCAATCACCCTCTAACCTGTTCTTCAATCACCCGCTAACCTGTTCTTCAATCACCCTCTAACCTTTTCTTCAATCACCCTCTAACCTGTTCTTCAATCACCCTCTAACCTGTTCTTCAATCAACATCTAACCTGTTCTTCAATCACCCTCGAACATGTCCCTCAATCTCCCTCTAACCTGTTCTTCAATCATCCTCTATCCTGTTCTTCAATCACCCGCTAACCTGTTCCTCAATCACCCTCTAAACTGTCCCTCAATCACCCTCTAAGCTGTCCCTCAATCACCCTCTAACCTGTTCTTCAATCACCCTCTAACCTGTTCTTCAATCACCCTCTAACCTGTTCTTCAATCACTCTCTAACCTGTTCTTCAATCACCCTCTAATCTGTTCTTCAATCACCCTCTAACCTGTTCTTCAATCACCCTCTAACCTGTTCTTCAATCACCCTCTAACCTGTTCTTCAATCACTCTCTAACCTGTTCCGCAATCACCCTCTAACCTGTCCCTCAATCACCCTCTAACCTGTTCTTCAATCACCCTCTAACCTGTCCCTCAATCACCCTCTAACCTGTTCTTCAATCACCCTCTAACCTGTCCCTCAATCACCCTCTAAGCTGTCCCTCAATCACCCTCTAACCTGTTCTTCAATCACCCTCTAACCTGTTCTTCATTCAGCCTCTAACCTGTTCTTCAATCACTCTCTAACCTGTTCTTCAATCAACCTCTAACCTGTTCCTCAATCACCCTCTAACGTGTCCCTCAATCACCCTCTAAACTGTTCTTCAATCACCCTCTAACCTGTCCCTCAATCATCCTCTAACCTGTTCTTCAATCACCCTCTAACCTGTTCCTCAATCACCCTCTCAACTGTCCCTCAATAACCCTCTAGCCTGTTCTTCAATCACCCTCTAACCTGTTCTTCAATTACCCTCTAACCTGTTCTTCAATCACTCTCTAACCTGTTCTTCAATCACCCTCTAACCTGTTCCTCAATCACCCTCTAAACTGTCCCTCAATCACCCTCTGACCTGTTCTTTAATCATCCTCTAACCTGTTCTTCAATCACCCTCTAACCTGTTCCTCAATCACCCTCTAAACTGTCCCTCAATAACCCTCTAGCCTGTTCTTCAATCACCCTCTAACCTGTTCTTCAATTACCCTCTAACCTGTTCTTCAATCACTCTCTAACCTGTTCTTCAATCACCCTCTAACCTGTTCTTCAATCACCCGCTAACCTGTTCTTCAATCACCCTCTAACCTTTTCTTCAATCACCCTCTAACCTGTTCTTCAATCACCCTCTAACCTGTTCTTCAATCAACATCTAACCTGTTCTTCAATCACCCTCGAACATGTCCCTCAATCTCCCTCTAACCTGTTCTTCAATCATCCTCTATCCTGTTCTTCAATCATCCGCTAACCTGTTCCTCAATCACCCTCTAAACTGTCCCTCAATCACCCTCTAAGCTGTCCCTCAATCACCCTCTAACCTGTTCTTCAATCACCCTCTAACCTGTTCTTCAATCACCCTCTAACCTGTTCTTCAATCACTCTCTAACCTGTTCTTCAATCACCCTCGAACCTGTTCCTCAATCACCCTCTAACCTGTTCTTCAATCACCCTCTAACCTGTTCTTCAATCATCCTCTAACCTGTCCCTCAATCACCCTCTAACCTGTTCTTCAATCACCCTCTAACCTGTCCCTCAATCACCCTCTAAGCTGTCCCTCAATCACCCTCTAACCTGTTTTTCAATCACCCTCTAACCTGTTCTTCAATCACCCTCTAACCTGTTCTTCAATCACCCTCTAACCTGTTCTTCAATCACCCTCTAACCTGTTCTTCAATCAACATCTCACCTGTTCTTCAATCACCCTCTAACATGTCCCTCAATTTCCCTCTAAGCTGTTCTTCAATCATCCTCTATCCTGCTCTTCAATCACCCTCTAACCTGTTCTTCAATCACTCTCTAACCTGTTCTTCAATCACCCTCTAACCTGTTCTTCAATCACCCGCTAACCTGTTCTTCAATCACCCTCTAACCTTTTCTTCAATCACCCTCTAACCTGTTCTTCAATCACCCTCTAACCTGTTCTTCAATCAACATCTAACCTGTTCTTCAATCACCCTCGAACATGTCCCTCAATCTCCCTCTAACCTGTTCTTCAATCACCCTCTAACCTGTCTCTCAATCACCCTCTAACCTCTTCTTCAATCCCCCTCTAACCTGTTACTCAATCACCCTCCAAACTGTTTCTCAATCACCCTCTAACCTTTTCTTCAATCACCCTCTAACCTGTTCTTCAATCACCCTCTAACCTGTTCTTCAATCAACATCTAACCTGTTCTTCAATCACCCTCGAACATGTCCCTCAATCTCCCTCTAACCTGTTCTTCAATCACCCTCTAACATGTCCCTCAATCTCCCTCTAACCTGTTCTTCAATCACCCTCTAACCTGTCCCTCAATCACCCTCTAACCTGTTCTTCAATCACCCTCTAACCTGTCCCTCAATCTCCCTCTAACCTTTTCTTTAATCACCCTCTAACCTGTTACTCAATCACCCTCTAAATTGTTTCGCAATCACCCTCTAACCTGTTCTTCAATCACCCTCTAACCTGTTCTTCAATCACCCTCTAACCTGTCCTTCAATCACCCACTGACCTGTTCTTCAATCACCCTCTAACCTGTCCTTCAATCACCCTCTAACGTGTCCCTCAATCACCCTCTAACCTGTTCTTGAATCACCCTCTAACCTGTCCCTCAATCACCCTCCAACCTGTTCTTCAATCACCCTCTAACCTGTCCCTCAATCACCCTCTAACCTGTCCTTCAATCACCCTCTAACCTGTCCCTCAATCACCCTCTAACCTGTTCTTCAATCACCCTCTAACCTGTTCTTCAATCACCCTCTAACCTGTCACTCAATCACCCTCTAAGCTGTGCCTCAATTACCCTCTAACCTGTTCTTCAATCACCCTCTAACCTGTTCTTCAATCACCCTCTAACCTGTTCTTCAATCACTCTCTAACCTGTTCTTCAATCACCCTCTAATCTGTTGTTCAATCACCCTCTAACCTGTTCTTCAATCAACATCTAACCTGTTCTTCAATCACCCTCTAACATGTCCCTCAATCTCCCTCTAACCTGTTCTTCAATCATCCTCTATCCTGTTCTTCAATCACCCGCTAACCTGTTCCTCAATCACCTTCTAAACTGTCCCTCAATCACCCTCGAAGCTGTCCCTCAATCACCCTCTAACCTTTTCTTCAATCACCCTCTAACCTGTTCTTCAACCACCCTCTAACCTGTTCTTCAATCACTCTCTAACCTGTTCTTTAATCATCCTCTATCCTGTTCTTCAATCACCCGCTAACCTGTTCCTCAATCAACCTCTAAGCTGTCCCTCAATCACCCTCTAAGCTGTCCCTCAATCACCCTCTAACCTGTTCTTCAATCACTCTCTAACCTGTTCTTCAATCACCCTCTAACCTGTTCTTCAATCACCCTCGAACCTGTTCCTCAATCACCCTCTAACCTGTCCCTCAATCACCCTCTAACCTGTTCTTCAATCACCCTCTAACCTGTCCCTCAATCACCTTCTAACCTGTTCTTCAATCACCCTCTAACCTGTCCCTCAATCACCCTCTAAGCTGTCCCTTAATCACCCTCTAACCTGTTCTTCAATCACCCTCTAACCTGTTCTTCAATCACCCTCTAACCTGTTCTTCAATCACTCTCTAACCTATTCTTCAATCACCCTCTAATCTGTTCTTCAATCACCCACTAACCTGTTCTTCAATCACTCTCTAACATGTCCCTCAATCTCCCTCTAACCTGTTCTTCAATCACCCTCTAACCTGTTCTTCAATCACCCTCTAACCTGTCCTTCAATCACCCTCTAACCTGTTCCTCAATCACCCTCTAACCTGTTCTTCAATCACCCTCTAACCTGTTCTTCAATCACCCTCTAACCTGTCCTTCAATCACCCTCTAACCTGTTCTTCAATCATCCTCTATCCTGTTCTTCAATCACCCTCTAACCTGTTCTTCCATCACTCTCTAACCTGTTCTTCAATCACCCTCTAACCTGTTCTTCAATCACTCTCTAACCTGTTCTTCAATCATCCTCTATCCTGTTCTTCAATCACCCGCTAACCTGTTCCTCAATCACCCTCTAAACAGTCCCTCAATGACCCTCTAAGCTGTCCCTCAATCACCCTCTAACCTGTTCTTCAATCACTCTCTAACCTGTTCTTCAATCACCCTCTAACCTGTTCTTCAATCACCCTCGAACCTGTTCCTCAATCACCCTCTAACCTGTTCTTCAATCACCCTCTAACCTGTTCTTCAATCATCCTCTAACCTGTCCCTCAATCACCCTCTAACCTGTTCTTCAATCACCCTCTAACCTGTCCCTCAATCACCCTCTAAGCTGTCCCTCAATCACCCTCTAACCTGTTCTTCAATCACCCTCTAACCTGTTCTTCAATCACCCTCTAACCTGTTCTTCAATCACCCGCTAACCTGTTCCTCAATCACCCTCTAACCTGTTCTTCAATCACCCTCTAACCTGTTCTTCAATCAACATCTCACCTGTTCTTTAATCACCCTCTAACATGTCCCTCAATTTCCCTCTAAGCTGTTCTTCAATCATCCTCTATCCTGCTCTTCAATCACCCTCTAACCTGTTCTTCAATCACTCTCTAACCTGTTCTTCAATCACCCTCTAACCTGTTCTTCAATCACCCGCTAACCTGTTCTTCAATCACCCTCTAACCTTTTCTTCAATCACCCTCTAACCTGTTCTTCAATCACCCTCTAACCTGTTCTTCAATCAACATCTAACCTGTTCTTCAATCACCCTCGAACATGTCCCTCAATCTCCCTCTAAACTGTTCTTCAATCATCCTCTATCCTGTTCTTCAATCACCCGCTAACCTGTTCCTCAATCACCCTCTAAACTGAGCTCAATCACCCTCTAAGCTGTCCCTCAATCACCCTCTAACCTGTTCTTCAATCACCCTCTAACCTGTTCTTCAATCACCCTCTAACCTGTTCTTCAATCACTCTCTAACCTGTTCTTCAATCACCCTCTAATCTGTTCTTCAATCACCCTCTAACCTGTTCTTCAATCACCCTCTAACCTGTTCTTCAATCACCCTCTAACCTGTTCCGCAATCACCCTCTAACCTGTCCCTCAATCACCCTCTAACCTGTTCTTCAATCACCCTCTAAGCTGTCCCTCAATCACCCTCTAACCTGTTCTTCAATCACCCTCTAACCTGTTCTTCAATCACCCTCTAACCTGTTCTTCAATCACCCTCTAACCTGTTCTTCAATCACCCGCTAACCTGTTCCTCAATCACCCTCTAACCTGTTCTTCAATCACCCTCTAACCTGTTCTTCAATCAACATCTCACCTGTTCTTCAATCACCCTCTAACATGTCCCTCAATTTCCCTCTAAGCTGTTCTTCAATCATCCTCTATCCTGTTCTTCAATCACCCTCTAACCTGTTCTTCAATCACTCTCTAACCTGTTCTTCAATCACCCTCTAACCTGTTCTTCAATCACCCGCTAACCTGTTATTCAATCACCCTCTCACCTTTTCTTCAATCACCCTCTAACCTGTTCTTCAATCACCCTCTAACCTGTTCTTCAATCAACATCTAACCTGTTCTTCAATCACCCTCGAACATGTCCCTCAATCTCCCTCTAACCTGTTCTTCAATCATCCTCTATCCTGTTCTTCAATCACCCGCTAACCTGTTTCTCAATCACCCTCTAAACTGTCCCTCAATCACCCTCTAAGCTGTCCCTCAATCACCCTCTAACCTGTTCTTCAATCACCCTCTAACCTGTTCTTCAATCACCCTCTAACCTGTTCTTCAATCACTCTCTAACCTGTTCTTCAATCACCCTCTAATCTGTTCTTCAATCACCCTCTAACCTGTTCTTCAATCACCCACTAACCTGTTCTTCAATCACCCTCTAACCTGTTCTTCAATCACTCTCTAACCTGTTCCGCAATCACCCTCTAACCTGTCCCTCAATCACCCTCTAACCTGTTCTTCAATCACCCTCTAACCTGTCCCTCAATCACCCTCTAACCTGTTCTTCAATCACCCTCTAACCTGTCCCTCAATCACCCTCTAAGCTGTCCCTCAATCACCCTCTAACCTGTTCTTCAATCACCCTCTAACCTGTTCTTCATTCAGCCTCTAACCTGTTCTTCAATCACTCTCTAACCTGTTCTTCAATCAACCTCTAACCTGTTCCTCAATCACCCTCTAACGTGTCCCTCAATCACCCTCTAAACTGTTCTTCAATCACCCTCTAACCTGTCCCTCAATCATCCTCTAACCTGTTCTTCAATCACCCTCTAACCTGTTCCTCAATCACCCTCTCAACTGTCCCTCAATAACCCTCTAGCCTGTTCTTCAATCACCCTCTAACCTGTTCTTCAATTACCCTCTAACCTGTTCTTCAATCACTCTCTAACCTGTTCTTCAATCACCCTCTAACCTGTTCCTCAATCACCCTCTAAACTGTCCCTCAATCACCCTCTGACCTGTTCTTTAATCATCCTCTAACCTGTTCTCAATCACCCTCTAACCTGTTCCTCAATCACCCTCTAAACTGTCCCTCAATAACCCTCTAGCCTGTTCTTCAATCACCCTCTAACCTGTTCTTCAATTACCCTCGAACCTGTTCTTCAATCACCCTCTAACCTGTTCTTCAATTACCCTCTAACCTGTTCTTCAATCACTCTCTAACCTGTTATTCAATCACCCTCTAACCTGTTCTTCAATCACCCTCTAACCTATTCTTCAATCACCCTCTAACCTGTCCCTCAATCACCCTCTAACCTCTTCTTCAATCCCCCTCTAACCTGTTACTCAATCACCCTCCAAACTGTTTCTCAATCACCCTCTAACCTGTTATTCAATCACCCTCTAACCTGTTCTTCAATCACCCTCTAACCTGTCCCTCAATCTCCCTCTAACCTGTTCTTCAATCACCCTCTAACCTGTTACTCAATCACCCTCTAAATTGTTTCGCAATCACCCTCTAACCTGTTCTTCAATCACACTCTAACCTGTTCTTCAATCACCCTCTAACCTGTCCCTCAATAACCCTCTAACCTTTTCTTCAATCACCCTCTAACCTGTTTCTCAATCACCCTCTCACCTGTTCTTCAATCACCCTCTAACCTGTTCTTCAAACACCCTCTAACCTGTCCCTCAATCACCCTCTAACCTGTTCTTCAATCACCCTCTAACCTGTTCTTCAATCACCCTCTAACCTGTCCTTCAATCACCCACTGACCTGTTCTTCAATCACCCTCTAACCTGTCCTTCAATCACCCTCTAACGTGTCCCTCAATCACCCTCTAACCTGTACTTGAATCACCCTCTAACCTGTCCCTCAATCACCCTCCAACCTGTTCTTCAATCACCCTCTAACCTGTCCCTCAATCACCCTCTAACCTGTCCTTCAATCACCCTCTAACCTGTCCCTCAATCACCCTCTAACCTGTTCTTCAATCACCCTCTAACCTGTCCCTCAATCACCCTTTAACCTGTTCTTCAATCACCCTCTAACCTGTCACTCAATCACCCTCTAAGCTGTCCCTCAATTACCCTCTAACCTGTTCTTCAATCACCCTCTAACCTGTTCTTCAATCACCCTCTAACCTGTTCTTCAATCACTCTCTAACCTGTTCTTCAATCACCCTCTAATCTGTTGTTCAATCACCCTCTAACCTGTTCTTCAATCAACATCTAACCTGTTCTTCAATCACCCTCTAACATGTCCCTCAATCTCCCTCTAACCTGTTCTTCAATCATCCTCTATCCTGTTCTTCAATCACCCGCTAACCTGTTCCTCAATCACCTTCTAAACTGTCCCTCAATCACCCTCTAAGCTGTCCCTCAATCACCCTCTAACCTTTTCTTCAATCACCCTCTAACCTGTTCTTCAACCACCCTCTAACCTGTTCTTCAATCACTATCTAACCTGTTCTTCAATCATCCTCTATCCTGTCCCACAGTCACCCTCTAACCTGTCCCTCAATCACCCTCTAAACTGTTCTTGAATCACCCTCTAACCTGTCCCTCAATCACCCTCCAACCTGTCCCTCAATCACCCTCTAACCTGTCCCTCAATCACCCTCTAACCTGTTCTTGAATCAACCGCTAACCTGTTCCTCAATCACCCTCTAACATGTTCTTCAATTACCCTCTATCATCTCCTTCAATCACCCTCTAACCTGTTCTTGAATCACTATCTATCCTGTTCTTCAATCACCCGCTAACCTGTCCTTCAACCACCCTCTAACCTGTTCTTCAATCACTCTCTCACCTGTCCCGCAGTCACCCTCTAACTTGTCCCTCAATCACCCTCTAACCTGTTCTTGAATCACCCTCTAACCTGTCCCTCAATCACCCTCCAACCTGTTCTTCAATCACCCTCTAACCTGTCCCTCAATCACCCTCTAACCTGTCCTTCAATCACCCTCTAACCTGTTCTTCAATCACCCTCTAACCTGTCCTTCAATCACCCTCTAACCTGTCCCTCAATCACCCTCTAACCTATTCTTCAATTACCCTCTAACCTGGGCCTCAATCAACCTCTAACCTATGCTTCAATCACCCTCTAACCTGTTCTTCAATCACCCTCTAAACTGTTCTTCAATCACCCTCTAACCTGTTCTTCAATCACCCTCTAACCTGTTCTTCAATCACCCTCTAACCTGTTCCTCAATCACCCTCTAACCTGTTCTTCAATTACCCTCTATCCTCTCCTTCAATCACCCTCTAACCTGTTCTTGAATCACTCTCTATCCTGTTCTTCAATCACCCTCTAACCTGTTCTTCAATCACCCTCTAACCTGTTCTTCAATCACCCTCTAACCTGTTCTTCAATCAACATCTAACCTGTTCTTCAATCACCCTCTAACATGTCCCTCAATCTCCCTCTAACCTGTTCTTCAATCATCCTCTATCCTGTTCTTCAATCACCCGCTAACCTGTTCCTCAATCACCCTCTAAACAGTCCCTCAATCACCCTCTAACCTGTCCCTCAATCACTCTCTAACCTGTTCTTCAATCACCCTCTAACCTGTTCTTCAATCACCCTCGAACCTGTTCCTCAATCACCCTCTAACCTGTCCCTCAATCACACTCTAACCTGTTCTTCAATCACCCTCTAACCTGTCCCTCAATCACCCTCTAACCTGTTCTTCAATCACCCTCTAACCTGTTCTTGAATCACCCTCTAACCTGTCCCTCAATCACCCTCTAACCTGTCCTTCAATCACCCTCTAACGTGTTCTTCAATCACCCTCTAACCTGTTCTTCAATCACTCTCTAACCTGTTCTTCAATCACCCTCTAACCTGTTCTTCAATCACCCGCTAACCTGTTCCTCAATCACCCTCTTACTTGTTCTTCAATCACCCTCTAACCTGTGCTTCAATCAACATCAAACCTGTTCTTCAATCACCCTCTAACCTGTCCCTCAATCACCCTCTAACCTGTTCTTCAATCACCCTCTAACCTGTTCTTCAATCACCCTCTAACCTGTTCTTCAATCACCCTCTAACCTGTCCTTCAATCACCCACTGACCTGTTCTTCAATCACCCTCTAACCTGTCCTTCAATCACCCTCTAACCTGTTCCTCGATCACCCTCTAACCTGTTCTTGAATCAACCTCTAACCTGTCCCTCAATCACCCTCCAACCTGTTCTTCAATCACCCTCTAACCTGTCCCTCAATCACCCTCTAACCTGTCCTTCAATCACCCTCTAACCTGTCCTTCAATCACCCACTGACCTGTTCTTCAATCACCCTCTAACCTGTCCTTCAATCACCCTCTAACGTGTCCCTCAATCACCCTCTAACCTGTACTTGAATCACCCTCTAACCTGTCCCTCAATCACCCTCCAACCTGTTCTTCAATCACCCTCTAACCTGTCCCTCAATCACCCTCTAACCTGTCCTTCAATCACCCTCTAACCTGTCCCTCAATCACCCTCTAACCTGTTCTTCAATCACCCTCTAACCTGTCCCTCAATCACCCTTTAACCTGTTCTTCAATCACCCTCTAACCTGTCACTCAATCACCCTCTAAGCTGTCCCTCAATTACCCTCTAACCTGTTCTTCAATCACCCTCTAACCTGTTCTTCAATCACCCTCTAACCTGTTCTTCAATCACTCTCTAACCTGTTCTTCAATCACCCTCTAATCTGTTGTTCAATCACCCTCTAACCTGTTCTTCAATCAACATCTAACCTGTTCTTCAATCACCCTCTAACATGTCCCTCAATCTCCCTCTAACCTGTTCTTCAATCATCCTCTATCCTGTTCTTCAATCACCCGCTAACCTGTTCCTCAATCACCTTCTAAACTGTCCCTCAATCATCCTCTAAGCTGTCCCTCAATCACCCTCTAACCTTTTCTTCAATCACCCTCTAACCTGTTCTTCAACCACCCTCTAACCTGTTCTTCAATCACTATCTAACCTGTTCTTCAATCATCCTCTATCCTGTCCCACAGTCACCCTCTAACCTGTCCCTCAATCACCCTCTAAACTGTTCTTGAATCACCCTCTAACCTGTCCCTCAATCACCCTCCAACCTGTCCCTCAATCACCCTCTAACCTGTCCCTCAATCACCCTCTAACCTGTTCTTGAATCAACCGCTAACCTGTTCCTCAATCACCCTCTAACATGTTCTTCAATTACCCTCTATCATCTCCTTCAATCACCCTCTAACCTGTTCTTGAATCACTATCTATCCTGTTCTTCAATCACCCTCTAACCTGTCCTTCAACCACCCTCTAACCTGTTCTTCAATCACCCTCTCACCTGTCCCGCAGTCACCCTCTAACTTGTCCCTCAATCACCCTCTAACCTGTTCTTGAATCACCCTCTAACCTGTCCCTCAATCACCCTCCAACCTGTTCTTCAATCACCCTCTAACCTGTCCCTCAATCACCCTCTAACCTGTCCTTCAATCACCCTCTAACCTGTTCTTCAATCACCCTCTAACCTGTCCTTCAATCACCCTCTAACCTGTCCCTCAATCACCCTCTAACCTATTCTTCAATTACCCTCTAACCTGGGCCTCAATCAACCTCTAACCTATGCTTCAATCACCCTCTAACCTGTTCTTCAATCACCCTCTAAACTGTTCTTCAATCACCCTCTAACCTGTTCTTCAATCACCCTCTAACCTGTTCTTCAATCACCCTCTAACCTGTTCCTCAATCACCCTCTAACCTGTTCTTCAATTACCCTCTATCCTCTCCTTCAATCACCCTCTAACCTGTTCTTGAATCACTCTCTATCCTGTTCTTCAATCACCCTCTAACCTGTTCTTCAATCACCCTCTAACCTGTTCTTCAATCACCCTCTAACCTGTTCTTCAATCAACATCTAACCTGTTCTTCAATCACCCTCTAACATGTCCCTCAATCTCCCTCTAACCTGTTCTTCAATCATCCTCTATCCTGTTCTTCAATCACCCGCTAACCTGTTCCTCAATCACCCTCTAAACAGTCCCTCAATCACCCTCTAACCTGTCCCTCAATCACTCTCTAACCTGTTCTTCAATCACCCTCTAACCTGTTCTTCAATCACCCTCGAACCTGTTCCTCAATCACCCTCTAACCTGTCCCTCAATCACACTCTAACCTGTTCTTCAATCACCCTCTAACCTGTCCCTCAATCACCCTCTAACCTGTTCTTCAATCACCCTCTAACCTGTTCTTGAATCACCCTCTAACCTGTCCCTCAATCACCCTCTAACCTGTCCTTCAATCACCCTCTAACGTGTTCTTCAATCACCCTCTAACCTGTTCTTCAATCACTCTCTAACCTGTTCTTCAATCACCCTCTAACCTGTTCTTCAATCACCCTCTAACCTGTCCCTCAATCACCCTCTAACCTGTTCTTCAATCACCCTCTAACCTGTCCTTCAATCACCCACTGACCTGTTCTTCAATCACCCTCTAACCTGTCCTTCAATCACCCTCTAACCTGTTCCTCGATCACCCTCTAACCTGTTCTTGAATCAACCTCTAACCTGTCCCTCAATCACCCTCCAACCTGTTCTTCAATCACCCTCTAACCTGTCCCTCAATCACCCTCTAACCTGTCCTTCAATCACCCTCTAACCTGTCCCTCAATCACCCTCTAACCTGTTCTTCAATCACCCGCTAACCTGTTCCTCAATCACCCTCTAACCTGTTCTTCAAACACCCTCTAACCTGTTCTTGAATCACTCTCTATCCTGTTCTTCAATCACCCTCTAACCTGTCCTTCAACCACCCTCTAACCTGTTCTTCAATCACCCTCTCACCTGTCCCGCAGTCACCCTCTAACCTGTCCCTCAATCACCCTCTAACCTGTTCTTGAATCACCCTCTAACCTGTCCCTCAATCACCCTCCAACCTGTTCTTCAATCACCCTCTAACCTGTCCCTCAATCACCCTCTAACCTGTCCTTCAATCACCCTCTAACCTGTTCTTCAATCACCCTCTAACCTGTCCTTCAATCACCCTCTAACCTGTCCCTCAATCACCCTCTAACCTATTCTTCAATTACCCTCTAACCTGGGCCTCAATCAATCTCTAACCTATCCTTCAATCACCCTCTAACCTGTTCTTCAATCACCCTCTAACCTGTTCTTCAATCACCCTCTAACCTGTTCTTCAATCACCCTCTAACCTGTTCTTCAATCACCCTCTAACCTGTTCCTCAATCACCCTCTAACCTGTTCCTCAATCACCCTCTAACCTGTTCTTCAATTACCCTCTATCCTCTCCTTCAATCAACCTCTAACCTGTTCTTGAATCACTCTCTATCCTGTTCTTCAATCACCCTCTAACCTGTTCTTCAATCACCCTCTAACCTGTTCTTCAATCACCCTCTAACCTGTTCTTCAATCAACATCTAACCTGTTCTTCAATCACCCTCTAACATGTCCCTCAATCTCCCTCTAACCTGTTCTTCAATCATCCTCTATCCTGTTCTTCAATCACCCGCTAACCTGTTCCTCAATCACCCTCTAAACAGTCCCTCAATCACCCTCTAACCTGTCCCTCAATCACCCTCTAACCTGTTCTTCAATCACTCTCTAACCTGTTCTTCAATCACCCTCAAACCTGTTCTTCAATCACCCTCGAACCTGTTCCTCAATCACCCTCTAACCTGTCCCTCAATCACACTCTAACCTGTTCTTCAATCACCCTCTAACCTGTCCCTCAATCACTCTCTAACCTGTTCTTCAATCACCCTCTAACCTGTTCTTGAATCACCCTCTAACCTGTCCCTCAATCACCCTCTAACCTGTTCTTCAATCACCCTCTAACGTGTTCTTCAATCACCCTCTAACCTGTTCTTCAATCACCCTCTAACCTGTTCTTGAATCACCCTCTAACCTGTCCCTCAATCACCCTCTAACCTGTTCTTCAATCACCCTCTAACGTGTTCTTCAATCACCCTCTAACCTGTCCCTCAATCACCCTCTAACCTGTCCTTCAATCACCCTCTAACCTGTCCCTCAATCACCCTCTAACCTGTTCTTCAATCACCCGCTAACCTGTTCCTCAATCACCCTCTAACCTGTTCTTCAATCACCCTCTAACCTGTCCTTCAACCACCCTCTAACCTGTTCTTCAATCACCCTCTCACCTGTCCAACAGTCACCCTCTAACCTGTCCCTCAATCACCCTCTAAACTGTTCTTGAATCACCCTCTAACCTGTCCCTCAATCACCCTCCAACCTGTCCTTCAATCACCCTCTAACCTGTCCCTCAATCACCCTCTAACCTGTTCTTGAATCACCCTCTAACCTGTCCCTCAATCACCCTCTAACCTGTTCCTCAATCACCCTCTAACCTGTTCTTCAATCAACCGCTAACCTGTTCCTCAATCACCCTCTAACATGTTCTTCAATCACTCTCTATCCTGTTCTTCAATCACCCTCTAACCTGTCCTTCAACCACCCTCTAACCTGTTCTTCAATCACCCTCTCACCTGTCCCGCAGTCACCCTCTAACCTGTCCCTCAATCACCCTCTAACCTGTTCTTGAATCACCCTCTAACCTGTCCCTCAATCACCCTCCAACCTGTTCTTCAATCACCCTCTAACCTGTCCCTCAATCACCCTCTAACCTGTCCTTCAATCACCCTCTAACCTGTTCTTCAATCACCCTCTAACCTGTCCTTCAATCACCCTCTAACCTGTCCCTCAATCACCCTCTAACCTATTCTTCAATTACCCTCTAACCTGGGCCTCAATCAACCTCTAACCTATCCTTCAATCACCCTCTAACCTGTTCTTCAATCACCCTCTAACCTGTTCTTCAATCACCCTCTAACCTGTTCTTCAATCACCCTCTAACCTGTTCTTCAATCACCCTCTAACCTGTTCCTCAATCACCCTCTAACCTGTTCTTCAATTACCCTCTATCCTCTCCTTCAATCACCCTCTAACCTGTTCTTGAATCAGTCTCTATCCTGTTCTTCAATCACCCTCTAACCTGTTCTTCAATCACCCTCTAACCTGTTCTTCAATCACCCTCTAACCTGTTCTTCAATCAACATCTAACCTGTTCTTCAATCACCCTCTATCCTGTCCCTCAATCACCCTCTAACCTGTTCTTCAATCACCCTCTAACGTGTTCTTCAATCACCCTCTAACCTGTTCTTCAATCACTCTCTAACCTGTTCTTCAATCACCCTCTAACCTGTTCTTCAATCACCCGCTAACCTGTTCCTCAATCACCCTCTAACCTGTTCTTCAATCACCCTCTAACCTGTTCTTCAATCAACCGCTAACCTGTTCCTCAATCACCCTCTAACATGTTCTTCAATTACCCTCTATCCTCTCCTTCAATCACCCTCTAACC
Organism: Pristiophorus japonicus; assembly: GCF_044704955.1. Classification (NCBI taxonomy): domain Eukaryota; kingdom Metazoa; phylum Chordata; class Chondrichthyes; family Pristiophoridae; genus Pristiophorus; species Pristiophorus japonicus. The sequence continues at coordinate 48,561,493 of NC_091993.1, forward strand.
TGTTCTTGAATCACTCTCTATCCTGTTCTTCAATGACCCTCTAACCTGTCCTTCAACCACCCTCTAACCTGTTCTTCAATCACCCTCTCACCTGTCCCGCAGTCACCCTCTAACCTGTCTCTCAATCACCCTCTAACCTGTCCCTCAATCACCCTCTAACCTATTCTTCAATTATCCTCTAACCTGGGCCTCAATCAACCTCTAACCTATCCTTCAATCACCCTCTAACCTGTTCTTCAATCACCCTCTAACCTGTTCTTCAATCACCCTCTAACCTGTTCTTCAATCACCCTCTAACCTGTTCTTCAATCACCCTCTAACCTGTTCCTCAATCACCCTCTAACCTGTTCTTCAATTACCCTCTATCCTCTCCTTCAATCACCCTCTAACCTGTTCTTGAATCAGTCTCTATCCTGTTCTTCAATCACCCTCTAACCTGTTCTTCAATCACCCTCTAACCTGTTCTTCAATCACCCTCTAACCTGTTCTTCAATCACCCTCTAACCTGTTCTTCAATCAACATCTAACCTGTTCTTCAATCACCCTCTATCCTGTCCCTCAATCACCCTCTAACCTGTTCTTCAATCACTCTCTAACCTGTTCTTCAATCACCCTCTAACCTGTTCTTCAATCACCCGCTAACCTGTTCCTCAATCACCCTCTAACCTGTTCTTCAATCACCCTCTAACCTTTTCTTCAATCAACCGCTAACCTGTTCCTCAATCACCCTCTAACATGTTCTTCAATTACCCTCTATCCTCTCCTTCAATCACCCTCTCACCTGTTCTTTAATCACTCTCTATCCTGTTCTTCAATCACCCTCTATCCTGTCCTTCAACCACCCTCTAACCTGTTCTTCAATCACCCTCTCACCTGTCCCGCAGTCACCCTCTAACCTGTCCCTCAATCACCCTCTAACCTGTTCTTGAATCACCCTCTAACCTGTCCCTCAATCACCCTCCAACCTGTTCTTCAATCACCCTCTAACCTGTCCCTCAATCACCCTCTAACCTGTCCTTCAATCACCCTCTAACCTGTTCTTCAATCACCCTCTAACCTGTCCTTCAATCACCCTCTAACCTGTCCCGCAATCACCCTCTAACCTATTCTTCAATTACCCTCTAACCTGGGCCTCAATCAATCTCTAACCTATCCTTCAATCACCCTCTAACCTGTTCTTCAATCACCCTCTAACCTGTTCTTCAATCACCCTCTAACCTGTCCTTCAATCACCCTCTAACCTGTCCCTCAATCAATCTCTAACCTATCCTTCAATCACCCTCTAACCTGTTCCTCAATCACCCTCTAACCTGTTCTTCAATTACCCTCTATCCTCTCCTTCAATCACCCTCTAACCTGTTCTTGAATCACTCTCTATCCTGTTCTTCAATCACCCTCTAACCTGTTCTTCAATCACCCTCTAACCTGTTCTTCAATCAACATCTAACCTGTTCTTCAATCACCCTCTAACATGTCCCTCAATCTCCCTCTAACCTGTTCTTCAATCATCCTCTATCCTGTTCTTCAATCACCCGCTAACCTGTTCCTCAATCACCCTCTAAACAGTCCCTCAATCACCCTCTAACCTGTCCCTCAATCACCCTCTAACCTGTTCTTCAATCACTCTCTAACCTGTTCTTCAATCACCCTCAAACCTGTTCTTCAATCACCCTCTAACCTGTTCCTCAATCACCCTCTAACCTGTCCCTCAATCACACTCTAACCTGTTCTTCAATCACCCTCTAACCTGTCCCTCAATCACTCTCTAACCTGTTCTTCAATCACCCTCTAACCTGTTCTTGAATCACCCTCTAACCTGTCCCTCAATCACCCTCTAACCTGTTCTTCAATCACCCTCTAACGTGTTCTTCAATCACCCTCTAACCTGTTCTTCAATCACTCTCTAACCTGTTCTTCAATCACCCTCTAACCTGTTCTTCAATCACCCGCTAACCTGTCCCTCAATCACCCTCTAACCTATTCTTCAATTACCCTCTAACCTGGGCCTCAATCAACCTCTAACCTATCCTTCAATCACCCTCTAACCTGTTCTTCAATCACCCTCTAACCTGTTCTTCAATCACCCTCTAACCTGTTCTTCAATCACCCTCTAACCTGTTCCTCAATCACCCTCTAACCTGTTCTTCAATTACCCTCTATCCTCTCCTTCAATCACCCTCTAACCTGTTCTTGAATCAGTCTCTATCCTGTTCTTCAATCACCCTCTAACCTGTTCTTCAATCACCCTCTAACCTGTTCTTCAATCACCCTCTAACCTGTTCTTCAATCAACATCTAACCTGTTCTTCAATCACCCTCTATCCTGTCCCTCAATCACCCTCTAACCTGTTCTTCAATCACCCTCTAACGTGTTCTTCAATCACCCTCTAACCTGTTCTTCAATCACTCTCTAACCTGTTCTTCAATCACCCTCTAACCTGTTCTTCAATCACCCGCTAACCTGTTCCTCAATCACCCTCTAACCTGTTCTTCAATCACCCTCTAACCTGTTCTTCAATCAACCGCTAACCTGTTCCTCAATCACCCTCTAACATGTTCTTCAATTACCCTCTATCCTCTCCTTCAATCACCCTCTAACCTGTTCTTGAATCACTCTCTATCCTGTTCTTCAATCACCCTCTAACCTGTCCTTCAACCACCCTCTAACCTGTTCTTCAATCACCCTCTCACCTGTCCCGCAGTCACCCTCTAACCTGTCTCTCAATCACCCTCTAACCTGTCCCTCAATCACCCTCTAACCTATTCTTCAATTACCCTCTAACCTGGGCCTCAAACAACCTCTAACCTATCCTTCAATCACCCTCTAACCTGTTCTTCAATCACCCTCTAACCTGTTCTTCAATCACCCTCTAACCTGTTCTTCAATCACCCTCTAACCTGTTCTTCAATCACCCTCTAACCTGTTCCTCAATCACCCTCTAACCTGTTCTTCAATTACCCTCTATCCTCTCCTTCAATCACCCTCTAACCTGTTCTTGAATCAGTCTCTATCCTGTTCTTCAATCAACCTCTAACCTGTTCTTCAATCACCCTCTAACCTGTTCTTCAATCACCCTCTAACCTGTTCTTCAATCACCCTCTAACCTGTTCTTCAATCAACATCTAACCTGTTCTTCAATCACCCTCTATCCTGTCCCTCAATCACCCTCTAACCTGTGCTTCAATCACCCTCTAACGTGTTCTTCAATCACCCTCTAACCTGTTCTTCAATCACTCTCTAACCTGTTCTTCAATCACCCTCTAACCTGTTCTTCAATCACCCGCTAACCTGTTCCTCAATCACCCTCTAACCTGTTCTTCAATCACCCTCTAACCTGTTCTTCAATCAACCGCTAACCTGTTCCTCAATCACCCTCTAACATGTTCTTCAATTACCCTCTATCCTCTCCTTCAATCACCCTCTAACCTGTTCTTTAATCACTCTCTATCCTGTTCTTCAATCACCCTCTAACCTGTCCTTCAACCACCCTCTAACCTGTTCTTCAATCACCCTCTCACCTGTCCCGCAGTCACCCTCTAACCTGTCCCTCAATCACCCTCTAACCTGTTCTTGAATCACCCTCTAACCTGTCCCTCAATCACCCTCCAACCTGTTCTTCAATCACCCTCTAACCTGTCCCTCAATCACCCTCTAACCTGTCCTTCAATCACCCTCTAACCTGTTCTTCAATCACCCTCTAACCTGTCCTTCAATCACCCTCTAACCTGTCCCTCAATCACCCTCTAACCTATTCTTGAATTACCCTCTAACCTGGGCCTCAATCAATCTCTAACCTATCCTTCAATCACCCTCTAACCTGTTCTTCAATCACCCTCTAACCTGTTCTTCAATCACCCTCTAACCTGTTCTTCAATCACCCTCTAACCTGTTCTTCAATCACCCTCTAACCTGTTCCTCAATCACCCTCTAACCTGTTCTTCAATTACCCTCTATCCTCTCCTTCAATCACCCTCTAACCTGTTCTTGAATCACTCTCTATCCTGTTCTTCAATCACCCTCTAACCTGTTCTTCAATCACCCTCTAACCTGTTCTTCAATCACCCTCTAACCTGTTCTTCAATCAACATCTAACCTGTTCTTCAATCACCCTCTAACATGTCCCTCAATCTCCCTCTAACCTGTTCTTCAATCATCCTCTATCCTGTTCTTCAATCATCCGCTAACCTGTTCCTCAATCACCCTCTAAACAGTCCCTCAATCACCCTCTAACCTGTCCCTCAATCTCCCTCTAACCTGTTCTTCAATCATCCTCTATCCTGTTCTTCAATCACCCGCTAACCTGTTCCTCAATCACCCTCTAAACAGTCCCTCAATCACCCTCTAACCTGTCCCTCAATCACCCTCTAACCTGTCCCTCAATCACACTCTAACCTGTTCTTCAATCACCCTCTAACCTGTCCCTCAATCACTCTCTAACCTGTTCTTCAATCACCCTCTAACCTGTTCTTGAATCACCCTCTAACCTGTCCCTCAATCACCCTCTAACCTGTTCTTCAATCACCCTCTAACGTGTTCTTCAATCACCCTCTAACCTGTTCTTCAATCACTCTCTAACCTGTTCTTCAATCACCCTCTAACCTGTTCTTCAATCACCCGCTAACCTGTTCCTCAATCACCCTCTAACCTGTTCTTCAATCAACCTCTAACCTGTTCTTCAATCAACATCTAACCTGTTCTTCAATCACCCTCTAACATGTCCCTCAATCTCCCTCTAACCTGTTCTTCAATCACTCTCTAACGTGTTCTTCAATCACCCTCTAACATGTCCCTCAATCTCCCTCTAACCTGTTCTTCAATCACCCTCTATCCTCTCCTTCAATCACCCTCTAACCTGTTCTTTAATCACTCTCTATCCTGTTCTTCAATCACCCTCTAACCTGTCCTTCAACCACCCTCTAACCTGTTCTCAATCACCCTCTCACCTGTCCCGCAGTCACCCTCTAACCTGTCCCTCAATCACCCTCTAACCTGTTCTTGAATCACCCTCTAACCTGTCCCTCAATCACCCTCCAACCTGTTCTTCAATCACCCTCTAACCTGTCCCTCAATCACCCTCTAACCTGTCCTTCAATCACCCTCTAACCTGTTCTTCAATCACCCTCTAACCTGTCCTTCAATCACCCTCTAACCTGTCCCTCAATCACCCTCTAACCTATTCTTCAATTACCCTCTAACCTGGGCCTCAATCAATCTCTAACCTATCCTTCAATCACCCTCTAACCTGTTCTTCAATCACCCTCTAACCTGTTCTTCAATCACCCTCTAACCTGTTCTTCAATCACCCTCTAACCTGTTCTTCAATCACCCTCTAACCTGTTCCTCAATCACCCTCTAACCTGTTCTTCAATTACCCTCTATCCTCTCCTTCAATCACCCTCTAACCTGTTCTTGAATCACTCTCTATCCTGTTCTTCAATCACCCTCTAACCTGTTCTTCAATCACCCTCTAACCTGTTCTTCAATCACCCTCTAACCTGTTCTTCAATCAACATCTAACCTGTTCTTCAATCACCCTCTAACATGTCCCTCAATCTCCCTCTAACCTGTTCTTCAATCATCCTCTATCCTGTTCTTCAATCACCCGCTAACCTGTTCCTCAATCACCCTCTAAACAGTCCCTCAATCACCCTCTAACCTGTCCCTCAATCTCCCTCTAACCTGTTCTTCAATCATCCTCTATCCTGTTCTTCAATCACCCGCTAACCTGTTCCTCAATCACCCTCTAAACAGTCCCTCAATCACCCTCTAACCTGTCCCTCAATCACCCTCTAACCTGTCCCTCAATCACACTCTAACCTGTTCTTCAATCACCCTCTAACCTGTCCCTCAATCACTCTCTAACCTGTTCTTCAATCACCCTCTAACCTGTTCTTGAATCACCCTCTAACCTGTCCCTCAATCACCCTCTAACCTGTTCTTCAATCACCCTCTAACGTGTTCTTCAATCACCCTCTAACCTGTTCTTCAATCACTCTCTAACCTGTTCTTCAATCACCCTCTAACCTGTTCTTCAATCACCCGCTAACCTGTTCCTCAATCACCCTCTAACCTGTTCTTCAATCAACCTCTAACCTGTTCTTCAATCAACATCTAACCTGTTCTTCAATCACCCTCTAACATGTCCCTCAATCTCCCTCTAACCTGTTCTTCAATCACTCTCTAACGTGTTCTTCAATCACCCTCTAACATGTCCCTCAATCTCCCTCTAACCTGTTCTTCAATCACCCTCTAACCTGTCTCTCAATCACCCTCTAACCTGTTCTTCAATCACTCTCTAACGTGTTCTTCAATCACCCTCTAACCTGTTCTTCAATCACTCTCTAACCTGTTCTTCAATCACCCTCTAACCTGTTCTTCAATCACCCGCTAACCTGTTCCTCAATCACCCTCTAACCTGTTCTTCAATCACCCTCTAACCTGTTCTTCAATCAACATCTAACCTGTTCTTCATTCACCCTCTAACATGTCCCTCAATCTCCCTCTAACCTGTTCTTCAATCACTCTCTAACCTGTTCTTCAATCACTCTCTAACCTGTTCTTCAATCACCCTCTAACCTGTTCTTCAATCACCCGCTAACCTGTTCCTCAATCACCCTCTAACCTGTTCTTCAATCACCCTCTAACCTGTTCTTCAATCACCCTCTAACCTGTTCTTCAATCACCCTCTAACCTGTCCTTCAATCACCCTCTAACCTGTTCTTCAATCACCCTCTAACCTGTCCCTCAGTCACCCTATAACCTGTCCCTCAATCACAATCTAACCTGTTCTTCAATCACCCTCTAACGTGTTCTTCAATCACCCTCTAACCTGTTCTTCAATCACTCTCTAACCTGTTCTTCAATCACCCTCTAACCTGTTCTTCAATCACCCGCTAACCTGTTCCTCAATCACCCTCTAACCTGTTCTTCAATCACCCTCTAACCTGTTCTTCAATCACCCTCTAACCTGTTCTTCAATCAACATCTAACCTGTTCTTCAATCACCCTCTAACATGTCCCTCAATCTCCCTCTAACCTGTTCTTCAATCATCCTCTATCCTGTTCTTCAATCACTCTCTAACCTGTTCTTCAATCACCCTCTAACCTGTTCTTCAATCACCCGCTAACCTGTTCTTCAATCACCCTCTAACCTGTTCTTCAATCACCCTCTAACCTGTTCTTCAATCAACATCTAACCTGTTCTTCAATCACCCTCTAACATGTCCCTCAATCTCCCTCTAACCTGTTCTTCAATCATCCTCTATCCTGTTCTTCAATCACCCGCTAACCTGTTCCTCAATCACCCTCTAAACTGTCCCTCAATCACCCTCTAAGCTGTCCCTCAATCACCCTCTAACCTGTTCTTCAATCACCCTCTAACCTGTTCTTCAATCACCCTCCAACCTGTTGTTCAATCACTCTCTAACCTGTTCTTCAATCACCCTCTAATCTGTTCTTCAATCACCCTCTAACCTGTTCTTCAATCTCCCTCTAACCTGTTCTTCAATCACCCTCTAACATGTTCTTCAATCACCCTCTAACCTGTTCCGCAATCACCCTCTAACCTGTCCCTCAATCACCCTCTAACCTGTTCTTCAATCACCCTCTAACCTGTCCCTCAATCACCCTCTAACCTGTTCTTCAATCACCCTCTAACCTGTCCCTCAATCACCCTCTAAACTGTTCTTCAATCACCCTCTAACCTGTCCCTCAATCATCCTCTAACCTGTTCTTCAATCACCCTCTAACCTGTTCCTCAATCACCCTCTAAACTGTCCCTCAATCACCCTCTAACCTGTTCTTCAATCACTCTCTAACCTGTTCTTCAATCACCCTCTAACCTGTTCCTCAATCACCCTCTAAACTGTCCCTCAATCACCCTCTGACCTGTTCTTTAATCACCCTCTAACCTGTTCTTCAATCACCCTCTAACCTGTCCTTCAATCACCCTCTAACCTGCTCCTCAATCACCCTCTAACCTGTCCCTCAATCACCCTCTAACCTGTTCTTAAATCACCCTCTAACCTGTCCCTCAATCACCCTCTAACCTCTTCTTCAATCCCCCTCCAACCTGTTACTCAATCACCCTCTAAACTGTTTCTCAATCACCCTCTAACCTGTCCCTCAATCACCCGCTAACCTGTTCCTCAATCACCCTCTAACCTGTTCTTCAATCACCCTCTAACCTGTTCTTCAATCACCCTCTAACCTGTTCTTCAATCAACATCTAACCTGTTCTTCAATCACCCTCTAACATGTCCCTCAATCTCCCTCTAACCTGTTCTTCAATCATCCTCTATCCTGTTCTTCAATCACCCGCTAACCTGTTCCTCAATCACCCTCTAAACTGTCCCTCAATCACCCTCTAAGCTGTCCCTCAATCACCCTCTAACCTGTTCTTCAATCACCCTCTAACCTGTTCTTCAATCACCCTCCAACCTGTTGTTCAATCACTCTCTAACCTGTTCTTCAATCACCCTCTAATCTGTTCTTCAATCACCCTCTAACCTGTTCTTCAATCTCCCTCTAACCTGTTCTTCAATCACCCTCTAACATGTTCTTCAATCACCCTCTAACCTGTTCCGCAATCACCCTCTAACCTGTCCCTCAATCACCCTCTAACCTGTTCTTCAATCACCCTCTAACCTGTCCCTCAATCACCCTCTAACCTGTTCTTCAATCACCCTCTAACCTGTCCCTCAATCACCCTCTAAACTGTTCTTCAATCACCCTCTAACCTGTCCCTCAATCATCCTCTAACCTGTTCTTCAATCACCCTCTAACCTGTTCCTCAATCACCCTCTAAACTGTCCCTCAATCACCCTCTAACCTGTTCTTCAATCACTCTCTAACCTGTTCTTCAATCACCCTCTAACCTGTTCCTCAATCACCCTCTAAACTGTCCCTCAATCACCCTCTGACCTGTTCTTTAATCACCCTCTAACCTGTTCTTCAATCACCCTCTAACCTGTCCTTCAATCACCCTCTAACCTGCTCCTCAATCACCCTCTAACCTGTCCCTCAATCACCCTCTAACCTGTTCTTAAATCACCCTCTAACCTGTCCCTCAATCACCCTCTAACCTCTTCTTCAATCCCCCTCCAACCTGTTACTCAATCACCCTCTAAACTGTTTCTCAATCACCCTCTAACCTGTCCCTCAATCTCCCTCTAACCTGTTCTCCAATCACCCTCTAACCTGTTACTCAATCACCCTCTAATCTTTTTCTTAATCACCCTCTAACCTGTTCTTCAATCACCCTCTAACCTGTTCTTCAATCACCCTCTAACCTGTTCTTCAATCACCCTCTAACCTGCTCCTCAATCACCCTCTAACCTGTCCCTCAATCACCCTCTAACCTGTTCTTCAATCACCCTCTAACCTGTTATTCAATCACCCTCTAACCTGTTCTTCAATCACCCTCTAACCTGTCCTTCAATCACCCTCTAACCTGCTCCTCAATCACCCTCTAACCTGTCCCTCAATCACCCTCTAACCTCTTCTTCAATCCCCCTCTAACCTGTTGCTCAATCACCCTGTAAACTGTTTCTCAATCACCCTCTCACCTGTTCTTCAATCACCCTCTAACCTGTTCTTCAAACACCCTCTAACCTGTCCCTCAATCACCCTCTAACCTGTTTTTCAATCACCCTCTAACCTGTTCTTCAATCACCCTCTAACCTGTCCTTCAATCACCCACTGACCTGTTCTTCAATCACCCTCTAATCTGTCCTTCAATCACCCTCTAACCTGCTCCTCAATCACCCTCTAAACTGTCCCTCAATCACCCTCTGACCTGTCCCTCAATCACCCTCTAACCTGTTCTTCAATCACCCTCTATCCTGTCCCTCAATCACCCTCTAACCTGTTCTTCAATCACCCACTAACCTGTTCTTCAATCACCCTCTAACCTGTTCTTCAATCACCCTCTAACCTGTTCTTCAATCACCCTCTAACCTGTTCTTCAATCACCCTCTAACCTGTCCTTCAATCACCCTCTAACCTGTTCTTCAATCACCCTCTAACCTGTTCTTCAATGTTGCCATGGTCTATGCTACAATCACTCACTCTGGTTGTGGACTCCACAATCTCACAGCATTCAGTGTATCAATGTTTCTGCTGCTCTCACTCCTAAACCTCTTACATTGACTCCTATATCTACGTCCCTCGCTCTCAGTCCCTCAACAACTGGAAACTGTCTGTCTCTATTTACTTTATCGCATCCCTTCAGAATTTCAAACACCTCTGTCAGTTCCCCCAAATCTACTCTGTTCCAATTGTCCAACTTACAGCATGGGGTGTCATAGAATTATCGAAGTGGCATTTAATGTGGACACATAGTGAGGTGACTGAAGGAGTTAAGTTAAAGAATGGGATACAGCACAGGAGAAGGCTGTGGGAGTACTAGGGAGTAGCTCTTCGAAACTGTAAGGCTGCAGTCTGGAGTGTTAACAAGATCTGATGGTCTACTGGTGGACACATGCAGAGTGATGGAGCATAAGTCGCAGGAGGTAATAGTGAGCGTGTATTGGGCACTTGTTCAACTCCACCTGGTACAGATCTGGTCACTGCAGTGTAAAAAAAGAAAGACTTGTATTTATATAACGCCTTTTATGACCTGAGGACGTCCCAAAGCAATGTGCAGCCAATTAAGTACTTTTGGTGTTGTCACTGTTGTAATGTAGGAAATGCAGCAGACAATTTGTAAACAGCAAGCTTCCACAGGCAGCAATGACCAGATAATCTGTTTTAATGATGTTAATTGAGGGATAACTCTCCTGCTCTTCTTCCAAATAGTGACATGGGATCTTTTACATCCACCTGAGAGAGCAGATGGGGCCTCAGTTTGACGTCACATCCGAAAGACAGCACCTCTGAAAGTGTAGCACTCCCTCAGCATTGCACTGGAGTGTCAGCATTTGTGTTCAAGTCTCTGGAGTGGTGCTTGAACCAAAAACTTCTGACTCAGAGGCAAGAGTGCTCCCCACTGGGCCATGGCTGTGGTGGGACAGCCTCGCTTTGGAGCAGACACAGAGGAGCCTGATACCAGGAAGTAGACCCCCGAGCTGCAAGCATAGACTACCTCGACAGTTTACACTGCAGACAGAAAACTCAGGAGAAACAGATATTGCCAAACTGAGCCAGAATAAATCATTTGATATAACCGGGGAGCACCGACTCAGTATCACTGTTATGTATGTAACTATGTAATACTTGCCACCAGAGGGCGCGACTGTTGGAGTCCTAATGGTCACCTGCACACATGTGCAGTGCCAGTATAACAGGTTGGCTGCCATGTTGTTTAGGCACTCTGGAGTTGTAATAATGAAGACTAAGGTCACACTAAGTTTAGCTCACAGTACTCAGCCTCGTGGAGTTCTTTTATACATAACAATCACAAAGGGAAGGTGAGCAGCCAGTTTTACTTCAATGGGGTGCAATCAGTCTTGGCCCATAGTCAGGGTCAGCCATCGATTCAGCATTGACTGCAATGGAAAGGAATATCGGGCAGGGTATAAACCAGCCTTCCGATTGGCTACTGCCCAATACTACATTCATCTCCAATGGCTTTACACAGTGGCTGGACAAAGTGTGCCCAGAACCAGCACCAAAACAGGGAGATGGATAGCTTCGAGGTTGGGGGTGTAACAGATAGAATAGCAGATGGGGGATCTAAAGTATGGGGCCTGGGAGGGGGACTGCAGGGCTCTCCTCTGGCCCAGTCTTAGATTCTTCAGTAACAAGATCAACAAACTTTTACAAAGTGCAACTTGCTGCAACAAACCGAGTTTGTTTGCAAAAGATAATTTTGTATATAATGTGATGTATAATTTACAAGTATGATTATAGATGAGAGTTTTGTATATAATTTGACGGGCTCTGAACGAATTTGCTCCAAGCCAACCAGGCTTTAGTATGGGGTTTGAGCACAGCACTGAGTAAGCTGGTGAGAGAGTGAGAGTGAGAGAGAGTGTGAGAGAATGAGAGAGTGAGCTGGTGAGAGAATGAGATAGAAAAAGAGTGAGAGAGTGAGAGTGTGAGAGTGAAACGGTGAGCTGGTGAGAGAGTGAGAGAGTGAGAGAGAGAGAGAGTGAGAGAGTGAGAGAGAGTGAGAGAGTGAGAGAGTGAGTGTGAGACGGTGACAGAGTGAGAAAGTGAGAGGGTAAGACAGTGAGAGAGTGTGAGAGAGTGAGAGAGTGAGCTGGTGAGAGAGTGTGAGAGTGAGAGAGTGAGAGAATGAGCTGGTGAGAGAGTGAGAGAGAGAAAGAGTGCGACAGTGAGAGAGTGAGAGTGAAACGGTGAGCTGGTGAAAGAGTGAGAGTGAGAGAGTGAGAGGGTAAGACAATGAGCTGGTGAGCGAGTATGAGAGTGTGAGAGAGTGTGAGAGTGAGAGAGAGTGTGAGAGAGTGAGAGAGTGAGAGAACATAAGAACATAAGAATATAAGAATTAGGAACAGGTGTAGGCCATCTAGCCCCTCGAGCCTGCTCCGCCATTCAACAAGATCATGGCTGATCTGGCCGTGGACTCAGCTCCACTTACCCGCCCGCTCCCCGTAACCCTTAATTCCCTTATTGGTTAAAAATCTATCTATCTGTGATTTGAATACATTCAATGAGCTAGCCTCAACTGCTTCCGGGCAGAGAATTCCACAGATTCACAACCCTCTGGGAGAAGAAATTCCTTCTCAACTCGGTTTTAAATTGGCTCCACCGTATTTTGAGGCTGTGCCCCCTAGTTCTAGTCTCCCTGACCAGTGGAAACAACCTCTCCACCTCTATCTTGTCTATCCCTTTCATTATTTGAAATGTTTCTATAAGATCACCCCTCATCCTTCTGAACTCCAACAAGTAAAGACCCAGTCTACTCAATCTATCATCATAAGGTAACCGTCTCATCTCCAGAATCAGCCTAGTGAATCGTCTCTGTACCTCCTCTAAAGCTAGTATATCCTTCCTTAAGTAAGGTGACCAAAACTGCACGCAGTACTCCAGGTGCGGCCTCACTAATACCCTATACAGTTGCAGCAGGACCTCCCTGCTTTTGTACTCCATCCAGTGAGCTGGTGAGAGAGTGAGAGAATGTGAGAGAGTGAGAGAGTGTGAGAGAGTGAGAGATTGAGAGAGTGAAGAGTGAGAGATTGAGAGAGTGAAGAGTGAAGAGTGAAGAGTGAAGAGTGAGAGAGTGAGAGAGTGAGAGAGTGAGAGAGTGAGAGAGACAGTGAGAGAGTGAGAGAGTGAGCGAGTGAGAATGAGACAGTGAGAAAGTGAGAGTGAGAGAGTGAGAAAGTTTCACTGGAATTTAAGTAGATCATGAATATAAACATAAAATGTTACTATAACGTAACTACCATTTAAGGCCAAAATTGAAATCGAGCAGGTTTGAGACAGAGGGGAGTGAGCTAGCTGAGGTGAGGTGGACGGGGAAACAGGCAGACAGGACTATAGTGGGATAGTTTTAAAGGGTGCGACATTGTGAATTGACATGAGCTGAGATATGGGCAGAAGGTGGACAGGACCTCCACTCAGCCAGGACCCCCCTCAGACATTCAGGGCCATTATCAGTCTCCCTCACTTCATTGGAAATGTACGTGGGGAGAGATGTGTGAGGACAGCCAATCCACTCTCGCCCATTTTACACTCTCGACAATTCTACACCCTGGCCCATTCTACACTCTCGCCCGTTCTACACTCTAGCCCATTCTACACACTCGCCCGTTCTACACACTCGCCCATTCTACACTCTCGCCCGTTCTACACACTCGCCCATTCTACACCCTCGCCCGTTCTACACACTCGCCCGTTCTACACTCTCGCCTGTTCTACACTCGCGCCCGTTCTACACCCTGGACCATTCTACACCCTCGCCCGTTCTATACCCTCGCCCGTTCTATACCCTCGCCCATTCTACACTCTCGCCCGTACTACACCCTCGCCCGTACTACACCCTCGCCCGTTCTACACTCTCGCCCATTCTAGATTCGCGCCCGTTCTACATTCGCGCCCGTTCTACACCTTGGACCATTCTACACCCTCGCCCGTTCTATACCCTCGCCTGTTCTACACCCTCGCCCATTCTACACTCTCGCCCGTATTACACCCTCGCCCGTACTACACCCTCGCCCGTTCTATACCCTCGCCAATTCTACACTCTCGCCCGTACTACACCCTCGCCCGTACTACACCCTCGCCCATTCTATACCCTCGCCTGTTCTACACTCTCGCTCGTTCTACACACTCGCCCGTTCTACACTCTCGCCCGTTCTATACCCTCGCCCGTACTACACTCTCGCCCGTTCTACACACTCGCCCGTTCTACACTCTCGCCTGTTCTATACCCTCGCCTGTTCTACACCCTCGCCCATTCTACACTCTCGCCCGTATTACACCCTCGCCCGTACTACACCCTCGCCCGTTCTATACCCTCGCCCATTCTACACTCTCGCCCGTACTACACCCTCGCCCGTACTACACCCTCGCCCATTCTATACCCTCGCCTGTTCTACACTCTCGCTCGTTCTACACACTCGCCCGTTCTACACTCTCGCCCGTTCTATACCCTCGCCCGTACTACACTCTCGCCCGTTCTACACACTCGCCTGTTCTACACTCTTGCCTGTTCTACACCCTCCCCATTCTACACTCTCGCCCGTACTACACCTCGCCCGTTCTATACCCTCGCCCGTTCTATACCCTCGCCCGTTCTACACTCTCACCCATTCTACACCCGCGCCCGTTCTACACCCTCGCCCGTTCTACACTCTCGCCCGTTCTACATGCTTGCCCGCTCTACGCCCTCGCCTGGTCTACATCCTCGCCCGTTCTATACCCTCACCCGTTCTATACCCTCGCCCATTCTACACTCTCGGCCATTCTACATGCTTGCCCGTTCTACACCCTCGCCCGCTCTACACTCTCGCCCGTTCTACACACTCGCCCATTTTACACTCGCCCGTTCTACACTCTCGCCCGTTCTACACTCTCGCCTGTTCTACACTCTCGCCCATTCTACACTCTCACCCGTTCTACACTCTTGCCCGTTCTACACTCTCGCCCGTTCTACACTCTAACCTGTTCTACATTCTCGCCCGTTCTACACTCTCGCCCGCTCTACACTCTAACCTGTTCTACATTCTCGCCCGTTCTACACTCTCACCCGTTCTACACACTCGCCCATTCTACACCCTCGCCCGTTCTACACACTCGCCCGTTCTACACTCTCGCCTGTTCTACATTCGCGCCCGTTCTACACCCTGGACCATTCTACACCCTCGCCCGTTCTATACCCTCGCCCGTTCTATACCCTCGCCCATTCTACACTCTCGCCCATACTACACCCTCGCCCGTACTACACCCTCGCCCGTTCTACACTCTCGCCCATTCTAGATTCGCGCCCATTCTACATTCGCGCCCGTTCTACACCTTGGACCATTCTACACCCTCGCCCGTTCTATACCCTCGCCTGTTCTACACCCTCGCCCATTCTACACTCTCGCCCGTATTACACCCTCGCCCGTACTACACCCTCGCCCGTTCTATACCCTCGCCCATTCTACACTCTCGCCCGTACTACACCCTCGCCCGTACTACACCCTCGCCCATTCTATACCCTCGCCTGTTCTACACTCTCGCTCGTTCTACACACTCGCCCGTTCTACACTCTCGCCCGTTCTATACCCTCGCCCGTACTACACTCTCGCCCGTTCTACACACTCGCCTGTTCTACACTCTTGCCTGTTCTACACCCTCCCCATTCTACACTCTCGCCCGTACTACACCTCGCCCGTTCTATACCCTCGCCCGTTCTATACCCTCGCCCGTTCTACACTCTCACCCATTCTACACCCGCGCCCGTTCTACACCCTCGCCCGTTCTACACTCTCGCCCGTTCTACATGCTTGCCCGCTCTATGCCCTCGCCTGGTCTACATCCTCGCCCGTTCTATACCCTCACCCGTTCTATACCCTCGCCCGTTCTACACTCTCGGCCATTCTACATGCTTGCCCGTTCTACACCCTCGCCCGCTCTACACTCTCGCCCGTTCTACACACTCGCCCATTTTACACTCGCCCGTTCTACACTCTCGCCCGTTCTACACCCTCGCCCGTACTACACCCTCGCCCGTTCTACACTCTCGCCCATTCTAGATTCGCGCCCGTTCTACATTCGCGCCCGTTCTACACCTTGGACCATTCTACACCCTCGCCCGTTCTATACCCTCGCCTGTTCTACACCCTCGCCCATTCTACACTCTCGCCCGTATTACACCCTCGCCCGTACTACACCCTCGCCCGTTCTATACCCTCGCCCATTCTACACTCTCGCCCGTACTACACCCTCGCCCGTACTACACCCTCGCCCATTCTATACCCTCGCCTGTTCTACACTCTCGCTCGTTCTACACACTCGCCCGTTCTACACTCTCGCCCGTTCTATACCCTCGCCCGTACTACACTCTCGCCCGTTCTACACACTCGCCTGTTCTACACTCTTGCCTGTTCTACACCCTCCCCATTCTACACTCTCGCCCGTACTACACCTCGCCCGTTCTATACCCTCGCCCGTTCTATACCCTCGCCCGTTCTACACTCTCACCCATTCTACACCCGCGCCCGTTCTACACCCTCGCCCGTTCTACACTCTCGCCCGTTCTACATGCTTGCCCGCTCTACGCCCTCGCCTGGTCTACATCCTCGCCCGTTCTATACCCTCACCCGTTCTATACCCTCGCCCGTTCTACACTCTCGGCCATTCTACATGCTTGCCCGTTCTACACCCTCGCCCGCTCTACACTCTCGCCCGTTCTACACACTCGCCCATTTTACACTCGCCCGTTCTACACTCTCGCCCGTTCTACACTCTCGCCTGTTCTACACTCTCGCCCATTCTACACTCTCACCCGTTCTACACTCTTGCCCGTTCTACACTCTCGCCCGTTCTACACTCTAACCTGTTCTACATTCTCGCCCGTTCTACACTCTCGCCCGCTCTACACTCTAACCTGTTCTACATTCTCGCCCGTTCTACACTCTCACCCGTTCTACACTCTCGCCCATTCTACACTCTCGCCCGTTCTACACTCTAACCTGTTCTACACTCTCGCCCATTCTACACTCTCACCCGTTCTACACTCTCGCCCACTCTACACTCTCGCCCGTTCTACACTCTCGCCCGTTCTACACTCTCGCCCGTTCTACACTCTCACCCATTCTACACTCTCGCCCGTTCTACACTCTCGCCCGTTCTACACTCTCGCCTGTTCTACACTCTCGCCCGTTCTACACTCTTGCCTGTTCTACACTCTCGCCCGTTCTACACTCTCGCCTGTTCGACACTCTCGCCCATTCTACACTCTCGCCTGTTCTACACTCTCGCGCGTTCTACACTCTTGCCTGTTCTACACTCTCACCTGTTCTACACTCTCGCCCGTTCTATACTCTCGCCCACTCTACACTCTCGCCCGTTCTACACTCTCACCCATTCTACACTCTCACCCGTTCTACACTCTAACCTGTTCTACATTCTCGCCCGTTCTGCACTCTCACCCGTTCTACACTCTCGCCCACTCTACACTCTTGTCTGTTCTACACTCTCGCCCATTCTACACTCTCACCCGTTCTACACTCTCGCCCACTCTACACTCTTGTCTGTTGTACACTCTCGCCCATTCTACACTCTCGCCCGTTCTACACTCTCACCCATTCTACACTCTTGCCCGTTCTACACTCTCGCCCGTTCTACACTCTTGCCTGTTCTACACTCTCGCCCGTTCTACACTCTCGCCTGTTCTACACTCTCGCCTGTTCTACACTCTCGCCCGTTCTACACTCTTGCCTGTTCTACACTCTTGCCTGTTCTACACTCTCACCTGTTCTACACTCTCGCCCGTTCTACACTCTCGCCCGTTCTACACTCTCGCCCATTCTACACTCTAACCTGTTCTACACTCTCGCCCATTCTACACTCTCACCCGTTCTACACTCTCGCCCACTCTACACTCTTGCCTGTTCTACACTCTCGCCCGTTCTACACTCTCGCCCGTTCTACACTCTCACCCATTCTACACTCTCGCCCGTTCTACACTCTCGCCCGTTCTACACTCTCGCCTGTTCTACACTCTCGCCCGTTCTACACACTCGCCCATTTTACACTCGCCCGTTCTACACTCTCGCCCGTTCTACACTCTCGCCTGTTCTACACTCTCGCCCATTCTACACTCTCACCCGTTCTACACTCTTGCCCGTTCTACACTCTCGCCCGTTCTACACTCTAACCTGTTCTACATTCTCGCCCGTTCTACACTCTCGCCCGCTCTACACTCTAACCTGTTCTACATTCTCGCCCGTTCTACACTCTCACCCGTTCTACACGCTCGCCCATTCTACACTCTCGCCCGTTCTACACTCTAACCTGTTCTACACTCTAGCCCATTCTACACTCTCACCCGTTCTACACTCTCGCCCACTCTACACTCTTGCCTGTTCTACACTCTCGCCCGTTCTACACTCTCGCCCGTTCTACACTCTCACCCATTCTACACTCTCGGCCATTCTACATGCTTGCCCGTTCTACACCCTCGCCCGCTCTACACTCTCGCCCGTTCTACACACTCGCCCATTTTACACTCGCCCGTTCTACACTCTCGCCTGTTCTACACTCTCGCCCGTTCTACACTCTCACCCGTTCTACACTCTTGCCCGTTCTACACTCTCGCCCGTTCTACACTCTAACCTGTTCTACATTCTCGCCCGTTCTACACTCTCGCCCGCTCTACACTCTAACCTGTTCTACATTCTCGCCCGTTCTACACTCTCACCCGTTCTACACTCTCGCCCATTCTACACTCTCGCCCGTTCTACACTCTAACCTGTTCTACACTCTCGCCCATTCTACACTCTCACCCGCTCTACACTCTAACCTGTTCTACATTCTCGCCCGTTCTACACTCTCACCCGTTCTACACTCTCGCCCATTCTACACTCTCGCCCGTTCTACACTCTAACCTGTTCTACACTCTCGCCCATTCTACACTCTCGCCCGTTCTACACTCTCGCCTGTTCTACACTCTCGCCCACTCTACACTCTCGCCCGTTCTACACTCTCACCCATTCTACACTCTCACCCGTTCTACACTCTAACCTGTTCTACATTCTCGCCCGTTCTGCACTCTCACCCGTTCTACACTCTCGCCCACTCTACACTCTTGTCTGTTCTACACTCTCGCCCATTCTACACTCTCACCCGTTCTACACTCTCGCCCACTCTACACTCTTGTCTGTTGTACACTCTCGCCCATTCTACACTCTCGCCCGTTCTACACTCTCACCCGTTCTACACTCTTGTCTGTTCTACACTCTCGCCCATTCTACACTCTCACCCGTTCTACACTCTCGCCCACTCTACACTCTTGCCTGTTCTACACTCTCGCCCATTCTACACTCTCGCCCGTTCTACACTCTCACCCATTCTACACTCTTGCCCGTTCTACACTCTCGCCCGTTCTACAATCTTGCCTGTTCTACACTCTCGCCCGTTCTACACTCTCGCCTGTTCTACACTCTCGCCTGTTCTACACTCTCGCCCGTTCTACACTCTTGCCTGTTCTACACTCTCACCTGTTCTACACTCTCGCCCGTTCTACACTCTCGCCTGTTCTACACTCTCGCCCGTTCTACACTCTCGCCCGTTCTACACTCTCACCCGTTCTACACTCTCGCCCACTCTACACTCTTGCCCGTTCTACACTCTCGCCCGTTCTACACTCTCACCCATTCTACACTCTCGCCCGTTCTACACTCTCGCCCGTTCTACACTCTCGCCCGTTCTACACTCTCGCCCATTCTACACTCTCGCCCGTTCTACACTCTCGCCCGTTCTACACTCTCGCCCGTTCTACACTCTCGCCCGTTCTACATTCTCACCCATTCTACACTCTCGCCCGTTCTACACTCTCGCCCGTTCTACACTCTTGCCTGTTCTACACTCTCGCCCGTTCTACACTCTCACCCGTTCTACACTCTCGCCCGTTCTACACTCTCGCCCGTTCTACACTCTAACCTGTTCTACATTCTCGCCCGTTCTACACTCTCGCCCGCTCTATACTCTTGTCTGTTCTACACTCTCACCTGTTCTACACTCTCGCCCGTTCTCCACTCTCGCCCGTTCTACACTCTCGCCTGTTCTACACTCTCGCCCGTTCTACACTCTCGCCTGTTCTACACTCTCGCCCGTTCTACACTCTCGCCTGTTCTACACTCTCGCCCATTCTACACTCTCACCCGTTCTACACTCTAACCTGTTCTACATTCTCGCCCGTTCTGCACTCTCACCCGTTCTACACTCTCGCCCACTCTACACTCTTGTCTGTTCTACACTCTCGCCCATTCTACACTCTCACCCGTTCTACACTCTCGCCCACTCTACACTCTTGTCTGTTGTACACTCTCGCCCATTCTACACTCTCGCCCGTTCTACACCCTCGCCCATTCTACACTCTCGCCCGTATTACACCCTCGCCCGTACTACACCCTCGCCCGTTCTATACCCTCGCCCATTCTACACTCTCGCCCGTACTACACCCTCGCCCGTACTACACCCTCGCCCATTCTATACCCTCGCCTGTTCTACACTCTCGCTCGTTCTACACACTCGCCCGTTCTACACTCTCGCCCGTTCTATACCCTCGCCCGTTCTACACTCTCACCCATTCTACACCCGCGCCCGTTCTACACCCTCGCCCGTTCTACACTCTCGCCCGTTCTACATGCTTGCCCGCTCTACGCCCTCGCCTGGTCTACTTCCTCGCCCGTTCTATACCCTCACCCGTTCTATACCCTCGCCCGTTCTACACTCTCGGCCATTCTACATGCTTGCCCGTTCTACACCCTCGCCCGCTCTACACTCTCGCCTGTTCTACACACTCGCCCATTTTACACTCGCCCGTTCTACACTCTCGCCCGTTCTACACTCTCGCCTGTTCTACACTCTCGCCCATTCTACACTCTCACCCGTTCTACACTCTTGCCCGTTCTACACTCTCGCCCGTTCTACACTCTAACCTGTTCTACATTCTCGCCCGTTCTACACTCTCGCCCGCTCTACACTCTAACCTGTTCTACATTCTCGCCCGTTCTACACTCTCACCCGTTCTACACTCTCGCCCATTCTACACTCTCGCCCGTTCTACACTCTAACCTGTTCTACACTCTCGCCCATTCTACACTCTCACCCGTTCTACACTCTCGCCCACTCTACACTCTTGCCTGTTCTACACTCTCGCCCGTTCTACACTCTCGCCCGTTCTACACTCTCACCCATTCTACACTCTCGCCCGTTCTACACTCTCGCCCGTTCTACACTCTCGCCTGTTCTACACTCTCGCCCGTTCTACACTCTTGCCTGTTCTACACTCTCGCCCGTTCTACACTCTCGCCTGTTCGACACTCTCGCCCATTCTACACTCTCGCCTGTTCTACACTCTCGCCCGTTCTACACTCTTGCCTGTTCTACACTCTCACCTGTTCTACACTCTCGCCCGTTCTATACTCTCGCCCACTCTACACTCTCGCCCGTTCTACACTCTCGCCCATTCTACACTCTCACCCGTTCTACACTCTAACCTGTTCTACATTCTCGCCCGTTCTGCACTCTCACCCGTTCTACACTCTCGCCCACTCTACACTCTTGTCTGTTCTACACTCTCGCCCATTCTACACTCTCACCCGTTCTACACTCTCGCCCACTCTACACTCTTGTCTGTTGTACACTCTCGCCCATTCTACACTCTCGCCCGTTCTACACTCTCACCTGTTCTACACTCTTGTCTGTTCTACACTCTCGCCCATTCTACACTCTCACCCATTCTACACTCTCGCCCACTCTACACTCTTGCCTGTTCTACACTCTCGCCCATTCTACATTCTCGCCCGTTCTACACTCTCACCCATTCTACACTCTTGCCCGTTCTACACTCTCGCCCATTCTACACTCTTGCCTGTTCTACACTCTCGCCCGTTCTACACTCTCGCCTGTTCTACACTCTCGCCTGTTCTACACTCTCGCCCGTTCTACACTCTTGCCTGTTCTACACTCTCACCTGTTCTACACTCTCGCCCGTTCTACACTCTCGCCCATTCTACACTCTCGCCCGTTCTACACTCTCGCCTGTTCTACACTCTCGCCCGTTTTACACTCTCGCCTGTTCTACACTCTCGCCCGTTCTACACTCTCGCCCGTTCTACACTCTCACCCGTTCTACACTCTCGCCCACTCTACACTCTTGCCTGTTCTACACTCTCGCCCGTTCTACACTCTCGCCCGTTCTACACTCTCACCCATTCTACACTCTCGCCCGTTCTACACTCTCGCCCGTTCTACACTCTCGCCTGTTCTACACTCTCGCCCATTCTACACTCTCGCCCGTTCTACACTCTCGCCTGTTCTACACTCTCGCCCGTTCTACACTCTCGCCTGTTCTACACTCTCGCCCGTTCTACACTCTCGCCTGTTCTATACTCTCGCCCGTTCTACATTCTCGCCCGTTCTACACTCTCGCCCGCTCTACACTCTTGTCTGTTCTACACTCTCGCCCATTCTACACTCTCACCCGTTCTACACTCTCGCCCACTCTACACTCTTGCCTGTTCTACACTCTCGCCCGTTCTATACTCTCGCCCGTTCTACACTCTCACCCGTTCGACACTCTCGCCCGTTCTACACTCTCGCCCGTTCTACACTCTCGCCTGTTCTACACTCTCGCCCGTTCTACACTCTTGCCTGTTCTACACTCTTGCCCGTTCTACACTCTCGCCTGTTCTACACTCTCGCCCGTTCTACACTCTTGCCTGTTCTACACTCTCGCCCGTTCTACACTCTCGCCCGTTCTACACTCTCGCCCGTTCTACACTCTCGCCCGTTCTACACTCTCGCCTGTTCTACACTCTCACCCGTTCTACACTCTCGCCCGTTCTACACTCTCGCCCGTTCTACACTCTCGCCCGTTCTACACTCTCGCCCGTTCTACACACTCGCCTGTTCTACACTCTTGCCTGTTCTACACCCTCCCCATTCTACACTCTCGCCCGTACTACACCTCGCCCGTTCTATACCCTCGCCCGTTCTATACCCTCGCCCGTTCTACACCCTCGCCCGTTCTACACTCTCGCCCGTTCTACATGCTTGCCCGCTCTACGCCCTCGCCTGGTCTACATCCTCGCCCGTTCTATACCCTCACCCGTTCTATACCCTCGCCCGTTCTACACTCTCGGCCATTCTACATGCTTGCCCGTTCTACACCCTCGCCCGCTCTACACTCTCGCCCGTTCTACACACTCGCCCATTTTACACTCGCCCGTTCTACACTCTCGCCCGTTCTACACTCTCGCCTGTTCTACACTCTCGCCCGTTCTACACTCTTGCCTGTTCTACACTCTCGCCCGTTCTACACTCTCGCCCGTTCTACACTCTCGCCTGTTCTACACTCTCGCCCGTTCTACACTCTTGCCTGTTCTACACTCTCACCTGTTCTACACTCTCGCCCGTTCTCCACTCTCGCCCGTTCTACACTCTCGCCTGTTCTACACTCTCGCCCGTTCTACACTCTTGCCTGTTCTACACTCTCGCCCGTTCTACACTCTCGCCTGTTCTACACTCTCGCCCATTCTACACTCTCACCCGTTCTACACTCTAACCTGTTCTACATTCTCGCCCGTTCTGCACTCTCACCCGTTCTACACTCTCGCCCACTCTACACTCTTGTCTGTTCTGCACCCTCGCCCATTCTACACTCTCACCCGTTCTACACTGTCGCCCACTCTACACTCTTGTCTGTTGTACACTCTCGCCCATTCTACACTCTCGCCCGTTCTACACTCTCACCCGTTCTACACTCTTGTCTGTTCTACACTCTCGCCCATTCTACACTCTCACCCGTTCTACACTCTCGCCCAATCTACACTCTTGCCTGTTCTACACTCTCGCCCATTCTACACTCTCGCCTGTTCTACACTCTCGCCCGTTCTACACTCTTGCCTGTTCTACACTCTCACCTGTTCTACACTCTCGCCCGTTCTACACTCTCGCCCGTTCTACACTCTCGCCCGTTCTACACTCTCGCCTGTTCTACACTCTCGCCCTTTCTACACTCTCGCCCATTCTACACTCTCGCCTGTTCTACACTATAACCTGTTCTACACGCTCGCCCGTTCTACACCCTCGCCCGTTCTACACGCTCGCCCGTTCTACACGCTCGCCCGTTCTACACCCTTTCCCGTTCTACACTCTTGCCCGTTCTACACTCTTGCCCGTTCTACACTCTCGCCCGTTCTACACTCTCGCCCGTTCTACACTCTCGCCCGTTCTACACTCTCGCCCGTTCTACACTCTCGCCCGTTCTTCACTCTCGCCCGTTCTACACTCTCGCCCGTTCTACACCCTTTCCCGTTCTACACTCTTGCCCGTTCTACACTCTTGCCCGTTCTACACTCTCGCCCGTTCTACACTCTCGCCCGTTCTACACTCTCGCCCGTTCTACACTCTCGCCCGTTCTACACTCTCGCCCGTTCTTCACTCTCGCCCGTTCTACACTCTCGCCCGTTCTACACTCTCGCCCGTTCTACACTCTCGCCCGTTCTACACTCTCGCCCGTTCTACACTCTCGCCTGTTCTACACTCTCGCCCGTTCTACACTCTCGCCTGTTCTACACTCTCGCCTGTTCTACACTCTTGCCCGTTCTACACTCTCGCCCGCTCTACACTCTCGCCCGTTCTACACTCTCGCCCGCTCTACACTCTCGCCCGTTCTACACTCTTGCCCGTTCTTCACTCTCGCCCTTTCTACACTCTCGCCCATTCTACACTCTCGCCTGTTCTACACTATAACCTGTTCTACACGCTCGCCCGTTCTACACCCTCGCCCGTTCTACACCCTCGCCCGTTCTACACGCTCGCCCGTTCTACACGCTGGCCCGTTCTACACCCTTACCCGTTCTACACGCTCGCCCGTTCTACACTCTCGCCCGTTGTACACTCTCGCCCGTTGTACACTCTTGCCCGTTCTACACTCTTGCCCGTTCTACACTCTTGCCCGTTCTACACTCTCGCCTGTTCTACACTCTCGCCTGTTCTACACTCTCGCCCGTTCTACACTCTTTCCTGTTCTACACTCTTGCCTGTTCTACACTCTCGCCTGTTCTACACTCTCACCTGTTCTACACTCTTGCCCGTTCTACACTCTCACCTGTTCTACACTCTCGCCCGTTCTACACTCTTGCCCGTTCTACACTCTTGCCCGTTCTACACTCTCGCCTGTTCTACACTCTCGCCCGTTCTACACTCTTGCCCGTTCTACACTCTTGCCCGTTCTACACTCTCACCTGTTCTACACTCTCGCCCGTTCTACACTCTCGCCCGTTCTACACTCTCGCCTGTTCTACACTCTCGCCCGTTCTACACTCTCACCTGTTCTACACTCTCGCCTGTTCTACACTCTCGCCCGTTCTACACTCTTGCCTGTTCTACACTCTCGCCCGTTCTACACTCTCGCCTGTTGTACACTCTTGCCTGTTCTACACTCTCACCTGTTCTACACTCTCGCCTGTTCTACACTCTTGCCCGTTCTACACTCTTGCCCGTTCTACATTCTCACCTGTTCTACACTCTCGCCCGTTCTACACTCTTGCCCGTTCTACACTCTCGCCTGTTCTACACTCTTGCCCGTTCTACACTCTCACCTGTTCTACACTCTCGCCCGTTCTACACTCTCGCCCGTTCTACACTCTCGCCCGTTCTACACTCTCACCTGTTCTACACTCTCACCTGTTCTACACTCTCGCCCGTTCTACACTCTTGCCCGTTCTACACTCTTGCCTGTTCTACACTCTCGCCTGTTCTACACTCTTGCCTGTTCTACACTCTCGCTCGTTCTACACTCTCACCTGTTCTACACTCTCGCCCTTTCTACACTCTAACCTGTTCTACACTCCAGCCTGTTCTACACTCTCGCCCGTTCTACACTCTCGCCCATTCTGCACTCTAACCTGTTCTACACTCCAGCCCGTTCTGCACTCTAACCTGTTCTACACTCCAGCCCGTTCTACACTCTAACCTGTTCTACACTCTCGCCCGTTCTACACTCTCGCCCGTTCTACACTCTCGCCCGTTCTACACTCTCGCACGTTCTACACTCTAACCTGTTCTAAACTCCAGCCCGTTCTACACTCTCGCCCATTCTACACTCTAACCTGTTCTACACTCCAGCCCGTTCTACACTCTAACCTGTTCTACACTCCAGCCCGTTCTACACTCTCGCCCGTTCTACACTCTAACCTGTTCTACACTCTCGCCCTTTCTACACTCTAACCTGTTCTACACTCCAGCCCATCCTACACTCTCACCCGTTCTACACTCTAACCTGTTCTACACTCTCGCCCTTTCTACACTCTAACCTGTTCTACACTCCAGCCCATTCTACACTCCAGCCCGTTCTACACTCCAGCCCGTTCTACACTCCAGCCCGTTCTACACTCTCGCCCGTTCTACACTCTCAACCGTTCTACACTCTCGCCCGTTCTGCACCCTCGCCCATTCTGCACTCTCGCCCGTTCTGCACTCTCGCTCGTTCTACACTCTCGCCCGTTCTACACTCTCACCCGTTCTACACTCTCGCCCGTTCTACACTCTCGCCCATTCTACACTCTTGCCCGTTCTGCACCCTCACCCATTCTACATGCTTGCCCGTTCTACACTCTCACCCATTCTACACTCTCGCCCGTTCTGCACTCTCGCCCATTCTACATGCTTGCCTGTTCTACACTCTCGCCCATTCTACACTCTCGCCCATTCTACACGC
Source organism: Pristiophorus japonicus (assembly GCF_044704955.1). Taxonomy (NCBI): domain Eukaryota; kingdom Metazoa; phylum Chordata; class Chondrichthyes; family Pristiophoridae; genus Pristiophorus; species Pristiophorus japonicus. The sequence goes on from NC_091993.1 coordinate 48,588,338, forward strand.
TCGCCCGTTCTACACTCTCGCCTGTTCTACACCATAACCTGTTCTACACGCTCACCCGTTCTACACCCTCGCCCGTTCTACACGCTCGCCCGTTTTACACTCTTAGCTGTTCTACACGCTCGCCCGTTCTATACCCTCGCCCGTTCTATACCCTCGCCTGTTCTACACCCTCGCCCGTTCTACACCCTCGCCCGTTCTACACGCTCGCCCGTTCTACACCCTCGCCCGTTCTACACCCTCGCCCGTTCTACACGCTCGCCCGTTCTATACCCTCGCCCGTTCTACACTCTCGCCTGTTCTACACTCTCGCCTGTTCTACACGCTCGCCCGTTCTACACCCTCGCCCGTTCTACACGCTCGCCCGTTTTACACTCTCTCCTGTTCTACACTCTCGCCCCAAGTCACAATGACCCCCTGCAATGTCTGACCGATGGCTGATGGGTGATTTCGCCAGACGTTGTAGGGGATCAACTTGACCTTGGCCGAGAGTGTAAAAGAGATTGGATTGGCCGCCAGATTTACAGATATAAGTATAATAGAGACTTGCTGATTTGTTACTCAGTTGTATGTCAGTTGTAAGACAGAATGCCTCCATGAAGCACATTGAGTAAACTTGGCTGCCTCACAAGTTTGCTTAAAAAAAGAGAAATTATTGAATTCTCATTTAATGCAAAGTGAGAGCAGCTTAAACCCTTCCATGTAAAAGCCTGTGACTGTCAATGAACAGCATCAAGAAACAATTTTGTAATATTGTACCGAAGTTGGCAGTGAAGGGGTTAATCGGCAATGAACCTAATTCCTTGAATAAAGTGGTGCAACTTAAAATGAGGCTCTAGCCTCTCTCTAAACCTGTGGGCATCCGTACAGATTGGAGGCTTGAAGCACCAAGACAAGTAGCTGGTAATGCATCGCCACACCCTAAAGGGTCCTGCTTGTGAAAGGTTTTGTAGTACTGCCCACGAAACTCTATAGGGGACTGGGAATGAAGTCATGTCTCGAGAAGGAGCTGCCTGGGGCTAGAGACTCAAACCCACAATAAGATGCAATTGTGTGCTCAAATTCTGATATCCTAACTGGAACGTTGTAATTACCCAAAGGATTGCAGTGCTAGAAGAAAGCCCAGATGTTGTATGTATGATTCCTATATAAGAATGGGATATTTTATGACACAGTTTCAATGAGTCTTATCACAAAGCTAAGTGGGACTTGGAAGAAGATGGACCTGCTGAGAAACCCACGGCAGGTCAGATGTTCAACTTAAACCCTTTAGTACACTCGGTGAGCCTTCAGATGAAAGGGTTGTAGGGATAACACCTGTAGTGACTAGGGGCTGTTGTAGCGTGTCGCAATGTCAGTGTATGAATGGCAGACACATCCCCTCTCTTGACTATTTATCTTTCTGACAGATATAATTAAGTGGAACCCTCGTGATGAGCTGCTGCTAAAACTCCATTGCCAGTAAGCAAGTGAGTCTGGGCCTGTCCCGACAAGTCTACAGCCAGTTTATTAACTCTCACCCATTTCTCTCCACATAGATTGACCAAGACCAGTTTGACAAAATTCTGGAGCTAATAGAGAGCGGCAAGAAAGAAGGAGCCAGGCTGGAGTGTGGCGGCCGTGCCATTGGAGATGTGGGCCATTACATTCAGCCCACGGTGTTCTCCGAGGCGACAGACAACATGCGCATCGCCAGGGAGGAGGTACCCTCACTTCCCGCAAATCATTAAACCAGAATATTACTTCGCAACTGAATAGATGTCACCAGTATTTTTCATGTTGCCACAGATCTTTGGACCGGTGCAAGTGATAATGAAGTTTAAAAGCACCGAGGAGGTTATCAGGAGAGCCAACAGTAGTGAGTTTGGGCTGACAGCAGGCGTGTTCACCAGGAATATCGACAGAGCACTGACTGTGGCTTCCGCCCTGCAGTCCGGAACAGTTTGGTAAAAAAACACATCTTTATCTGAAATATCCATTTTTAGCATCACTCGTATTCTCCCGTGAAACATTTCGAATGAGGATAACAAAGTTATTTTGGTCTATAAAATGGATAAAAGGCAGAGTGTCAGCGGGTTCAATCCTTGCCTTTCCGTGGGAGGCTGACACCTCCCCTGGGCATGGCAGCGGGCACCGGATTTTCTGGTCGGCACTGGTGCCCACCATCAACAGGCCCTGGCGCCCCATAGGACACAGGTCCCAGCATCAAGGTCGGCACTGAAGCGCTCTGCACTCTCAGGGCCATGTTCCTTAGATTGACATTGAGTGTGATGGACACAGAAGGCAAAAGTGCAACGGTCAGAATGAGAGTGGGAGGCAATTTAATAGAGGCGTTCAAAATTGAGGGGTTTTGATGGAGTCGCTCGGGAGAAACTGTTTCCACTGGCAGGCGGGCCGGTAACCACAGGACACAGATTTAAGGTACAAAAGTAAATTACTGTGGAGGCTGCAAAATCCGAAATAAAAACAGAATGTTGGAAATACTCAGCAGGTCAGGCAGCGTCTGTGGAGAGAGAAACAGAGTTAATGTTTCAGGTCCATGACCCTTCGAAAGTCATCGACCTGAAATTCTGGCCGTAATTTTGCCGCTGCCCAGAGGATGGGATTGGTGGCGGGTCAGCTGTTAAATTTAACATGATTGTCAGCGGTTCGGGACCCCGCTGTCATCTCACCACCACACTAATTTCCCAGATGTCGGGTCTGTCAACGCTGACCAGACCCAACACGCAGCGGCGAGGGAAGCAATTCAGGTCATTATGACCTTGTTACGAGCCGATTAAAAAGAATCTTGAGCTGAACTTATCAGGTTGTCCACGAGGTTCATGCTGCTTGGGGATCACATTAGGTAAGGACGTCGGGGTTGTGTGACCATGAATTCATCTCTTTACTTGATCGCTGCAATTGTGCTATAAAAGCTCCCATCACACAGCGTTCACTTTCCAAGATCAGAACCTCTTGCTTACTGCATCTGGAAGGCACATGAGCTTTATGGAGGTTGCAAGTGTTTGGAATCTCTCTATCCAGAGTCACCTCATTGGAACAACCTCTCTCACCATTGACAGATCACTTCTGTCATCACAAGTTCACATGCCATCTATTACATTAGCATCAGTGCCCTTTAATCTATCTCACCTTGGCTCTCAGAATCCCACCACGATCAGCCCCAACACCAGCAGCACCAGGTACACCAGCAACACCAGCAACAACACCAACCTTCTCCACAATCACCTGATGCTGCACAGGACACAGGGCATCAGCACCCGGCCACATTGCTGCCCGGGAGCCAGGGATGACCTCACCATGGCCAGATTTACTTCACTTGACGCTGTACATCCTGGCTGCCACATGATGCGCCAGATTGGCACCACCCCACACCAACACCATAAAGCATCCCTACAATGCCCAAGCCATTCCTTTCACACTCATCACCATTGCGGGGGATACCGTTATATCTCACCATTCACTGCAACTCACTAAGCCCTTTCAAAGGTGCCCACAAATCTGCCCAAGAATGCAAAATGTTGAAAATAAAGATTTCAATGTTTGACAGCATATTAACAGAAACTTTACATGAACATTGGCTGAAACACACAAGTGCCTATCCTTGTGTGTTGTTAGTTGGTATGATTGGACTAGGATGAGGGGGAGTGTGAGGAGTGGCTAGTGAGATGGGGATGTGATAATGTAGAGAGAGAGAGAGGAATGGGTGGAGGTGCAAGGTCAGTTGGTGTGAGTAAGGTTGTGCAGGAGTAGGGTAGGGAAGGCAGAGTGATGGGGATGTGATGAGTGACACAGCAGGATGAGGTTGAGTGTGGCTTTGCAGTAACGTTTCATGATCCACTGAGATCATTGAAAGGTTTGTGCAAGGTGTGTCTGACGACATCCCTGCTTGTGCCCTCCTGTGCAATGTGCAACCAGACTGCGTTGGTGTCCTGGGGAGATCTCCTCCACCCATGGGAAGGGAAGAGGACCTCCCTGCGTGCTGTGACTCCCTCGAGTCATGGAAGAGCCTGAGTGCATCCCTGCACCTCTGTGCAGTGTTTGTCGGTGTTTGCAGTACCTCAATGCTGCAGAACACTGACAGCACAACTGTCAAAATCAATGTGGCTATGATCCCTTTAAGGAAACCGGCTGATGACGTGTCATCAAATGATATCATCAGACCCACATCCTTCAATTGGCCAGGATACGCGCTGGGTGGGTTTAACAGCGTAAAATCACGTCCACACAGCGGGCTGGAGCCAGCGGGCAGTCGGGACCCACCATCGACCCCGGCCACACCGGACCCGCCGAGGTAAGGGAAATCGCGGCCTCTGTTTCTCTCCCCACAGATGCTGCCTGTCCTGCTGAGTATTTCCAGCATTTTCTGTTTTTATTACAGATTTAAGGTAATTGGCAGAAAAACCAGAGGCGAGGTGTGATCTGGAACGCGCTGCCTGAAAGGGCGGTGGAAACAGATGCAATAGTAACTTTGAAAAGGGAACTGGATAAATACTTGAAAAGGAAAAATTGGCGAGACTGTGGGGAAAGAGCAGGGGGAGTGGGACTAACTGGATCATTCAAGGAGCCAACACAGGAGCGATGGGCCGAATGGCCTCTTTCTGTGCTATGTGACTCTATGATTTTATCCATGGTGGAACCTCTGCCCTTTCCTGTGCCCCTGACACGGCCCATTTTCTGGGACCAGGCCCATTAACGTGGTGCATGGTAGTTACTCCCAAACTGGGCCACCGCTAGAAAATTAGGCCATGTTACCCCGAAGCGAAAAAGTTTAAAATGTTTTAATTGCCAATGTTGCTTAAGGCACTCGGCTAATCGACCTTAGTCAGGCCAGCCCTTTAAATTATTGCTCACCTGAGGGCATTGAACATAAGGTATATCACATGACGGGATCCTAGGGTCTGTCTTGGTGCCCGGAAATAAAGCTGGAGCAAAGGAGAGAGAGGCAGGTTTCTATCATTGGTTGAAAGTAATACACGCCTCAGGGTCAAAGGTTAGATAATGAAGGTATGCTCAGTATTTAGAAAATGATGTATGTGGAGGGATTGCAATAAAAATATCACTCGTTTTCAGTGAGTGGGCAGTGCCTTCACCCTCTGTCCTTCTGGTCTTTGTGAGGTTGGCCTTGTGTCCCCTGATTCTGCTGTTCTCGGTGTTTTGTGGCAGGGAGCTGAGGATAAACACCTCGGGTCGTGTTCCAGAGAATGAAAGAAATAAAAACAAAACAAAACCTGCATTTATTCAGCGACCACAGGACCTCCCAAAGCGCTTCACAGCCAATAAAATACTTTTGGAGTGTAGTCACTGTTGTAATGTAGGAACTGCAGCTGCCAATCTGCGTACAGCAAGCTCCCACACACAGCAATGTTACAATGAGCAGATAGCCTGTTTTAGAGATGTTGGTTGAGGGGTAAATATTGGGAGAATTCCTCACATTTTCTTCGAAATAGTGGCCGTGGGATCTTTTATGTCCACCTGCGAGGGCAGACGGGGCCTCGGTTTAACTTCTCATCCGAAAACCAGCACCTTCGACCCTCAGTACTGCACCTCTGACAGTGCGGCGCTCTCTCAGTACTGCCCCTTCGACAGTGCAGTGCTCTCTCAGTACTGCCCCTCCGACAGAGCGCCGCTCCCTCAGTACTGCCCCTCTGACATTGCATCGCTCTCTCAGTATTGCCCCTCTGACAGTGCAGCACTCCCTCAGTACATCCCCTCCAACAGTGCAGCGCTCCCTTAGTACTGCCCCTCCGATAATGCAGCGCTCCCTCAGTACGGTCCCTCCGACAGTGCAGCACTCCCTCAGTACCACTCCTCTGACAGTGCGGCGCTCCCTCAGTACTGCCCCTCCGACAGTGCAGCACTCCCTCAGTAACACTCCTCTGACAGTGCGGCGCTCCCTCAGTACTGCCCCTCCGACAGTGCGGCGCTCCCTCAGTACTGCCGCTCTGACAGTGCAGCACTCCCTCAGTACTGCCCCTGTGACAGTGCAGCACTCCTTCAGTACCACTGACAGGGAGTGTCAGCCTGGATTATGTGCTGAAGTTTCTGGAGTGGAGCTTGAAGCCACGACCTTCTGACTTAGAGGCGAGACTGAGACACTGGAGACAGCAGACCCTGTGCTCAGACATTCAGACAACATGGATATGGGGGTACCACCTCAGGAGCTAACACCTCACTGTAAGATTATTAAAACCTATTTTTTAACTTAATAAACAAATTTTAACCTAAACTTTTGCCTTGATTTTCCAGGATGAGGCCTTACTCTGGGTTTAGCATAGTTCTAGTAGCCAGTGTATCTGCACAGGATCCCTGCCTGGGACTAGGGAAGGGTTAGCCCCAGGCCTGGTGCAGGGTCCCTGCCTGGCACTAGGGAAGGGTTAGCCCCAGGCCTGGTGCAGGGTCCCTGCCTGGGACTAGGGAAGGGTTAGCCCCAGGCCTGGTGCAGGGTAGCCAGTGTATCTGCACAGGATCCCTGCCTGGGACTAGGAAAGGGTTAGCCCCAGGCCTGGTGCAGGGTCCCTGCCTGGGACTAGGGAAGGATTAGCCCCAGGCCTGGTGCAGGGTCCCTGCCTGGGACTAGGGAAGGGTTAGCCCCAGGCCTGGTGCAGGATCCCTGCCTGGGACTAGGGAAGGGTTAGCCCCAGGCCTGGTGCAGGGTCCCTGCCTGGGACTAGGGAAGGGTTAGCCCCAAGGGTGGTGTGTACTTTGGGGACATTGCCACCAGAGGATAGACAAACACACATCTGCAGGGATCTGGCACTGATGCAGCGTGAGATGGTGCCTGGCGTTATACTGCACTGCCCAGCACCAGCCAGGAGGTGGTGCCCGGCACTGCCCTCGCCACTCCCACTGCAGGCCCGGCACTGGGACACACGCTATTCTAATCCCACTTTCATTTTGCTTTGCAGGGTCAACTGTTATAATGCACTGCATGCTCAGGCGCCTTTTGGTGGCTTCAAAATGTCTGGAAATGGAAGAGAAATGTAAGAATTTAATACTTTACGCTTTCATCTGAATTTCACTGCTGTGGTATGAGATATTTTGGATCCGTTGGTCTCACTTCCTTTGTGTGCTGAATATACCGAATATACTGAGTATACTGAATATACCAAATATACTGAGTATATTGAATATACTGAGTATACTGAATATACTGAGTATACTGAATATACCGAAAATACTGAATATACAGAATATATTGAATACACTGAGTATACTGAATATACTGAATATAGAATATACTTCCCTATCCGGTCAGCCCAGTGACACTGCCTGAGAGCCCACCACCCACAATCCCTCTCGATTTCTTCCTTTCTTTATTTTTGTACTCTGAATCAGCCTGTTCATCAAAATAAGGCCAAACTAAATCAAAGTAACAATATAACGGTGTATGTTGTAATAGTGCGCTGGAATAGCATGTACAGGTAGCCTCCGGGGACAGCCCAGTGCCCGGGGTGGGATGGGTAGGTAGCCCCCGGGGACAGCCTGAGAGTGGGATGGGTGGGTAGCCCCTGGGACAGCCCAGTGCTTACAAATCAAACCCTCGGAAGTTGGCCAGTCCAACGATGTGATTTCCTGTTCCTTAAAGTTGTGTCTGTTTGGTCCCATCAAGTTGCTGCATATTGACCCAATGATTCCATTAATTATTTGATGCTATCTTTGGGTTTCATTACTGCAACTATTCAAACTGTATTCCAGCTTCCACCTGTGGATGTTCGCCCAGGAAATGAGCTCTGTGTATCGCACTGCCCCTCCCCCCTCCCCCGCTGCTCCTCCCCCCTCCCCGCTGCCACTCCCCCTCCCCCACTGACGCTCCCCCCCTTCCTCGCTTCCCCTCCCCCACTGCCCCTTGTCCCCCATCCCCCTCTGCCCCCTTGCCCCATACCCCCCTGCCGTCTTGTTCCGAGGGATTAAGGACCAGAGGCGGGGTGCAGTACAGACCGGTCTACGGATTCTCAGAATGCTGGGACCATCCATAAAGCATGTACGGAATGTTAGTCACAGGAAAGCAGATCAATCTTTCACCCTCTGACGTCAATACCACATTGAAAATTTGGACCATCCACACTCAGGTCTATCAGAATCATTGGAAGGGTCTGACCTCGCCGAGTCCAACGCATGTGAACAGCAACACACTGATCAGCACCGGGACACAGCACCTGACGGAGTGAGGCGTCTGCGGACACTTCACCCCTGGCCTGGTGCTCTGGGGATTGCCGGGGGTGGGGGGCGGGGTCGGTGCTCCGGGGATTGCTGGGGGGGGGCGGGGTCGGTGCTCCGGGGATTGCCGGGGGTGGGGGCGGGGTCGGTGCTCCGGGGATTGCCGGGGGGGGGGGGTCGGTGCTCCGGGGATTGCCGCGGGGGGTTGGCGGGGTCGGTGCTCCGGGGATTGCCGGGGGCGGGGGGAGGGGGATGGGGGTGGGGTCAGTGCTCCGGACAACAACAACTTGCATCAATATGGCACCTTTCACGTAGAACAATGTCCCATTATAGGCGCTTCACAAAGGCCACACCACAATAAATGGATGAGAGTTTGTGCAGTAGCTAAACTGAGTTGGGAAGGGAGGGGAGGGGAGGGGAGGGGATCGGAGGGGAGGGGAGTGGACGGGAATGGAGGGAAGGGGAGAGGAGGGCAGGGGAGTGGAGTGGAGGGAAGGGGAGGGGACTGGAGGGAAGGGGAGGGGAGCGGAGTGGAGGGGGAGGTGAGTGGAGGGGAGGGGAGGGGGGAGGTGAGTGGAGGGGAGTGGAGGGAAGGGGAGGAGAGGAGAATGGAGTGGAGGGGAGGGGAATGGAGAGAAGTGGAGGGGAGGGCAGTGAAGTGGAGTGGAGGGAAGGGGAGGGGAATGGAGGTAAGGGGAGGGGAGGGGAATGGAGGGGAGGTGAGTGGAGGGGGAAGTGAGTAGAGGGGAGAGGAGGGGAGGGGAGAGGAGCGGATGGGAGGGCAGGGAGTGGAGGGGGAGGTGAGTAGAGTGGAGGTGAGGGGAGTGGAGGTGAGGGGAGTGGAGGTGAGGGGAGGGGACGGGAGTGGAGGGGCGGGCAGGGGAGGGGAGAAGAGAGGAGGGAAGTGGAGTGTAGGGGGCGGGAGGGGAGGGGAAGGAGAGGGGACAGGATGTGAGGGGAGGGGATGGGAGGGTAGGGTAGTGGAGGGGAGGGGAGTTGGAGAGGAGGGGATGGGAGTGGAATGGTGGAATGGAGGGAAGGGGAAGGGAGCGGAGAGGAGGGGAGGGGAGAGGAAGGGTGAGGAGAGAAGAGGAGGGGAGAGGAGGGGTGGGCAGGGGAGGGGAGTGGAGTGGAGGGGAGGGGGGAGGGAAGGGTAGGGTAGTGGAGGGGATTTACAACCCTCTGAGAGAAGAAATTTCCCCTCATCTCAGTTTTAAATGGGAAGCCCCTTATTCTAAGATTATGCCCCCTAGTTCTAGTCTCCCCCATCAGTGGAAACATCCTCTCTGCATCCACCTTGTCAAGCCCCCTCATAATCTTATACCTTTCGATAAGATCACCTCCCAATTTTCTGATTGAGGTTTATTTGCTCCTCTGATACGTTGGTTGGCTGGCAGACTGCGCAGTGCTGATCAGACAGGAATGAGGAAGCGGGGGATTGCGTGCTGCCCCCCTAGCCTCGCTCAGATGTCATACAGCGCTGGACTGACCCGCCGATCCGACAACTGACCCTGGGTGCGGTTGATGTATGAAGCTAAATCTGGGTCCAATGGCTACTTCCTGTTGCTAGAAATTCTGATGTCCTCAGTTATTAAATTCAGTGCTGGCAGACTCGCAGAGCAGGGCAGTGCCTGTTTCCCCTGGCGGTGGGCTTATTGCTGCTGGCTGTTAGCAGGCTAGGTCAGCTTTTGAAAATGTTTTTAATTTGCTATTTTACCGCAGACTAAAAATCAGTGAAGCCTGGTAATTACTGACGGTGACGTTTGCACCAGCATTTAGCTGGTGTGTTAGCTTCCTGTCGCTGGTGCTCGGCACAAGCTGTGTGTGAGGTGGACTGACATCTCCCAGTAGCGGGCAGAGCTCAGCGTTGCTATGGGAATGCGGGCCTCTGTAATATCCAGGCCTAAAGGGCCTAAAGGGATAAGTACAAGAAAGGTTCCAGCAGCCATTTGACAACCAGGCACCCACTAGTTAGATGAGTGGAGCTTTATACCATCGCTGTAGTTTTATAAAAAAAAATACAAGCAAGGTTGTCCAGCCAGACTGGAGGGGAGCAGTTGAAAGATTTCCAGCCAACTGACTCCTTCCTGGCAGCTCAGGGAGAGAAGATGCTTCTTTCTGGTTTCATCCTGACTCCGGATTTGCTCTTGGGGCCGGGGGGGCGCGGGGGGCGGGGGCGGGGTGATGGGGGAGCTTTGGGCAAGGGCAAGCGGTGGCGGGGGGGAGAGAGCGGCGTGGAGGGGGAGCGGGATCGGGGGGAGTGGGGGCGGGAGGGGGAGGAGGAGCAGGTTCGGAGGGGGGGAGAGCCGGGGGGGATAGTGGGGGGGGTGCGGGGGCAATGCGGGTGATGGGAAATTGTTCGGGTATAAATGAGTCAGCCTCATCCAAATCAAACCCAGTTTCAGTAATGCCACATTTCTGTTTACGGGACAGTTTCACAGGGAAAGTGTAAAGAGGCTGGAGGTAGTTTGCAGAGCACCTGGTGAGGGTGAGGATTTTGGAGATTCACCGGCTGTAAATCTCCAACTGGTACTAGCAACGGTGACATTCCTCAGTGCCAGTGTGTGCCCAGTGTGTGCCCAGCATCTGCCCAGTATGTGCCCAGTGTGTGCCCAGTGTCAGTGTGTGCCCAGTGTGTGCTCAGTGCCAGTGTATGCCCAGTGTCAGTGTGTGCCCAGTGCCAGTGTGTGCCCAGTGTATGCCCAGTGTCAGCGTGTGCCCAGTGTGTGCCCAGTGTCAGTGTGTGCCCAGTATCAGTGTGTGCCCAGTGTGTGCTCAGTGGCAGTGTATGCCCAGTGCCAGCATGTGCCCAGTGTCAGTATGTGCCCAGTGCCAGTGTGTGCCCAGTGCCAGTATGTGCCCAGTGCCAGTATGTGCCCAGTGCCAGTGTATGCCCAGTGTGTGCCCAGTGTCAGCGTGTGCCCAGTGTATGCCCAGTGTCAGGGTGTGCCCAGTGTCAATGTGTGCCCAGTGTATGGCCAGTGTCAGTATGTGCCCAATGTGTGCCCAGTGTGTGCCCAGTGTCAGTGTGTGCCCAGTGTGTGCCCTGTGCCAATGTATGCCCAGTGTGTGCCCAGTGTCAGTGTGTGCCCAGTGTGTGCCCAGTGCCAGTGTATGCCCAGTGTGTGCCCAGTGCCAATGTATGCCCAGGGTGTGCCCAGTGTCAGTGTGTGCCCAGTGTGTGCCCAGTGCCAGTGTATGCCCAGTGTGTGCCCAGTGTCAGTGTATGCCCAGTGTGTACCCAGTGTCAGTGTGTGCCCAGTGTGTGCCCAGTGTCAGTTTGTGCCCAGTGCCGGTGTATGCACAGTGTCACTACTGATGTCTGTATATTAATGTTTCACACTGACTCTCGTTGTGTTGTGTCCCACAGGGGCGAATACGGACTGAGAGAATACACAGAAGTGAAAACCATCACAATCAAAATCTCACGGAATAACCATTGAATTGTGGAGAGATAGATGGTGAAATGGCATAAGAGGAGGTCTGGAGAAACGCTGAAACATATAAGAACGAGGACACTAACAAAATCGAGTTTTCTAACTAGACAAAACTCTTTAAATTCTTAAGAAATAATTTGCACAAAAGAAAATATTTTGTATTTGTTTTAACCTAGAACTTGTAGATTCAGTCTAATATACACATTTTATAATGCCTGTCTGCAGTGACTGCAGGAACTCGCCCTCTGTCTCCATGTTCAGGATGCTGGTTATCGGCGGGTTTAAACTGGCACCGTTAGGAACCGCACCACTGCTTACCGGGTAAGGTTACAAATTCACACTCGTACCTTGGAGCTTCACCCAGTGGGAGCGTGCTGGCTGGACACGACCTCCCTATCCATGCCTGACCATCCAATAGATGGATCGTCAATAACCACTTGTCTTTATAGAGTGCCTTTAATGTCAAAAAAACATCCCAGGGCACTTCACAGAGGGGCGACAAGAACTCAAAATTAGCGGGTGCCCAGATTCCCAGTGGGCATCGCTCAGTGTCAGGGTTGTGAATTTGTAAAATTATCCTATGTATATAATCCTTAAATGTAGCAGCAAATGTATCTCAAACCTCCTGCGTCTCGCAGTCTTGGAGTGAGAAGTGTTGGATTTTTGCCGTGAACAACTGGTGTATTTGGATTCCGAGAGAAAGCACAGGTTCCACTCTGTGGGCCCAAGTTACCACATTTAGCAATTGTTAGCATCTTGGTCATTGCCCTTCAGTTACAGAAATACATCGTGCATCATCACATTTTCAGTGGGTGATTTTCTTGTTTTTGATGAATTACTGAAGGCCCCGAACAATGTTACGTTAACCATCTCTGTATTTTGATGAAACTAATTTTTCATTGTAACATTGATGCGAATGTCAAAACTCCTCAGCATACCCGGGTTAAATAAGAATAGTAGAAAGCAGGGAAGAAGGAGAGGCCATTCCGGCCAGCAAAGCCACTTCCTCCCAGCTTTTCTGCGGCTAACTTGTCTCTTCGTGAGTTCACCAGCAGAATAGATGAAGAAAGTGCCAGCTCCAAGTCTTTAACTAAAATAGGATGTTTTATATGTGCTCCAACATGCATTGTATCACATTTAGTATATTAAAATCCCATCTGCTCAGTGCTGAACATCTCCTTTATATTCATTGTACATCAGTTAGTTTATCGTCAGCAGATTTTTCTCAGTTCCCAGGCACTAATGAATAAAGGCTGTGCCAGAACTGCAAAGGTTTGAGAACAGGCAACGAACACGGAACGGACAAACCTAGGGACGAGAAAGGGTCACCAGGCTGACAAGTCGACGCTTTTTCTGTGATCAACCCCAGTAGCCGCATATCCCTCAATCCTAACTACCCTCCCTCCCCATATCCCTCAACCCGAACTACCCTCCCTCCCCATATCCCTCAACCCTAACTACCCTCCCTCCCCATATCCTTCAACCCTAACTACCCTCCCTCCCCATATCCCTCAACCCTAAATACCCTCCCTCCCCATATCCCTCAACCCTAAATACCTTCCCTCCCCATATCCCTCAACCCTAACTACCCTCCCTCCCCATATCCCACAACCCTAACTACCCTCCCTCCCCATATCCCTCAACCCTAACTACCCTCCCTCCCCATAGCCCTCAACCCTAAATACCCTCCCTCCCTATATCCCTCAACCCTAAATACCCTCCCTCCCCATATCCCTCAACCCTAACTACCCTCCCTCCCCCCATATCCCTCAACCCTAAATACCCTCCCTCCCCATATCCCTCAACCCTAAATACCCTCCCTCGCCCCATATCCCTCAACCCTAACTACCCTCCCTCCCCATATCCCTCAACCCTATCTACCCTTCCTCTCCCCATATCCCTCAACCCAGCTACCCTCCCTCCCCATAGCCCTCAGCCCTAAATACACTCCCTCTCCTCATGTCCCTCAACTCTAACTACCCTCCCTCCCCATATCCCTCAACCCTATCTACCCTCCCTCTCCCCATATCGCTCAACCCCAACTTCTCACCTCAATCCCACCTATACCCACCATATTCTTTAGTCCTATCTACCCAACATATCCCTCAACCAATGTTCCTGCTGAGCTGTGTGACCATGTGGCTGCACAGAGGTCTGGATGTCCTGCCCAGGCCTCTCACCGGTTTTTACATGGAATAAGCCGCGCATGCGCGAACATTTGAATGGGCCTCTCAGCCAGTTAAAGGGACCACGCACAAAAAACATTGGCCTCAGCCCCACTATCTCACCGAATCCCTCAGCCCCACCTTCTCCCCATGTCCCTCAGCCCCACCTTTTCCCCATGTCCCTCACTCCTTCACTCTGCAGGAACACGTCTATTGTCTCTGGACTCCATTAATACTGCTCACCGCAGTGCTTTTCCTTCTAATTTATTCCAAAACTCCAATACTGTTAGGGTGAAGAGGCTCCACCTTGCCTCTCTCCTTACCTCTGCCCTCTAGACCAAGCTATTTCCGATTATAAACACAGTCTACTCTGTTTCCCAGGCAGTTTTCAACCACTAAAGTAATCTGTACAGATCACAGCCCCTGCAATGAATACTATTGAGCACCTTTTTGCCAATGTCTCAGACTCCTCCATCACCATCCCTGGGTATGTCCTGTCCCACCGACAGAACAGACCCACCAGAGGTGGTGGTACAGTGGTATACAGTCGAGAGGGAATGGCCCTGAGAGTCCTCAACATTGACTCCGGACCCCATGAAGTCTCATGGCTTCAGGTCAAGCACGGGCAAGGAAACCTCCTGCTGATTACCACCTACCGCCCTCCCTCAGCTGATGAATCAGTACTCTTCCATGTAGAACACCACTTGGAAGAAGCACTGAGAGTAGCAAGGGCATAGAATGTACTCTGGGTGGGGGACTTCAATGTCTATCACCAAGAGTGGCTAGGTAGCACCACTGCTGACTGAGCTGGTCGAGTCCTGAAGGACATAGCTTCCAGACTGTGCCTGCAACAGGTGGTGAGAGAACCAACACTACGGCAAAACCTACTTGACCTCGTCCTCACCAATCTACCAGTCGCAGATGCATCTGTCCATGAATGGTTTAGTGGGAGTGACCAATGTATAGTCCTTTTGGAGAACAGATCCGTCCTTCAGACTGAGGACACCCTCACTGTGCTAAATGGGATAGATTCAGAACAGATCTAGCAGCTCAAATCTGGGCATCCATGAGGTGCTGTGGGCCATCAGCAGCAGCAGAATTGTATTCCACCACAATCTGTAACCTCATGGCCCGGCATATCCCTCACGCTACCATCATCATCAAGCCAGGGGACCAACCCTGGTTCAATGAGGAGTGCAGAAGAGCATGCCAGGAGCAGCACCAGGTGTACCTGAAAATGAGGTGCCAACCTGGTGAAGCTGCAACACAGGACTACATGCATGCTGAACAACGGAAGCAACATGCTATAGACAGAGGTAAGCAATCCCACAATCAACGGATCAGATCAAAGCTCTGCAGTCCTGCCACATCCAGTCGTGAATGGTGGTGGACAATTAAACAACTAACGGGAGAAAAGGCTCAATGAACATCCTCATCCTCAATGATGGAAGAGCCCAGCACATGAGTGCAAAAGACAAAGTAATAGTGTTCGCAACTATCTTCAGCCAAAAGTGCCGAGTGGATGATCCATATCGGTCTCCTCCTGAGGTTCCCACCATCACAAAAGCCAGTCTTCAGCCAATTCGATTCACTCCAGGTGATATCAAGGAACGGCTGAGCACACTGGATACAGCAAAGGCTATGGGCCCCGACAACATCCAACTGTGGTGATTGGAGTTATGCCTAGCACAAAGGAAGATGGTTGTGGCTGTTGGAGATCAATCATCTCAGCCCCAAGACATCACTGTAAGAGTTCCTCAGGGTAGTGTCCTCGACCCAACCATCTTAATGTACTTCATCAATGACCTTTTCTCCATCGTTAGCAGTGGGGATGTTTGCTGATGACTGCACAGTGTTCTGTGCCATTCACAATTCCTGACATAATGAGATAATGAATATCCTGAGCTCCCCTCCTGGAGTCCCACTCCCGCTCCCTCTCCCAGTCCCTGGGATTATTCTCGCCATTTCCTCTCCCACCGGTCATAAAGCATCAACGATTCTTGCCGCTTACCCGCCGCTCGCCGCTCGATGCCGCGGGTTAGGAAACGGAGCCGAATCAGCGAGTCTGAGAGTCCAGCAGTGAGCTCTGAGCCCAGGGAAGGTTCACCAAGGGTCAGCAACAAGCCCGGGGCCCAGGGAAGGTTCACCACGGGGCAGCAACGAGCCCTGGGCCTAGGGAAGGTTCACCACGGGCCAGCAACAGTGAGCTCTGAGCCCAGGGAAGGTTCACCAAGGGTCAGCAACAAGCCCGGGGCCCAGGGAAGGTTCACCACGGGGCAGCAACGAAACCTGGGCCCAGGGAAGGTTCACCACGGGGCAACAGTGAGCTCGGAGCCCAGGGAAGTTTAACCACGGGCCAGCAACAAGCCCGGGGCCCAGGGAAGGTTCACCACAGGCCAGCAACAAGCCCGGGGCCCAGGGAAGGTTCACCACAGGCCAGCAACAAGCCCGGGGCCCAGGGAAGGTTCACCACAGGCCAGCAACAAGCCCGGGGCCCAGGGAAGGTTCACCACGGGCCAGCAACGAGCCCGGAGCCCAGGGAAGGTTCACCATGGGGCAACAGTGAGCTCGGAGCCCAGGGAAGTTTAACCACGGGCCAGCAACGAGCCCAGGGCCCAGGGAAGGTTCACCACGGGGCAACAGTGAGCTCGGAGCCCAGGGAAGTTTAACCATGGGCCAGCAACAAGCCCGGGGCCCAGGGAAGGTTCACCACAGGCCAGCAACAAGCCCGGGGCTCAGGGAAGGTTCACCATGGGCCAGCAATGAGCTCGGAGCCCAGGGAAGGTTCGGCATGGTCCAGCAGGGAGGTCGGGACACGAGGCGTGATAACCAACGACCAATGTGTGAGCGACTGGAGAGAGAGCGGGAAATAGTTCAGCAGAGCCTGCGCAGGGAGAGCAGCGTGGGGAGCTGGAGCTGGGGGGCCCGAGGGGGAGGGCCGGGGGGGGCGGGAATCTGGGGGCCCAGGGTACAGGGTCCGTATTCTATGGACAAGCTCACAAGCTGCTCCAACATTGCACTCACCTACACTGCGATCTCTGGAAACCAGGGAGAGAGGACCTGAGGGAGGGGGTCAGTGGGGATATGTGTGCGTGTGTGTTAACGTGTGTGTGTGTGCGTGTGTGTGTGTGCATGTGTGCGCGTGCGTGTATGTGTGCGTGTGCGTGTGTGTGCGTGTGTGCGTGTGTGTGTGTGTGTGTGTGCTAGGCCCATGTAGCAGAGCCTGGTCTCCAATTGTCTTGGGTCCACTTGCCATTTGGACCAAGACCTTGCTCTGCCAAGCCCGTGTGGTGGCTGGTGTGCAACGGCCACGCCACGTTAAAAGAATTCATGCACAGGCATCTTCCACCCTTTAAGATGAAGTTCAGGACCTGGCCCGCTTTGGTCCCATCAGTCAGCTGAGAAACTTTTTCACTCAGAGAATTGTGAACCTGTGGAGTTCTCTACCACAGAAAGTTGTTGAGGCCAGTTCGTTGGAGATATTCAAAAGAGAGTTAGATGTGACCCTTACGGCTAAAGGGATCAAGGGGGTGTGGAGAGAAAGCAGAAGTGGGGTACTGAAGTTGCATGATCAGCCATGATATTGAATGGTGGTGCAGGCTCGAAGGGCCGAATGGCCTGCTCCTGCACCTATTTTCTATGTTTCTATGTTTCTAACTCATTTTTAGTGTGGAAGCAAGTCATCCTCGACTCCGGGGGACTGCCTAGAAGAAGAAGATCCTGATCCAGTGAACAGCTCAGGCTCGAGTCGAGTGCAACTCCTTAAAAAAACTGAGGCAACCAAAAAGCAGGAAACTATAGACCAGTTAGCCTAACATCTGTCATTGGGAAAATGCTGGAGTCCATTATTAAGGAAGCAGCAGAGGAACATTTGGAAAAGCATAATTTAATTAAGAAGAGTCAACATGGTTTCATGAAAGGGAAATCATGTTTGATAAATTTGCTGGAGTTCTTTGAGGATGTAACGAGTAGGGTGGCTAAGGGAGAACCGGTGCAAGTGGTGTATTTGGATTTCCAGAAGGTTTTCGATAAGGTGCCACATAAGAAGTTACTGCACAAGATAAAAGCTCACGGGATTGAGGGTAATATATTAGCATGGATAGAGGATTGGCTAATGAACAGAAAACAGAGTTTGGATGAATGGGTCATTTTCCGGTTTGCAAACGGTGATTAGTGGGATGCCACAGGGATCAGTGCTGGGTCCTCAACTATTTACAATCTATATTAATGACTTGGATGAAGGGACCGAGTGTAATGTAGCCAAGTTTACTGATGATACAAAGCAAGTTGTGAGGAGGAAACAAAAAATCTGCAAAGCGATATAAGGCCAGACCTTTGGCTTCATTGTCGATGATTTTCTCGGCATTACAGCTGGTTTTTCACCCGGCGAGAGTTTGCACGTAAGTTTTTGAACGCTATCGTCCACATCTGAAGTCGACCACCAGTACCAGACCGCCCCCGGGCAACGCCGAGAACAACCGCCAGGGCGTAAGTTTGGCTCAACCACCGGAGTCCAAATCGCTGAGAAACCCGCCCTGTAAACGCTGCTTAAACAGGGGGGTACGGGGGGGTGGGGGGACCCTGCACAGAAAGGTCAGTGAAAGGTTATGTAATTTAAATTTGTTTTTACCATGGCGATTAGGGAAAACTGTCGGGAATGCTTTGTATGTTTTCTCCCCTCCGTAGGCCCAACCACAGCTTCGGCCTAAACTTTTGTACTTACCGTCCACTCGGTAACGACTGCCCGTTTGGCTAACTTTCCAATTACCCGCCGAGAGATCGCTGAGAATGAGCGTGCAGTGCCCATTTTTTCACCGGACGATCAGTTCCACACACTTTTACCCTCAAAATAGAAATTTTCGCCCGTTTTTTTCGCCAAGCATTAATGATCCTTCTCAGCGGGCAGTCGGGTGTTGAGGGCCTTTATGGAAAGTCTGGCCCATAGACAGGCTAAGTGAGTGGGCAAACATTTGACAGATGGAGTATAATGTGGGAAAATGTGAGGTTATCCACTTTGGCATAAATAATAAAAAAGCAAATTATAAGTTAAATGGAGAAAAATTGCAAATTGCTGCTGTTAGCGTGAATGTTTTCTCAGAAGAATCACTCAACACTCAGAGTCGGTTCCAACGCCGATGCGGCCTTTATTAATGCTTAGCGGGGAGGAAGTCTCAGGACTGTATCCAGGCTTCTCTCCACAGAACAAAGGGTTACATGGATTTTTATATGTTTTACAACAGTTTACTACAGTTACTCAGCTCATCACGGCTGGACACAATCCAATAACAATGATTATAGATTACATATAGGTTCTTTTAACCCAATAGAATCCCCCTGAATCCTCAGGAACTGCATGTTCAGTTATTGTCAGCTCGGGCTGATTGATGGCCTTGTTACAGGAGATAGGTTCTCTCCCTATCTCTTTCTTCTTGGGGAAATAATTGGTTTATGACCTTGTTTACAGGAGATGGGTTCTCTCCTTATCTCTCTCTTCCTGGGGAATTAATTGGTTTATTATTCTTATCCTGCATCCAAGGCATTCCTGGTAGTGGGCCTCACAGGGTTATTGCTCGGTCATTGCTCAGTTAATAGTTCACAGCTTGACTACCTGATTTCCCATCATGCCTGGGCAGCCATTTTATGTGTGGCCACTTTAAACTTATATGAGTTTAGATATATTTAGCGTGCCTAATGCCTAGTGTTTTAATATATATTGCAGGTGCCTACTTCCTACAACACTGCAGTACAGAGGGACCTGGGGGTTCTTGTGCATGAAACACAAAAAGTGAGTATGCAGGTACAGCAAGTAATCAGGAAGGCAAATGGAATGTTGGCCTTTATTGCAAGGAGGATAGAGTATAAAAGCAGAGAAGTTCTGTTACAACTGTACAGGGTTTTGGTGAGGCCACACCTGGAATACTGCGTGCAGTTTTGGTCTCCGTATTTAAGGAAGGATATACTTGCATTAGAGGCTGTTCAGAGAAGGTTTACTAGGTTGATTCCGGAGATGAGGGGATTGACTTATGAAGATAGGTTGAGTCGGAGTTCAGAAGAATGAGAGGTGATCTTATTGAAACATATAAGATTATGAGGGGGCTCGACAAGGTGGATGCAGAGAAGATATTTCCACTCATACGGGAAACTAAAACAAGGGGGCATAGTCTTAGAATAAGGGGCCACCCATTTAAAACTGAGATGAGGGGAAATTTCTTCTCTCAGAGGGTTGTAAATCTGTGGAATTCTCTGCCCCAGAGAGCTGTGGAGGCTGCGGCATTGAATATATTTAAAGTGGAGATAGACAGATTGCTGAGTGATAAAGGGTTATGGGGAACGGGCAGGGAAGTGGAACTGAGTCCATGATCAGATCAGTCATGATCTTATTGAATGGCGGAGCAGGCGCGAGGGGCCAAATGGTTGACTTCTGCTCCTATTTCTTATGTTCTTTTGTACTGTTCTATGATTCTATTATGCTATGTTCAGTTCTATTCACAATTCCTCAGTTAATGAAGCAATCGGTGACTGCATTCAGTAAGAACTGGACAACAGCCAGGCTTGGGCAAGTAACATTCATGCCAAAACAATACCAGGCAATGACTACCTCCAACAAGCGAGAGTCTAACCCAATCCCCTTAACATTCAACGGCATTACTATCCCTGAATCCCCCACCATCAACATCCTGGGGGTCACCATTGACCAGATACTTTACTGGACCAGCCACATAAATACCGTGGCAACAAGAACAGGTCAGAGGCTGGGTATTCTGCAGCGAGTGTCTCATCTCCTGACTCCCCAAAGCCTTTCCACCATCTACAAGGCACAAGTCAGGAGTGTAATGGAATACTCCCCACTTCCCTGGATGAGTGCAGCTCCAACACCACTCAAGAAGCTCGACACCATCCAGAACAAAGCAGGCCGCTTGATCGGCACCCCATCCACCACCTTCAACATTTGCTCCCTCCACTACCGGCGCACCGTGGCTGTAGTGTGTACCATCTGCAAGATGCACTGCAGCAACTCGCCAAGGCTTCTTCACCAGCACCTCCCAAACCTGCAACCTCTATCGTCGAGAAGGACGAGGGCAGCAGGCGCATGGGAACACCTTCACCTGCAAGTTCCCCTCCGAGTCGCACACCTTCTCTCCCCCCTCCCCCCACTGAGCCTCGTGACCTTCTCTTTCAACCCCCCCCAAACCCCCGACCTTCTCTCCCCCGCCGAGCTCCTGACCTTCTCTTCCCCCCCCGAGCTCCTGACCTTCTCTCCCCCCCGAGCTCCTGACCTTCTCTCCCCACCGAGCTCCTGACCTTCTCTCCCCCGATGAGCTCCTGACCTTCTCTCCCCCGCCGAGCTCCTGACCTTCTCTCCCTCCTGAGCCCCTGACCTTCTCTCCCCCCCGAACTCCCGACCTTCTCTCCTCCCCCGAGCTCCTGACCTTCTCTCCCCGCCCCCCGAGCTCCTGACCTTCTCTCTCCCCCCCGAACCCCGGACCTTCTCTTCCCCCTGAGCTCCTGACCTTCTCTCCCCCCCGAACTCCCGACCTTCTCTCCTCCCCCGAGCTCCTGACCTTCTCTCCCCGCCCCCCGAGCTCCTGACCTTCTCTCCCCTCCGAACCCCGGACCTTCTCCCCCCCCCCCGATCTCCTGACCTTCTCTCCCCTTCGAGCCCCTGACCTTCTCTCCCCCGCCGAGCTCCTGACCTTCTCTCCCCCCCGAGCCCCTGACCTTCTCTCCCCCCCGAGCTCCTGACTTTCTCCTGACTTTCTCCCCCCCCGAACCCCGGACCTTCTCTCCTCCCCCGAGCTCCTGACCTTCTCTGCCCCCCGAGCCCCTGACCTTCTCTCCTCCCCCGAGCTCCTGACCTTCTCTCCTCCCCCGAGCTCCTGACTTTCTCCCCCCCCCGAACCCCGGACCTTCTCTCCTCCCCCGAGCTCCTGACCTTCTCTGCCCCCCGAGCTCCTGACCTTCTCTCCCCCCCGAGCTCCTGACCTTCTCTCCCCCCCCGAGCCCCTGACCTTCTCTCCCCCCCGAGCTCCTGACCTTCTCTCCCCCCCGAGCCCCTGACCTTCTCTCCCCCCCGAGCTCCTGCTTCTCCACCCCCCCCACCCCACACTGAGCTCCTGACCTCTCCCTCCATGTGTTCCTGTTCTCTCCACCTTCTGATCCCCTGCCCTCACCCTGCTCCAATCCCCTCTCCTCTCCCCTCCATGCCACTCCCCCCCAATCCCCTGCCCTCTCCCTGCTCCAATCCCCTCTCCTCGCCCCCCCTCCCCACTCCCCCCCCAATCCCCTGTCCTCTCCCTGCTCCAATCGTCTGGCCTTCTCCAGGCAAACAAATACTGGCAACTGGGAAGGAACGTGGTTGAGACCCCAGGCCGCGGGCTCCGACGGGGGGGGGAGAAGGTCCGGGGTTCGGAGGGGAGAGAAGGTCAGGAGCTCGGGGGGCGGGGAGAGAAGGTCAGGAGCTCGGGGGAGGAGAGAAGGTCAGGATTTTGGGGGGAGAAGACAGAGAACACTGGAGATGGGGTAAGGACATGAACCAGGTCTAAAGGTGGGGGGGGGGGGAAATAAGAGTAAGAACGCGATCCAGATGAGAAGATAGATCACGTTCTCCCCGCTCTGCTGAACCTGGATCACATGCTTCCAACCCCATTCCCTTTACATCCACACCACATTCCCTGCTTCCCCCTACACCTGGATCCCGCTCCTGACCGTGAACATCACAGAGTTGATTTCACGGAAAGCCTGGTGCGTATGCTGCAAGTGACATCATTAGACTGGCCTCATAACACTGCCATTATTCACTTTGTAATGAAAAGGTGACCACCGACCCCCACACTTGGTACCCAATAAAGCGGATCACAATCCGTGAGCCAGACACAATCCTCATCCGTCACCCAGAGCGTTTGGATTGACCGAGAAAGTAACGACAATGTTATGTATGCAAACCTCACCAATGTGTAAGACTTGCCACCAGGGGGCACACCTGTGGGAGACCTAAGGGTCACCTGTGCACCCTGGGCAAGCAGGTATAAAAGGCAATCTACCATGCTTCTTCTTCACTTTGTGGTTAGATTAAAGAGACCAAGGTCACAATGGTTTGAGCTTACAACACAGTTTTGTGGAGTTATTCTGAACATAATAATTGGCGACGAGTTACACATCACGAACTTTCACGCGGTAATGGCTGCCATTGGTATTCTTGAGAGATTTGTTGAGGGTGATGATTGGGAAGACTTCGTTGAGCATTTGACCAGTACTTCGTGGCCAACGGCTGAGATGGCGATCAAGCGCAGGGCAATTCTCCTCACCGTATGTGGGTCTTTGATATATGGCCTAGTCAAAAATCTGCCGGCACCGGTCAAACCAACGGACAAGACTTACACAGAGCTGTGTACGCTGGTTAGGGAACATCTCAAGCCAAAGGAAAACATCTTGATGGCCAGGTATCGCTTTTACATGCACCATCGCTCCGAGGGCCAGAACGTGGTGAGTTTTGTCGCCAACCTAAGACGCTTTGCGGGACAATGTGAATTTGCCGGATCTTTGGGGGAAATGTTGCGGGGCTTTTTCGTGCTTGGAATTGGCCACGAGGTCATTCTTTGCAAACTGCTGTTTGCCGAACCCCTTGATCTGAGCAAGGCCATCACGATAGCCCAGGCCTTCATATCCACAAACGATAACACAAAACAGATACTTTCACAGCATCGTAGATCACCAGCAAGTAACGTGCATAAAATAATGCCTTCAGCAGGCAGAACTGCACATGGCAGGGCCTACACACCTGCAGAGGCCAGACCTAGGATGACTCCGAGTCCGCTGTCATCCTAGAATCCATTAACATCATGCTGGCGCATTGGGGGCAGTCACAGAGCCCATCAATGTTGATTCAAGCCCTATACGTGCAAGGGCTGTGGAACAATGGGGCACCGGACACATGGACCACTTCCCATATCTCGGGGGCCTCTTATCAACAAGAGCAGGCATCAACGACGAGATCCAACACCGCCTCCAGTGCACCAGTGCAGCCTTCGGACGCCTGAGGAAAAGAGTGTTTGAAGATCAGGCCCTCCAAACTGCCACCAAGCTCATGGTATACAGGGCTGTAGTAATACCCGCCCTCCTGTATGGCTCAGAGACAGGGACCATAAACAGTAGACACTTCAAGTTGCTGGAGAAATATCACCAAAGATGTCTCCGCAAGATCCTTCAAATCCCCTGGGAGGACAGGCGCACCAACATTAGCGTCCTCGACCAGGCTAACATCCCCAGCATTAAAGCACTGACCACACATGATCAGCTCCACTGGGCGGGCCACATAGTCTGCAAGCCAGACACGAGACTCCCAAAGCAAGTGCTCTACTCAGAGCTCCAAAGGAAGACACAAATAACCTTCCGGAAACACTAAGGGTACGAGGGTCTAGTGAGAAGGAGGAACTGAAGGATATCTTTATTAGGCGGAAAATTGTGTTAGGGAAATTGATGGGATTGAAGGCTGATAAATCCCCGTGGCCTGATTGCCTGCATCCCAGAGTACTTAAGGAAGTAGCGCTAGAAATAATAGATGCATTGGTGATCATTTTCCAACAGTCTATCGACTCTGGATCGGTTCCTATTGACTGGAGGGTAGCTAATGTAACACCACTTTTTAAGAAGGGAAGGAGAGAGAAGGCGGATAATTATAGATCGGTTAGCCTGACATCAGTAGTGGGGAAAATGTTGGAATCAATTATTAAAGATGAAATAGCAGCACATTTGGAAAGCAGTGGCAGGATCGGTCCAAGTCAGCATGGATTTATGAAAGGGAAATCTAGCTTGACAAATCTTCTAGAATTTTTTGAGGATGTAACTAGTAGAGTGGACAAGGGAGAACCAGTGGATGTGGTGTATTTGGACTTTCAAAAGGCTTTTGACAAGGTCCCACACAAGAGATTGGTGTGCAAAATTAAAGCACATGGTATTGGGGGTAATGTACTGACGTGGATAGAGAACTAGTTGGCAGACAGGAAGCAGAGAGTCGGGATAAACGGGTCCTTTTCAGAATGGCAGGCAGTGACTAGTGGGGTGCCGCAGGGCTCAGTGCTGGGACCCCAGCTATTTACAATATACATTAATGATTTGGATGAGGGAATTGAGTGTAATATCTCCAAGTTTGCAGATGACACTAAGCTGGGTGGCGGTGTGAGCTGTGAGGAGGACACTAAAAGGCTGCAGGGTGACTTGAACAGGTTAGGTGAGTGGGCAAATGAGTGGCAGATGCA
Organism: Pristiophorus japonicus; assembly: GCF_044704955.1. Classification (NCBI taxonomy): domain Eukaryota; kingdom Metazoa; phylum Chordata; class Chondrichthyes; family Pristiophoridae; genus Pristiophorus; species Pristiophorus japonicus. The sequence goes on from NC_091993.1 coordinate 48,613,352, forward strand.
GTATAATGTGGATAAATGTGAGGTTATCCACTTTGGTGGCAAAGCACGAAGGCAGAATATTATCTGAATGGCGGCAGATTAGGAAAAGGGGAGGTGCAACGAGACCTGGGTGTCATGGTACATCAGTCATTGAAAGTTGGCATGTAGGTACAGCAGGCGGTGAAGGCGGCAAATGGTATGTTGGCCTTCATAGCAAGGGGATTTGAGTATAGGAGCAGGGAGGTCTTACTGCAGTTGTACAGGGCATTGGTGATGGCCTCACCTGGAATATTGTGTTCGGTTTTGGTCTCCTAATCTGAGGAAGGACGTTCTTGCTATTGAGGGAGTGCAGCGAAGGTTCACATGACTGATTCCCGGGATGGCTGGACTGACATATGAGGAGAGACTGGATCGACTGGGCCTGTATTCACTGGAGTTTAGAAGGATGAGAGGGGATCTCATAGAAACATTAAAAATTCTGACGGGACTGGACAGGTTAGATGCAGGAAGAATGTTCCCGATGTTGGGGAAGTCCAGAACCAGGGTACATAGTCTAAGGATAAGAGGTAAGCCATTTAGGACTGAGATGAGGAGAAACCTCTTCACTCAGAGAGTTGTTAACCTGTGGAATTCCCTACCGCAGAGAGTTGTTGATGCCAGTTCATTGGATATATTCAAGAGGGAGTTAGATATGGCCCTTACGGCTAAAGGGATCAAGGGGTATGGAGAGAAAGCAGGAAAGGGGTACTGAGGTGAATGATCAGCCATGATCTCATTGAATGGTGGTGCAGGCTCGAAGGGCCGAATGGCCTACTCCTGCACCTATTTTCTATGTTTCTATATTTCTATGTTTCATGGCAAACGAGCCAAAGGTGGGCAGCGGAACCATTACAAGGAAACCCTCAAAGCCTCTCTGATAAAGTGCGACATCCCCACTGACACCTGGGAGTTCCTGGCCCAAGACCGCCCTAAGTGGAGGAAGTGCATCCGAGAGGGTGCTGAGCACCTCGAGTCTCAACGCCGAGAGCATGCAGAAATCAAGCGCAGGCAGCGGAAAGAGCATGCGGCAAACCTGTCCCACTCACCCCTTCCCTCAATGACTATCTGTCCCACTTGTGACAGAGTCTGTAGCTCTCGTATTGGACTGTTCAGCCACCAAAGAACTCACTTCAGGAGTGGAAGCAATTCTTCCTCGATTCCGAGGGACTGCCTATGATGATGAGGGCTGGTGCCGCAGTGGCAGTCACAGAGCCCATCAATGTCGATTCAAGCACTACGTGTGCAAGGGCTGTGGGACAATGGGGCACCTCCAGCGAATGTGCAAACGACCTGTGACTCACCACGTGGCAGAGTCGGCAGAGGACGAACGATCCAGTGCAGATCATGCTGAATGAGCAGGAGAGGCAACTCAACCTGAGGATGAAGAGGAAGTGTATGGAGTACACATCTTCACCACAAAAAGCCCTCCAATAATGTTAAAAGTTAAACTTAATGGCATTCCAGTCTCCATGGAATTGGACACGGGGGCGAGTCAATTAATCATGAGCCAGAAGGCTTTTGAGAAACTGTGGGGCACAGAGGCCAAAACTGAGCCCGATTCACACAACACTGCGCACGTACACCTAAGAACTCATACCTGTTATTGACAGTGCGGCAGTGAAAGTATCGTACGACAGAATGGTGCATGATTTACAACTATGGATTGTACCAGGCGATGGCCCAACGCTGTTCAGCAGAAGCTGGCTAGGAAAGATCCGATAGAATTGGGACGACATCAAAGCGCTGTCTTCGGTGGATGACGCCTCGTGTGCCCAGGTGCTAAACAAATTCCTGGCATTATTCGAGCCAGGCATCGGCAGCTTCACAGGCGCAAAGGTGCAGATCCATCTTGTTCCTGGGGCACGGCCCGTTCATCACAAGGCCCAAGCAGTCCCATATATGATGCGAGAGAAAGTCGAGATCGAGCTGGACAGACTTCGATGAGAGGGAATCATATCGCCAGTCAGTTCAACGAGTGGGCCAGTCCAATCGTGCCGGTGCTAAAGAGCGATGGGACGAACAGAATCTGCAGAGACTACAAGGTAACGAGCAACCGAGTCTCGTTACAGGACCAGTACCCACTACCTAAAGCGGATGACCTATTCGCAACGCTAGCAGGGGGAAGTCATTCACCAAGCTAGATCTAACCTCTGCTTACCTGACACAGGAGCTGGCTGAACCATCAAAGAAATTGACGTGCATCAACACGCACTGAGGACTGTTCATATACCACAGATGCCCTTTTGGGATTCGCTCGGCGGTGGCCATCTTCCAGAGGAACATGGAGAGTCTGCTGAAATCGGTTCCGTGCACCGTGGTGTTCCAAGACGACATCTTGGTCACTGGTCGCAACACCACCGAACACTAGCACAACCTGGAAGATGTTCTAAAGCGACTAGACAGAGTGGGACTCAGGCTGAAACGCTCTAAGTGTGTTTTCCTGGCGCCAGAGGTCGAATTTCTGGGGAGAAAGATTGTGGCAGACGGCATCAGACCCATGGACTCCATGACGGAAGCCATCAAGAATGCACCCAGACCACAGAATGTGACGGAGCTGCCTTCGTTCCTGGGACTCCTCAACTATTTTGGTAACCTTCTACCGGGGTTGAACACTTTGCTGGAAACCTTGCATTTCTTGCTACGCAAGGGTGACGACTGGGTTTGGGGTAAATCTCAGGAGACAGCCTTTAATAAGGCCAGAAACCTGCTATGCTCTAACAAGTTACTTGTATTGTATGACCCATGTAAATGTTTAGTACTAACTTGTGATGCATCGTCGTATGGGGTCGGTTGTGTGTTACAGCAAGCCAATGTGTCAGGCAAACTGCAACCGGTTGCATATGAGTCCAGAAGTTTATCCAAGGCTGAAAGAGCCTACAATATGCGTTAGCATGTGCATACGGGGTTAAGAAAATGCACCAATACCTATTTGGACTCCGGTTCGAGCTCGAAACCGACCACAAACCGCTTACCTCACTGCTCTCAGAAAGCAAAAGTATTAACACCAATGCTTCGTCCCACATTCAAAGATGGGCACTAACGTTATCTGCGTATGATTATGTAATCCACCACAGACAAGGCAGAGAGAACTGTGTTGATGCCCTCAGTCGGCTACCATTGCCCATCACCGGGGTGGAAATGGCGCAACCTGCAGACTTGCTTCTGGTAATGGATGCTTTTGAGAATGAGGGGTCACCCGTCACGGCTTGCCAGATCAGGACCTGGACTAGCCAAGACCCGGTGCTATCACTAGTAAAAAGCTGCATCCTTAATGGGAGCTGGTCGGCGGTTCCCAGGGAAATGCAAGGAGAAATTAAGCCATTCCACCATCGTAAGGATGAATTTTCCATCCAATCGGATTGTCTCCTACGGGGGAATCGCATGGTTTTGCCAAAAAAAGTCAGGGAAACGTTTATATGTGACCCACACAGTACCCACCCAGGCATAGTCATGATGAAGGCTATCGCCAGGTCGCACGTTTGGTGGCCCGGCATTGACTCGGAATTGGAGTCATGCGTACACCAATGCAACACTTGCTCACAGTTAAACAACGCACTCAGGGAGGCCCCACTGAGCCTGTGGTCATGGCCCTCCAAACCGTGCTCCAGAGTCCACATAGATTTCACTGGCCCCTTTCTCGGAAAGATGTTTCTAGTATCAGTGAACGCTTACTCCAGATGGATTGAATGTATAATAATGTCATCATGTAAGTCGACTGCCACCATTGAAAGCCTCAGGACCATGTTCATCACCTATGGTTTGCCCGAAGTCCTTGTTAGTGACAATGGACCGTGTTTCACTAGCTCGGAAATCAACGAGTTCATGACTCGCAATGGCATAAAGCATGTCAGATCTGCCCCATTTAAGCCTGCTTCCAATGGTCAAGCAGAACGGGCAGTCCAAACCATCAAGCAGAGCTTGAAATGCGTAACGGACGGCTCCTTGCAGACCCGGTTATCTCGGGTCCTGTTCAGCTACCGCACACGACCCCACTCACTAACCAGGGTTCCCCCTGCAGAATTGTTAATGATGAGAGCCCCCTTAGTCCACCCAGATCTCAATGATCACGTAGAAACTCGGCATCACCGGCATAACACATACCACGATCGCGCGGCTGTATTGCGTGACATTGAGGTTAATGATCCTTGTTCTCAATTACGGTCATGGTCCCAAATGGATTGCTGGCACTGTTTTAGCCAAGGAGGGGAATAGACAGTTTGTTGTTAAACTGTTGAATGGGCAAACATGCAGAAAACACATGGATCAGACCAAACTGCGATTCACTGACAACCAAGAACAGTTTGAAGAAGGCTTTACCATCTATGATCCACCAACACACACCCAACCAGCAATCGACCTCGCTGTCAACCACGAGGATGAACCCACCATGCCCGACAGTCCGATCAGACCAGCCACACCGCAGTGCAGCAATGATCCGACCGACTCACCCAGGCCAGGACTTCAACTCAGGCGATCAACCCGGGAACGCAGAGCCCCGGATCGCCTCAACCTGTAAATAACTTGTACATGGGGAGGGGGGGGGGGGGGGGGAGTGATGTTATGTATGCAAACCTCACCAATATGTAAATCTTGCCACCAGGGGGCACACCTGTGGGAGACCTAAGGGTCACCTGTGCACCTTGGCCAAGCAATTATAAAAGGCAGTCTACCATGCTGCTTCCTCACTTTGAAGTTACATTAAAGAGACCAAGGTCACAATGGTCTTATAAGCTTATAATATACAGTCTGTGGAGTTATTCTGAACATAATAGACAGTATGGGTACTTCCAGTTTTCCTGTGATGTCAGCCTGAACTTATTGTGTGAGGCCCTTGGGGAAGAGTGACCATAATATGGTAGAATTCTTTATTAAGATGGAGAGTGACACAGTTAATTCGGAAACTAGGGTCCTGAACTTAAGGAAAGGTAACTTCGATGGTATGAGGCGTGAATTGGCTAGAATAGACTGGCAAAGGATACTGAAAGGGTTGACAGTGGATAAGCAATGGCAAACATTTAAAGATCACATGGATGAACTTCAGCAATTGTACATCCCTGTCTGGAGTAAAAATAAAACGGGGAAGGTGGCTCAACCGTGGCTAACAAGGGAAATTAAGAATAATGTTAAAGCCAAGGAAGAAGCATATAAATTGGCTAGAAAAAGCAACAAACTTGAGGACTGGGAGAAATTTAGAATTCAACAGAGGAGGACTAAGGGTTTAATTAAGAGGGGGAAAATAGAGTACACGAGGAAGCTTGCAGGGAACATAAAATCTGACTGCAAAAGCTTCTCTAAATATGTGAAGAGAAAAAGATTAGTGAAGACCAACGTAGGCCCCTTGCAGTCGGATTCAGGTGAATTTATAATGGGGAACAAAGAAATGGCAGACCAATTGAACAAATACTTCGGTTCTGTCTTCACGAAGGAAGACACAAGTAACTTTCCGGATGTACTAGGGGACAGTGGTTTTAGTGAAAAGGAGGAACTGAAGGATATTCTTATTAGGCGGGAAATTGTGTTAGGGAAATTGATGGGATTGAAGGCCGATAAATCCCCAGGGTCTGATAGTCTGCATCCCAGAGTATAGGGAAGTGACCCTAGAAATAGTGGATGCATTGGTGATCATTTTCCAACAGTCTATCGACTCTGGATCAGTTTCTATGGACTGGAGGGTAGCTAATGTAACGCCACTTTTTAAAAAGGAGGGAGAGAGAAAATGGGTAATCATAGACCAGTTAGCCTGATATCAGTAGTGGGGAAAATGTTGGAATCAATCATTAAGGATGAAATAGCAGCGCATTTGGAAAGCAGTGACAGGATCAGTTCAAGTCAGCATGGATTTATGAAAGGGAAATCATGCTTGACGAATCTTCTGGAATTTTTTGAGGATGTAACTAGCAGAGTGGACAAGGGAGAACCAGTGGATGTGGTGTATTTGGACTTTCAAAAGGCTTTTGACAAGGTCCCGCACAAGAGATTGATGTGCAAAATCAAAGCGCATGGTATTGGAGGTAATGTACTGATGTGGGTAGAGAACTGGTTGGCAGACAGGAAGCAGAGAATCTGGATAAACGGGTCCTTTTCAGAATGGCATGCAGTGACTAGTGGAGTGCCGCAGGGCTCAGTGCTGGGGCCCCAGCTCTTTACAATATACATTAACGATTTAGATGAAGGAATTGAGTGTAATATCTCCAAGTTTGCAGATGACAAAAAAATGTGTGGTGGTGTGGGATGTGAGGAGGATGCTAAGAGGCTGCAGGGTGACTTGGACAGGTTAGGTGAATGGGCAAATGCATGGCAGATGCAGTATAATGTGGATAAATTTGAGGTTATCCATTTTGGGGCCAAAACACGAAGGCAGAATATTATCTGAATGGCAGCAGATTAGGAAAAGGGGAGGTGCAACGAGACCTGGGTGTCATGATGGTTCATCAGTCATTGAAAGTTAGCATGCAGGAACAGCAGGCAGTGAAGAAGGCAAATGGTGTGTTGGCCTTCATAGCTAGGGGATTTGAGTATAGGAGCAGGGAGGTCTTACTGCAGTTGTACAGGGCCTTGGTGAGGCCTCACCTGGAATATTGTGTTCAGTTTTGGTCTCCTAATCTGAGGAAGGACGTTCTTGCTATTGAGGGAGTGCAGCGAAGGTTCACATGACTGATTCCCGGGATGGCTGGACTGACATATGAGGAGAGACTGGATCAACTGGGTCTTTATTCACTGGAGTTTAGAAGGAGAGGGGATCTCATAGAAATGTATAAGGTTCTGATGGGACTGGACAGGTTAGATGCGGGAAGAATGTTCCTGATGTTGGGGAAGTCCAGAACCAGGGTACATAGTCTTATGATAAGGGGTAGGCCATTTAGGACTGAGATGAGGAGAAACTTCTTCATTCAGAGAGTTGTTAACCTGTGGAATTCCCTGCCGCAGAGAGTTGTTGATGTCAGTTCATTGGATATATTCAAGAGGGAGTTAGATATGGCCCTTACGGCTAAAGAGATCAAGCAGGAAAGGGGGATTGAGGGAATGATCAGCCATGATTTTATTGAATGGTGGTGCAGGCTTGAAGGGCTGAATGGCCTACTCCTGCACCTATTTTCTATGTTTCTATGCTTCTATGAGTCGGGGCCCACTCGACAATGTCATTCTCAGCACATGCGAAAAAACCTCGGGCTCTGCCAGTGGTGTGATGTGCAATGATGTCACCCTCACTGGTTGAACAGAAGGCGTCTCACTAAACCAAACTTCCAGCTCAAATTATGCAAAACTCTCAATGCCGTGGACTTTTGTCAAATTCTGGCTCAGGGAAACGGTTGCAGCACCCCGCATGGTCTTGCATCATCCATCAAGGGGTCATATTTTTGAAGAGGCCCACAAGTCAATTGGGACTTAACGTTGGTGAAGAGTTTGGTGGTGTACAGGCATTGCCCGTTGGCAGCATTGCTGAGTCCGATGATCACGCTGCTGATTCAGGAACAGCATACTGCCGGTGCTGGCTATCTGAGTGAAATTGCTGCAAACACCCTGCAAAGGAAGCAGTGTTTAAGGGAAGGTCATCGACCCAAAAGGCTTCTCTCTCCACAGATGCTGCCTGACTTGCTGAGCATTTTCAGCATTCTATGTTATATCAGCCAGCTGATGATTGGGAGGAGGTGGACTGGGCAGGCTGTACCTCGCCCTCTGAGAGCTACCTTGCTTCTCCAGGTGATGCTCCACATTAACAGGTAGAAGCCACTGTTGTGGCTGCACTCAGGCAGTTTGACTCAGGGAGCCTGCCTATGATAATGGGCTCAAGAAATGGCAGGACCTTGGTTAAGTAGTTAGTGTAAGTAATATTTTCATTTATTCAATGCAATTGCAATTGTAAATGTGACCATCTGTATACGTCCCACCCAGCAGAAAGACACCCTCTCTAAAAAGTTGCATTTTCATCTTTGCAGAGGAAGGTGGCACACAACAAAAGGGAAAGAACTCGAAGAGGAGGAGGCCCGGCAAATCTGCAGCCACTGACACCCTTGGAAGAGAGGGTCATTGCTTTGATGGGTCCTGCCTGGAGAAAAGCAACCACCACTGCACAAACTGGGCCCACACTCGAGGGAGAGAGTAAGTCCTGCAAATTCATCGTGGTCCATCAAATCAGCCTGCTGCCTGGCCTGCGATGTGTGAGCCTACTCATGCCACCCACCCTGCCCCCTTCTCTGCTGCTAACCATTTGACTGTGTTCTGTTATATTTTGCAGAACTTGAGGCCAATCCTGACAATGCAGAAGAAGATTCAGACGCGGACGAGCCTGGAAGGAAAATCTTCCAATCCAACCCTCCAGACCAACATGGGGTGAGGGGGAGGGGATGGAGCTGGATGAAGCTTCCACTGTTGTACTGACTTTGGAGGAGGTGCCACTCATGGAGGTGACAGCCCCTTCCATGACTAGTGGTTTGCGAGCAGGTGGGACATTCCATGGTTGCCCACCTTCCGAGGTTGCGGGTCCCAGTAGTGGGGTACAGCGAGGCACACCCAGGGCCCCACCGTCCGAGGCTGCAGGTCCCAGTGGGATGCCGCGAGGTACACCCAGGGTGAGGGGTAGGAGAGCTCGACCCCACTCTCCTGAGGTGCAGGATGCAACAGATGTGGTTCAGATCATGTCATTGAGTGCGGAGAGCATTGACCTTACCCGATTACTCCTGGATGCCATCAGTGAGGTGAGTAATGAGGTAGCAGGACTATTGAGAGAAGTAACAGCAATGACATGAGAAATGGGAATGATATCCGAGACCATCAGTGAGGGAATAGTGTCCATGAGGGAGGGAATGTCAGAGGTAGTACAGGCCATCAGGTAGGGAATGTTTCAGTCCACTGAGACACTGTCAGGGCGCATGAAGGAGGGAATGTTGGAGTTAGCTGCTGCAATAAGGGAACACGCCCAGACCCTGCGCCCATTGACAGAATCAACTGTCACTCCCACTGCAATCCCCAGACCAGTCTCTGAAGAGCCCCAAGCCGGGCCCTCCACATTACCACTTGATACCCTCCCTGCCCCCCCCTTCCCCATGAAGAAGTGCGCAGTACCCGAGATGTTAGAAAGAATAAGCTTGGTACCAAGCCCAGAAACACTGCGGCACCGCCTGCAGGCAGGGGTGGTGGCGAGTCCAAGACCAAGCGCAGCGGGCGGTGTTAGACTAAGGGGGAGGAGTCTTTCTTTGCTGCTGTTGTTACTGTTGTAAATGTTCTTATATTAAAAGTTTTTTGTAAGTTATGTAAATTTACAAGTTTATAAGTGATCTTAAAGTTTTTAAGTGATCTTAAAGAGTCATACTAAAGTAAAGTTTGATACAAGAATAATTTTAGTACATTGTAAACTTTTGAATAAAATATATTTTACATTAATATTGAATCATTTCCATTAACACAACATTACGGAACAGCTCCAAACAGTAACCATGTTCATGTGGAATAGTTGCCGCTGAGCCTTCAGGCAGTAAAGCATTCACGGATGAGCTGCTGGCGCAAAGCTCGAGCAATCGTTAAAGAGGCACACTGGCCCGCCCTCCTCAGGTACTTGCATGGCTTCCTCATCCTGCTCCTCCTGCTCATCATCTGCATCTTCCACATCATTATCATCAGCCACTCTCACCTCAGGTGGGTCTTCCACCACCAGCTGCTGCGCCTCGTGATGGCTAAGTTATGCAGCATGCAGCACACAACAGTGAACTGACCGACAATCTCAGGGGAGTACAACGAGTTGCCTCCAGAATGGTCCAGGCATTGGAATCGCTGTTTCAAAATGCCAATGGTCCTCTCTATGATGCTGCACGTCGCAATGTGCGACATGTTGTATTCCCGGTCAGCTTCCGCCCGGGTTACGCGTAGGGGCGTCATGAGCCAGGTGGCGAGGTCGTACCCTTTGTCTCCTAGTAGCCAGCTCTGCCCTTCTGGCTGCTGCTCAAACATGGCAGATATAACGCTGTCACATAGGATGAACGCATCATGGGTGCTCCTTGGATATCTTGCATCGACTGACATGATATGATGCATGTCATCACACACGAGCTGCACAATAATGGAGTGGAAGCCTTTTCTGTTCCTGTACATCTTGGAATCTTCCAAAGGCAATATGGGTACAATCAATGCAGCCCTGTACCTTTGGGAAGCCAGCAATCTTGGAGAAGCCCACAGCCCTGTCACGCATTGCTTGGGAGGTCATGGGGAACTTGATGAAGTCATTCCTCCACGCATACAGTGCAGCCGTGACCTGGCGAATGGAGACATGTGTTGCATGTTGAGAGATGGCGCACACATCCCCAGTTATAGCTTGAAACGATCCAGAGGCATAGAATGAAAGTGCAGCTGTAACCTTCACTTCAACTAACAAAGCAGTCCACCTGTCGCTTCTCGGCTGCAGGTCTGGTCTCAGCAACTCACACATCTCAGTTACAACTTCTCTGCGGAAATGCAGCCTTCTGACACAGTCTACATCACTCAGGTGCAGGTATGAACGCCTATCTCGGTTTCCCCGATGTGGGTAAGGCCTACTGCCCAGCACCCTATGGACTCTGATCTTCCTGATTTGATGAGCTCTAATCAATTGTCTCCTACTTAGCACAATGATGAAAATGCTTGCACAGGTTATGGCATTGTCAGTATTTAACTTAAAGTTAAACTTTCAAAGAAGCTCAAAACCGGCAGGAAAGCCGGCAGGACAGGTTCGCAGTTCTCTCTCACTCTCTCTCTCTCTCTCTCTCTCCCAAGGTCTGTATGGATGGACCACACCCAAAGGTCTTTTGTCCTCTCCCCTCCCCCCCCCCTTGAGTCTTGTGACCTCTCTCCCTCCTTATCACACCCCCCCCACCCCACCGCACACCACACCACTGCAGCCTCTCCGCTGAATTGCAGCCGCTCTGTGGGCCCCGATGCCAGCCTGTTCGCTCGCTCCCACCCCTAGCCCAGGCTGAGAGGCCTCCCGCACCGGCCTGCTGCCTTCTCAGGCCGAGTGCAGAAAGGTGAATTGGAGTTTGATGCTGAAGGTAAGACTTCAATTTTTTATTTCTTAAAGAATTGCGGTAATTATTATTTCTTGATTATTTTAATTGTGCGAAGGATGGTTTTGCCAGTCTGTTCCCTCTGAGAAGTGGTGTTTCTATTAAATGGATTTTATTTTTCAATGTCTCGTTAGTTTTTGTTTGCAAATGCCCTCCACATTGATTTATTTAACATTGCTAAGGTTTGGTTGGTTCAGGTCGAGGTCCTCTCCGCTTCCCGCCCCTATCCTAGGCCGAATGGCCTCCGATGTACATACCTGTGCCGATTTCCTTACCTGCGCCGATTTCTTTAACTGTCCGCAAAGGTTTTCTCGAGTGGCCACATACGCTGACGTAAGTAGAAATGCAGTAACTATTAGCTGGCCAAAGTCGCCTAAATGGCCAGAAGTGGCGTAGGTGGCTGGTAATGCCTCCTTTTGAGAAAAAATAAACTTACATAAAAGAAACGTAACTAAGTCAGTTACATTGGTGCAAATTGATTGGGGAAACTGAGAATTTTTAAGTTAGGCCAGAAAAAGCAGCCTGCTCCAAAAAAAACGAAGAAAATACTGGGGAAAATTGAGCCCAATGACTGGATCAAATGACACATTCCCGACCAACTGTTGGGTGGGTCTAGTCCTCCAAGGGGACCAATCAGAAATCTGGTTCAACCCACTTGTGGTGCAAATATACGTTGCCATAAATGAATGAATTAAAAAAAAACAATCAGCCAAATGGCCTTTTCCGGGCTGTGACCGGAACCATTGTAGTGCACACGGTCCACGTTGCGATCATTTGTAAGGGTGAACGTTGGCAGCAGGATTGCTGCTCGGGGAATGATCCCAGAGGGTCAAAGTGAAGGAGGCCCAAGGCTCACCTGAAATTGGGCCCCATTTGAATAATTTGGGCGCGGCATCTCTGGAGGCACGATAGCCACCGGCAGCTCTCCCATTGCCAGCGTTCCAGGTTTGGCTGCCTGCCTCCCTGGCTGTAGCGGAGCGAGCCTCAGGAAGGGGAGGCAAGGAGAGGAGGAAGGCTATCGAGGGCTGCCAGTGGCCCACAGGAGTACTGTGGGTTCAACCTGTCTGCATAACCTGCACATCCTGTCTGCATAACCAGCTGTAAAATAACATTGGTAGTGACCATTATGGTAGCGGCCTCTTGCTAGGCCGCATTCACGGCCGAAGAGCCTGAGCGGTGTTGGCCCGGTGCCTGCTCAGGGCAGTCTGAAGGTCCAGAGCAGGCAATCTAAAGCAGGTATTAGACTCCTCATTAACATTGTGTCAGCTGTGGCTCAGTGGGCAGCACTCTCGCCTCTGAGTCAGAAGGTCCCACTCCAGAGCCTTGAGCACATAAATCTAGACTGACACTCCCAGTGCAATGTTGAGGGAGTGCTGCACTGTCGGAGGTGCCATCTTTCGGATAAGACATTAAACCGAGGCCCCGTCTGCCCTCTCAAGTGGACGTAAAAGATACCATGGTACTATTTCGAAGAAGAGAAGGGGAGTTATCCCCGGTGTCCTGGCCAATATTTATCCCTCAATCAACATAACTAAAGAGATTATCTGGTCATTATCCCATTGCTGTTTGTGGGAGCTTGCTGTGCACAAATTGGCTGCTGTGCTTCCTACATTACAACAGTGACTATACTTCAAAAGTACTTCATTGGCTGTAAAGCTCTTTGAGACATCCGGTGGTCGTGAAAGGCACTATATAAATACAAGTCTTCTTTCTATTTACACAAGGGGCCTAACAGCTGGTTTTGGCGGCCACCAGGGATTCCTGAAAAATAAGCCGACCCAATATCGGGTCAGAGGTATTTCAGCCCCAAGCCCCAATATCATGCAGCAAGGAGATAGCACCATGATGTTGGGGCTTAGGGCCCCCATTCTGTGCCCCAAAAAACAGGTGAAATATTATACATTTTGGGAGGTTGAATTAGGAGAGGACATATACACTAAATGGTAACGCTTTAAAAGGAGAGAGTATTATGTCTGCAATTACCATCAAATAACTCCACGAGGCCTTGTACTGTGAGTAAGAGCTGTGTGACTTCAGTCCCTTTAATACGACTGCAAAATGAGGAGCAGCATGGTTGGCCGCCTTTTTTATGTCCCTGTACACCAGGGCAGGAAACCCCTGAGCCTCCAACAGCAGCGCCCTCAGGTGGTACATCGTACATAGTTACATAGTGAATACAAAGAGTTTGCATACATGACATCATTCCCCCCAAAAGTCTTTGATGCGAGTGATTACAGGTTAAGGCAAACCGGAGCCCTACGTTCCCTGGTTGAACATCTGAGTGTCGCTTCTGGCCTGGGTGAGTTGGTTGGGCCATTGCTGTCTTGCAGTGCGGCTGGTTGGGCAGGACTGTTGGGGATGGTGGGATCATCCTCATGGTTGGCAGCGAGGTCTGTTGTCGATTGGGCGTGTGTCGGTGGGTCGCTGAAGATGAGGTCCTCTTCCGGTGGTTCCTGGTTATCTGTGAATCGTAATTTGGTTTGGTCCAAATGTTCTCTGCACATTTGACCGTTAAGCAGTTTGACAACAGACACTCTATTCCCCTCCTTGGCTAATACAGTGCCGGCGACCCATTTGGGGCCCTGTCCGTAATTCAGCACAAACACAGGGTCATTTACAGTGATGTCGCATGATACAGCCACTCGATCATGGTACGTGTTTCGCTGATAATGCCTGGTTTCCACCTGATCAGTAAGGTCAGGGTGTACTAAGGAGAGCCTGGTTTTGAGTGCTCGTTTCATTAGTACTTCTGTAGGGGGAACCCCAGTAAGTGAGTGGGATCGTGTCCTGTAGCTGAGCAGTACCCGGGACAGGCGGGTTTGTAAGGAGCCTTCCGTGACACGTTTCAAGCTCTGCTTTATGGTTTGGACTGCCCTCTCCACTTGGCCGTTGGATGCGGGCTTGAATGGGGCAGATCTGACATGCTTGATGCCATTGCGGGTCATGAATTCATTGAATTCCGAGCTGGTGAAGCACGGACCATTGTTGCTGACAAGAATGTTGGGTAAGCCATGGGTAGCAAACATGGCCCTGCGGCTTTCAATGGTGGCTGCAGATGTGCTGGATGCCATTATTACACATTCAATCCATTTGGAGTGGGCGTCCACAACAACCAGGAACATCTTTCCCAGAAAGGGGCCTGCATAATCCACATGGATCCTGGACCAAGGTTTTGAGGACCAGGACCAGAGACTAAGTCGAGCCTCCCTGGGAGCATTGCTCAGTTGTGAGCATGTGTTACACTGGTGCATGCACGATTCCAGCTCCGAGTCACTATCGGGCCACCAGACATGGGACCTGGCAATGGCCTTCATCATCACTACGCTTGGGTGGGTGCTGTGTAGGCCACGTATGAAGGTTTCCCTGCCTATTTTTGGCAAGATAACGTGGTTGCCCCATAAGAGGCAATCTGAATAGATCGACATTTCGTCTTTACGACGGTGAAACGGCTTGATCTCGTCTTGCTTGTCCCTAGGGACCACTGACCAGCTCCCATTGAGGACGCAACTTTTTACAAGGGATAGCAGAGGATCCTGGCTGGTCCAGGTCTTAATTTGGCGGGCTGTTACGGGTGACCCTTCGCTATCAAAGGTATCCATCGTGTAAGGGGTGGTTTTCAGGGGGTCAGCTTTTCCTTCTGACCTTATATGAGCGGTTCCGAATCGCTCCCACACCCTTGGTTCTAGACTCTGGAATTATGAAGGGACTGTGACAGACTTGGACAGACAATCGGTTTCAAGGTAGGAAGCAGGTATGACTTTATTGTGTTTAAAAAGAAGTAAAAGGCACACCTTTAATAACACATACAGAATAGTGATACCAATACACATTGAATAAATTGTCAACATACAGCCTGTGGGGAAAAGAATACAGCTTAAACTCCAAATGGGGTAAAGAGGAGAATGCAGATACATTTACACAAGTTATCCCGGCCTCCCAATTCCCCTAACTAACTAAGTTATAGCTCTGGGGGTTCAGGGGCTATTCTCACCAACCCCTTTTTGACAGTTGCCGGTGAATCGCAGTTTCGGGGTTTGCTGCACTTGGCCTTCTAGGTGAGCCATACCCCAGACGGAGGAGAGGACTTCGGACTGCGTAGTCTTCAGTTGGGGTGCGTCCGTTGATGCGGTAAGTTGCGTTTTGGATGTATGGGGTAAGTACCCACTTTCTTTGGTTAGGAATAGTTTTAGTTAGTCCTTTTAGGTAATTTCTCACCCGTTGGTGGTTCAGAAGTAGATTGTAGAGTGGTTGTCAACTTGGTTGCTGACAACCTTCCATTTCGTGGGCCTCGTGCTCGGTCAGTTCTTGATAAGTTCTGGTAGTTTCCTTCACTACTCCATTTCTTCACTCCCCAGCTCCGGCTGCTTGTGTCTCTGTCTGTGTTCGAGTCTGTGTCTTTTCCTAGTAAAACTGGGAATAGATATACCCCAAAAAGGCTTCCTTATCTCCAACCAAATCTGGCCCAGCTCTTTGTTTCAAGGGAGCTGCTCATTAGTTTTGAGCTCTCTTCTTTGTCAGAATTTGGCGGGCTCGTTCAGCAGTAATTAGATTATGATGTGGTAATGTGGAAAATCACCGGTTGGCATTGTTGAAGCATTGTTTAAACTCTTGGGCCGTTTGGCTGGGCCTGTGATTTCTATAGGTCTATTTGCACATGCATGCCAATAATGGTCTCCGGTGATTAGCCTGATAGCTCTTGGTGTGTTTATGTCCTAGGGAGCGAATTTTTATGCCTCACAGTTCTTGTTGGTTATCGATTGACTCATTCTCCCAGACAGATTGAATTAGCTCCAATACCCAATTCCTGAGTGAAGTCCCACCCCCCTGTTCTGGCAGTCTGTTTCAAAATGCTCTTTTAGAGATCTTAAACTTGTAAAGCTCTTAGGTACCTTCCTCAGAGTTTTTCCTAGAATACCAAAATGTTCATCGAGTTCCAAATTAAATTCCCTTTTCTATGAGTCCAAACACTGGTGAGGGGGGTCTCCATGAATGCATCCCCTTTTATCCCCTACCAGGCATCGTCTGCCCCGAACTTTTTCCTTCCATTTTAAAAGTCCAGAAAGGGATCCTTCTCCTCTGCAGGGGAAAGGTACAAGGAATCTTTGCGAAATATTGGTAAATTCTACAATGGCCAATAGCAGGTCTGCGGGCTGCGCCATTTCGACCCCGGTGGTGGGCAACGGTCATTGGCTGAGAACATCGGCGCAGTCCTCAGTGCCTGGCCTGTGGCGGATCACATGGTCGTAGGCAGACAGTGTTAGTGCCCATCTTTGGATTCAAGATGAAGCATTGGTGTTTTTGTCTTTGCTTTCCGAAAACAGTGAGATTAGGGGCTTGTGGTCCGTCTCTAACTCAAACCTGAGTCCAAATATCGCTGCATCTTTTTTACACCGTAAACACA
Source organism: Pristiophorus japonicus (assembly GCF_044704955.1). Lineage (NCBI taxonomy): Eukaryota > Metazoa > Chordata > Chondrichthyes > Pristiophoridae > Pristiophorus > Pristiophorus japonicus. The sequence continues at coordinate 48,629,804 of NC_091993.1, forward strand.
GGCTAAAGCCTCCTCTTCGACCATGCTGTAGCCTCTTTCGGCCTTTGATAGGCTTCTGGACGCATATGCAACTGGTTGGAGCTTGCCCATTAAATTGGTTTGCTGCAAAACACACCTGACACCGTACGACGACGCATCACATGCTAAAACTAGACATTTACATGGGTCATATAATACCAGCAACTTATTCGAACACAGCAGGTTTCTGGCCTTCTCAAATGCGGCCTCTTGATTTTTACCCCAAGCCCAGTCATCTCCCTTGCGTAACAGCTTGTGCAACGGTTCCAGCAAGGTGCTCAACCCTGGAAGAAAGTTACCGAAATAGTTGAGGATCCCAGAAACGAGCGCAGCTCCATTACATTTCGTGGTGTGGGTGCATTCTTGATGGCCTCTGTCTTCAAGTCCGTGGGTCTGTTGCCATCTGCTGCAATCTTCCTCCCCAGGAATTCCTCCTCTGGTGCCAGGAAGACACATTTGGATCATTTCAACTGGAATCCAACTCTGTTTAGTCAACTTAAAACTTCTTCCAGGTTTTGCAGGTGTTCGGAGGTGTCATGGCCAGTGATGAGGATGTCGTTCTGAAATACAACGGTGCGTGGAACCGATTTCAACAGGCTCTCCATGTTTCTTTGGACTATGGCTGCAGCCGAGCGAATCCTGGATGGGCACCTGTGGTACACGAACAGTCCTTTGTGCGTGTTAATGCACGTTAACTTTTTCGACGACTCAGCCAGCTCCCAGGTCATGTAAGCGGAGGTTAGATCCAGCTTGGTGAATGCCTTTCCCCCTGCTAATGTCGCGAAAAGGTCATCGGCTTTGGGTAGTGGGTACTGGTCCTATAACGAGACTCGGTTGATCATTACTTTGTAGTCGCCGCAGATTCTGACCGTGCCATCGCTCTTTAGTATCAGAACAATCGGGCTGGCCCACTCATTGAACTCGACTGGCGATATGATTCCCTCACGTTGAAGTCTGTCCAATTCGATCTCCATTTTCTCCCTCATCATGTAGGGGACCGTTTGAGCCTTGTGATGAACGGGCCCGTGCCTCGGGGACCAAGTGGATCTGTACTTTGGCACCTGTGAAATTGCTGATGACTGGTTCAAATAAAGATGGGAACTTGTTCAGCACTTGAGCACAGGAAGCATTGTCCACTGACGATAATACTTTGACTTCTTCCCAGTTCCACCGAATCTTCCCCATCCAGCTTCTGCCAAGCAGCGTTGGCCATCACCTAGTACAATCCACAGTGGCAGCTTGTGTGCCTCTCCATCATAGGATACTGTTACGTTCACACTGCCAATAACTGGTATCAGTTCCTTGGTGTAAGTGCGCAGCTTTATCTGAATCGGGCTCAGCTTGGGTCTTTGCGTTTTGTTTTTGCCCCACAGCCTTTCAAATGCCTTCTGGCTCATAATTGACTGACTCGCCCCTGTGTCCAGCTCCATGGATATAGGAACGCCATTTAATTTGACTTTTATCATCATGGGAGGACTTTTTGTGGAGAGGGTGTGCACCCCACACACTGCTCCCTCGGGCTGAGTTGCCTCTCTAGTTTGTCCTTTCTGATCCAAGCTGGATCGGGACTCTTCTGCTGACTCCACTGTCATGTGGTGAGTCACAGTACGTTTGCACATTCGCTGGAGGTGGCCCTTTGTTCTGCAGCTTTTGCACGCATAGTCTTTAAATCGAAATTGATGGGCCCCATGATTACACCCTCCCCCCGCCCCCCCCCCCCGCCAATGCCAGCATTGTGTTAATGATTTCGCATTTACACCACTTGGTGGCCTAGCAGCAGCAGGTATGTAGGCTCTGCTCTGTACAGTTCTTATTAGTTCAACAGTTCTGCCTGCAATTGGCATTATTTTACGCACAGTACTTGCTAGTGAGCCCCGATTCTGGTAGGCAGTCATCTGTATGGTACTGCGAATTAGTTCAGTCAGCTCATCGTATGTCTTATCCATGGCTTTTGTGGGTGCCAGCAAGTCCCTGACGAGGTGGTAGACCTCAGGCCCACAACTGGTCAGCAGTATAGCCTTGCGCTTCTCCACCAACGTCTCCCCTGCCAGGTCGTTTGCCACAAAATATTGCTCAAGGCTTTCCATGAAGGCAGCCCAATCATCACCCTCTGCGAAGTCTTTTAGTGTGCCAACGGTAGCCATAATCGGTGAAGGTCCGTATTCTCGTCGCCAGTTATTATGTCTGCAATTACCATCGAATAACTCCACGAGGTCTTGTACTGTGAGTAAGAGCTGTGTGACTTCAGTCCATTTAATACGACTGCAAAATGAGAGGCAGCATGGCTGGCTGCCTTTTATTTGCCCCTGCATACCAGAGCAGGAAACCCCTGGGCCTCCAACAACAGCGCCCTCAGGTGGTACATCGTACATAGTTACATAGTGAATACAAAGAGTTTGCATATATGACAGAGAGGAGCAGACTGAAGGATTCAGATACACAAATCAGTAAATGCCACAGGATAAGTCGATAAAGCTGTTAAAAATTGGTATCCTAGGCTTTAGAAATAGGGGCATAGAGTAGAAAAGCAACAAGATGATGCTAAACATGTACACATCATTGGTTATTGGCCCAGTTAGAATATTGGGCCCAGTGTTGGGCCTTTACTTTAGGAAGGATATCAAGGCCTTGGAGATAGAAACATAGAAACACAGGGCTAGACTTTCCACTAGGGGGCCATCGCCCCCAAAAAATGGGCCTTGTTCCAGCGATGTAGGACGTCTCAGCCTTACTGATCGCTAGTACAAGGCCCATTTTTTTTTTTGTGTGATTTTCGACTCAGCCTTAGGCCGGCGATGTGGAATGGGCGATGTGATTTTCGGCGAAGTCGCATTCATCCACCGAAAAAGGAAGTCAAAAAGCTTCCCTAGCAACGGGCTTCTGGGCATGTGTGGGAGGTCAGGGGGAGGTCAGGGGTCATCCACACCTGGCACAGGGAGGAGCAGAGAGCGAGAGAGAGGATAGAGAGTGGAGGAAGGCAGAGACAGAGAGGAGAGAGGAGAGATCATTGTTCATTGAATGTTAGATTGTTTAAAATGTTTGTTCATAGTTGGCGGGGGGATGGGGAGGAGGGTGTTTGAAAAGAATTCTGTTTGCGATAAATTTTGTTAATGATCTTAACAATTGTTGTGCATTCTCTGACAAGATCAGTTAACTTAGGCAGTTTGAATAATTTAACATCTTTATTCTCTTCTAATAACATTACTTAAGTTAAGCATTAATGCAATGCTGCACTACAAAGGACAGGCCAACGCAGGCAAGGCTAAAATGTAACTCAATATATGTGCAACTTTTGTATAAACGTCATTGTTAATCTAAATGTAAATGTGATGATCCCCAATGTAAGTTCATGCAAAACGTTCCTTTATCAGCTGCTGACGCAACAGCTTTACTGCTTCGTAACTCCCACAGGGGACTGGAGGGGAGGGGGTTGGTAGGACCATGGCTACATTGCCAGGCTGGTCCTCCCCGAGGTCCTCACCAGCCTCCTCTTCCTCCTGCTCCTCCTCCTCCTCCTTCTCTTGCTCCTCGCCGGCTGGCTCTTCCGTCTCCCCTCCTTCTGGAGGTGGACCTGCAGCCCCACCTGGCATTTGCTGTCCTTGTTATGTATTATCCATGAACATTAAATGTATAGTTACAATGGTGCGCCACAGGGGGCGCTGTGGTGGGAGACCCGAAAGTACCTGCGAGACAGAGTATAACTGGCTGACCACCACACCTGAAGGGCACTCTGGAGTTACACAATAAAGGACCAAGGTCACAGCAGTTACTACAACATCAGACTGTGGGGAGTCAGTGATTTGAGTGCTACATACATCACAAATTGGCAACGAGGATACGGACGAGCTTCACGCAACCATGGTTACTTTGGGCACGCTAAAGGATTTCAGAGCGGGTAATGACTGGGATGCCTTTACGGAAAGGTTCAAGTACTACTTTATAGCAAACGACCTGACAGGGAACACGGACGTACTGATAGAGAAGTGTAAGGTGATATTGCTGTCCAGTTGTGGCGATGAGGTTTACCGTCTCGTCAGGGATTTGATGGCACCCGCGAGCGCCAAGGACAAGTCATATGAGCAGCTGATTGAACTCATTCGTAACCAACTGAAACCGAAGGAGAGTATCCTCACGGCCAGGCACAAATTCTACCACCACTGCAGACCTGAGGGCCAGGATGTCACCAAATATGCTGCGGACATCAGGAGACTTGCGACGCCGTGCGATTTTGGCACACACCTTAACGAGGCGTTGCGAGATGTCTTTGTTATGGGGATTGGCCATGAGGGTCTCCTTCACAAGCTGCTATCCACTGAACCTACAGTCAGCCTGCAGCAAGCCATCAACATCAGCCGGGCATATATGACCTCGACTTGCAGCACCAAGCAGATGATTCACACGGTCTCGAACCCGGCAGGCACTGTCCACAGGATAGCGCCCATCACGGACAAAACTGCAGAACGTGGCTCTGCCCAGGGCAGAGAGCACGGACCTCAGGGTCCTGGAACTCAGAGTCCGCCGAGGGGGGCTAATCGAGTAGCCATGGTGCAGGTTTGCGGAGTATACGTGCAAAACCTGCCACACGAAAGACCACCTTCAGTTTATGTGCAAAAGAGACACGACTCACCGTGTGGCTGAGGAGATGGTAGATGATCTGCTATCCAGCGAGGAGCATTGCGGTTTGACTTGACAGGCATCCCAGCCCCAGGTAGAAGAAGATGAGGCGTTTGGACTGTATACTTGTACCGACAATTCGGCCCCAGTGATTATGGAAGTCAAGATTAATGGAGTCCCAGTGAGTATGGAAGTGGACACGGGGTCGGGTCAGTTGCCGATGAGTCAGGAAACTTTTGATAAACTGTGATCAATCCAGCTGCATGACCCAAGCTGGTCCCGGTCACGGCGAAGCTACGCACCCACACCAAGGAACTGATACCTGTCCTTGGCAGAGCGGATATGCAGGTATCTCACGGGGGCGAGACGCACGGTTTACCTTTGTGGATCATTGCAGGCGATGGGCCGACACTACTCGGCAGGAGATGGATGGGGAAGGTCCGTGGGAGCTGGGAAGACTTCATTCCTTCACAGACCGCTGTTCCCCGTGTTCACAGGCAGAGCAGGCCTCCACCTTCGGATCGGATGGCAGCGAAGGAAGCGTGTGTGGGGTTGGGGTGTGGCGACGGCCGTCGACTCTCCCCTGCAAAGTCTGAGACTGAGAAAGAGGCGCTGGATCCAGCAGCAGCGCCGAGCGAGCTGGAGAAGAGAGAAGGGCTTCGACGGGCTGCTCCAGCAGGCACCGTCGGCCCACAGGCAGAGGTCAGCTCCGGAGGATGCGGCGGTGCGGGGGCCAGTGCGTTGCGGCTCCCGGGTGCGGTCGGAGTGTGGCAGATCTCGAGAGTTAAGAGCGAACCGTTAGGCAGCAGCAGGCTAGCGTCCAGCATGGAAAACACCCAGGAAACCAACCTCGCCACGATGTCCGAAGAAGGAAAGTTGTTCATCGGCGGTCTCAATTTCGACACAGACGCGCAGGCCCGGGAAGAAGTGTTCTCCAAGTACTGACAGATCTCCGAGGTGCAAGTGATCAAGGACAGGGACACCCAAGCGTCCCGCGGTTTCGGCTTCAGCACAGCGAGCTCAAGATGGCGATGAGCCTCGTGGCAGCAGAGTTTTGCAGAGAGAGCAGGCCGGCACCAGCAGAGCACCTAAAATGGTGGCGCCCAGTAGAAACCTCGTGGGAAAAACAAGATGGTGTCTGAAAACCGAAATGTACCCGGGAGTCTTAAAGGGGCCTTACACCGTTGGCGGTCCCCACAAAGAGACTTTTGTAAGGGCAAGATCGAGTCAAAATGATTACTGTGATTTGTATGATGACGTGATTTATGACAAGAGTTAATATTTTGATGCTTAAATGATTACTGTGATTAAAATGATTGATATGATTGGTGAAAAGAGTTAATATCACAATGCACAGTTAAAAGGGCTAATGGATCTGTGACTAACATGACTAATGGATTAATGCGATTTCTGATTTTATGTGATTTATGCAATGGTTCAGTGAGTCCAGACGAGCCACAAAGGCAACTATTTTCTGAGAACAGAGGCAACGCACTAGTTGCGATACCCTGTCTCAGCGCATTACCTCGGGTAAAAAGGGGCAGTCTGCCGCCACCATACGTCACCCAGTGGAGCGGGGATTAAATAACTGTTCAGTGTATGGAACCTTTTGATATAACTCTTCAACGCATCTATATGTATCATACAAATGTACTGTCCATGTGTACCTGCTTTCTACTGGAGATTATGTTTGTATACTTGTATCACCCATGTAAGGTCTGCAAATACCACATGCTTGCACCGGATCGCAAGCATAATCTCTACATGGGGGGGAAGAGGGAAGTGGATGGTCATGGACTGACAGACACAAATCAACCAGGACGAACAAGGCCGAGGTCATCGGCAATGTGCTTTTGGAACTGGGGGAGGGGAGTGAGATGTTATGTATTGTCCAGGTATATTAAATGTATAGTTACAATGGTGCACTACAGGGGGCGCTGTCGTGGGAGACCTGAAAGTACCTGCAAGACAGAGTATAAAAGACTGCCCACCATACTTGAGGGGCACTCTGGAGTTACACAATAAAGGACTAAGGTCATAGCAGTTACTACAACATCATACTGTGTGGAGTCAGTGATTTGAGTGCTACATACATCACAGTCCTCTGCTTATAGCTAGGTTATGTAGCATGCAACACACCACAATAAACTCAGCGACCTGCTCAGGGTGGTACTGTAGGCTGCCACCAGAATGGTCCAGGCATCTGAAGCGCTGCTTTAGGAATCGAATTGTCTTTTTGATGATGTTGCGAGTCGCTATGTGGCTTTCATTGTAACTTTTCTCTGCTTCAGTGACGGGATTACACAGTGGGGTCATCAGTCAACTGGCAAGGCCATATCCCTTATCCCCCAGCATCCAACTGTGACCTTCTGACTGATTGACAAACAGGTCAGGGATAGCACTCTCACATAGGATGTGCGCCTCATGGATGCTGCCAGGAAATGTAGCATTTACTGTCATGATTATTTGTTTGTGGTGGACAACAAGCTGCACAATTAGGGAGTGGAACCTCTTTCTGTTACGAAACACCTCTGCATTCTTTAAAGCGGTTTTCAGGGCAATGTGCGTGCAGTCTATTGCTCCCTGCACCTTGGGGAAGTCTGCTATTCTCGAGAAACCCAAAGCCCTCCCAGTCTGTGCCTCCCTGGTCATAGGGAATGTAAAGGGCTTCAATCACCTGCCAAATACGGCAATGTGTGGCATGCTGAGATATATGACAGATGTCGCCAGCTAAAGCCTGAAAAGATCCCGATGCGTAGAAGGCTAGTGCTGCAGTAACCTTCACCTCAATGGACAGTGCAGTTCTGATGGTGCTGGAAGGCTGAAGATCCCCCTCGATGAGCTGACAAATCTCCATCGATGACTTCCGTCCAGAAGCACAGCCTTCTTAGACACGCGTTTTCAGACAAGTTGAGGTAAGATTGCGTTTCTTTGTACCTTCGTTGGCTGTACGTCGCATCCGCTGTCTCCTCTGTCTCTGTCTACGCATTTCTCTGCCACTTCTTCGATTAATCCTTTCAGAAACCAGCGTGTGAGCAGTTACAAGTAATGGCGCAGAAAGCATAGGCCCCATCACTATCAATAATTATTTTCAATTGCTATAAATGAACTTTTCACGAAAGAATGTGAATCTATTAAACTACTCTATCTATTCCAGCACCAGTCTAACACTAGGCCCCCTTCACTTTAAATAATTATTTTCACTAGGTATAAATGAAGTTTTCACTAAAAATGCCTAATCCACTAGGCTACTATTAGTAAAATATAATTAAAAATATGAGTAGATCTATCGATACAGGACCCATAAATCACTCACAACCATCTAAGCACAATTTTTTGGCTGTCTCCCTCCTTCCTCCGATCTTCAAAATGGCGCCCGCAGTGCCCATTTCCTTCTGTAAAGCCTGGGAAAAGCAACTATTTCACAGCGATGTTTTCAGCCTTAACTAGGCCGAAAGTTGAGATGGGCCTTGTGTGTGCGATCAGTTCGGCGAAGTGAGCTGAAACTTGGGGGCCTTATTTTTCTGGCGATATTTCTGGCCTAGTTTCCATTTTTTCCTCAAAATGGGCGCTAGAGGTCCGTTTTGGGCGATATACGGGCCATAGATGGGCGATGTGCAGTGGAAAGTCTAGTGCAGAAGGAGGCCATTTCGTCCCATCGTGGCCACGTTGACCGACAAAGAGCTACACGGCCCTTGGTCAGCAGCCCTAAAGGTTACATATAAACCTATGAACAATGAACAATGACGGAAAGGCAAAGAGCACCCAGCCCAACCAGTCCTCCCCACACAACTGCGACACCCCTTATACTGAAACCTTCTACACTCCACCCCAACCGGAGCTATGTGATGGTACAGGAGAGATTCACTGAGAGGTTACAAGTGCTGAGAAACTTTAGTTATGAGGAGAGACCAGAGAAAGTGGGGCAAAGAAGGTAAAGATCGGAGGGGGGGGGGGGCTGGGGGGAGTTGCTGTCATCCAGAAAGTAGTCGGAGTCCTCGCCAACTGCCGTTAACGGCCGCTCGAAATGGCCGCTGCGCTAAACGCGGTAAATTGGTGTGGGGGGCATGGTGGTAGGTGGCGCGGCGCTAACCTAGGATGGGATTGCGTGAGGGATCCGGGACCAGTGTGTTGTGCTGGTGTAGCGTTGCTGCTTCCCTGAGCGTCTGTGCACGAGGCTGGGAAGCTCACAATGCATTGTGGGTCGTGAGGAGCTCTGCCATTTAAAGGGCCGTGCACATTGAAGCAAAGGGAAATAAAGTGCACGGATTCAATACATTGTTCAGCCCTTTCTGTCTTTTAACAAATAATCAATATTTGAAAAAGTTCCAAATGTATTCGCACTTAAATCTGAACTACCTTCCCTGCCTCAGCACTCCCACAAATGGCTCAGCAAGCCCGGGACTGGGCTCCCAGGGTCTCGCACGCAGCACTCCAGCTTTGTCCAGGGGGTCAACACTACAAGGCCCTCTACCCACAAGGGCCAGGAGGCCTTCCAGAAAGTACAATGTGGGACCAGATCAACGAGGCCATCACTCTGTCGCTCACCCTCCTCCCCCATCGCCCACCACCCGGCTTCAGTGCCCAAAGAAGGTTCATGGCCTCAGACCACTGGTCCAGGTCAGTGAATGCATCTTCAAAAGCCGTCTCCTACCAACTGAAGCACCAGCCTCATACACTGCTCAATGCAGACCCCCAATCACTCACCGACCAACAATCTGCATCAATCACGAGGCACATTCCCAATCACCTCATCCTCACCCTCTTGGAGGGGACGGTGCCGGTCATTCTTGGCAGGGGCTTGGCTGAGACCTTGGCCAACAGCGGGGCTGTAAGGATACAAGATGTGGGTGTTCTCGTACTTATCCTAATTCTGGCTTGCACCTCTTGCTTTCCTGTCCTCCCGTCAGCACGACTCCACCCCTGTGCCTTCTTCATTTCACGGCGACAGGAAATGCAGTCTGCCCAGCCGGTGGGACCGCCGGCGGATGATTCCAGCCTGGATATGCCGGCCACAAAGGGGCTGTTCGGGATGCATCCTTCCCTCTGATTGCTCCTCTTCGGCTTCCTCCTCTTCTGTGCCTTCCTCTTCCCTCTGCGAGCGAACGCTGTAAATGTGAAATGACGGCATAAAATGCTGCAAATACTCAGGTGGTCAGGCAGCATGTCGACCTGAGTCGTGAACGCCGCGGATGTTGCGTGACCTGCTGAGTACTCGCAGCATGTTTTGTCTTCTCAAAGGCATTAACTTCTCATCCGAGCCCTTGCAAGCATCCAGCAGCACTCCCAAAGCTCTTTAAAAAAACTTTTCACATCTATTGCAGTAAGCCACCACTTCAATAAAATCAAAAAAAACAAATCCAGACCCTTCCATTCAAACTTCCCTGATTGAAGTGTGTGCCCCTTTAACAGCTGCAGATATCGCCCCTGTCAGCGTCCGTCAGCCCGCTTGCACGCCTGCAGGTTAACCTGCCGTGCTTAGGACCCAGTGCTGAATTGAGTGCGAGGGTCGAAGTTCACGTAGGTGACGTTAAGTCAGCATTGCACGTAACTGACACCACCACACCGCCATGTTTCTCTCAGGGCGCTGCCGGTGGCAGTAAGGACATCAATTTCTTGCCCCGGATGTTTCCTGCCCGTGTTCAAAATTCTGGGAGTTTCTGATAAGGTGACTCATGAAAACTATTTCCACTGGTCAGTGAGTCAGTAACTAGATCATAACCAAAGAATGAATGGAGTGGCTGCATACATTGTCACACTGAGGGTTGTTCAGACATACAATGCCCGGCCACAAACTGTGGGGGGTATTAGAATCCGGAATAACACAAACAACTTGCATTTATATCGTGCCATTACCATAATAAAATATCCCAAGATGCTTCACAGGAGCATTATCAAACAACAGTTGATGCCAAGTTGCAAATGGAGATATGAGGAGCAGGCTCGAGGGGCCATGTGGCCTATTCCTGCTCCTATTTCTTATGTTCTGTGAGGAGGAGGAAGAGGAAGTGGAGGAGGTGGTGGAAGAGAAGGAGGAGGAGGAAAAGTCTGTGAAGGTGAGGAAGTGAGTGTGTGAAGGGAGGGAGTGGAAGTGAGTGTGTGGAGGGAGTGAGGGAGTGGGAGGTGAGTGTGTGGAGGGAGTGAAGGTGAGGAGGAGAGACTGTGACCTCAACTCCACTTTTCTGCACTATCCCCATATCCCTCGATTCCCTTAATATTCAAAAATCTATCGGTCTCTGTCTTGAATATACTCAATGGCAGAGCCCTCTGGGGCAGAGAATTCCAAAGAAATTTCTCCTCATTTCAGTCCTCAATGGTCGATCCCTTATTCTGAGACTGTGACCCCTGGTTCTAGACTCTCCAGCCAGAGGAAACATCCTCCCTGCATCTACCCTGTCAAGCCCTGTATGAATTGTGTATGTTTCAATGAGATCACCTCTCATTCTTCTAAACTCTAGAGAATATCGGCCTAGTCTACTCAATCTCTTCTCATAGGACAATCCCCCCATCCCAGCAATCAGTCTGGTTAAGTAAGGAGACCAAAACTGTACACAATACTCCAGGTGTGGTCTCACCAGGGACCTATATAATTGCAGTAAGACAGCTTTACTCTTATACTCAAATCCTCCTGTAATAAAGGCCATCACACCATTTGCTTTCTTAATTGCTTGCTGTACCTGCATGTAACTTTCAGAGATTCGTGTACAAGGACACCCAGGTCCCTCTGAACACCAACATTTCCCAATCTCTCACCATATAAAAAATAATTTGCTTTTCTATTTTTCCTACCATTATATTCCATTTGCCACGTTCTTGCCCACTCACTGAGCCTGTCTAGATCCCCTTGAAGCCTCTTTGCATCCTCCTCACAACTTACATTCCCACCTAGCTTTGTATCATCAGCAAACTTGGATATATTACATTTGGTCCCCTCATCCAAATCATTGATATAGATTGTGAATAGCTGGGGCCCAGCACCGATCTTTGCGGTACCCCACTAGTTACAGCCCGATGTAGTGCCAACCCAAAAATAACCCGTTTATTCCTACTCTTTGTTTTCTGTCCGTTAACTAATCCTCAATCCATGCTATAATATATTACCCACAATCCCATGAGCCCTAATTTTGTTCAATAACCTCTTGTTAAGGAGGTGAGTGTGTGGAGGGAGTGAGTGTGAGGAGGTGAGTATGAGGTGAGTGAGTGTGAGGAGGTGAATGAGTGGAGGGAGTGAGTGTATGAAGGGAGTGAGTGTGGAGGAGGTGAGTGAGTGTGAGGAGGTGAGTGTGTTGAGGAAATGAGTGTGAGGTGAGTGAGTGTATGAAGGGAGTGAGTGTGAGGAGGTGAGTGAATGGAGGGGGTGAGTGTAAGGAGGTGAGTGAGTGTGAGGAGGTGGGTGTGTTGAGGAAATGAGTGTGAGGAGGTGAGTGTGTGTGAGGAGGTGAGTATGAGGAGGTGCACTGAGTTGTGATTGGTCGTGTTGAGAGTGATGTGGGGGTGAGGAGTGGTGTGAATGGAGTAAGGCAGAGTGAGAGGTGCAGGACCTGGGTGAAAATCGCCATGTGCTCACCTTTCCTGACCTGCTCACCAATATCTGGAGGACCAGCGCAGGTTACAATTGATAAACCGTGCATGCGCAGAAATCTGAATGCCCAGCCCAAAAAATTGAACTTGCATCATGCGGGTCCGCATTACGCTCACTTGTGCGCATTGGAACGTGAAATCGAGAAGTAGAATGATAATTGACGCATTCCCTTGGAAATCAGCCATGACCACATGTCCCGCGATGTTGTGCATTTGTCGCTCGCAAACTCCCCACCCCCACTCTGATCCTGCCCCGCGTTAATATGGCATGGTGACCATACCTCCCGGTTTTCCAGGGACAGTCCCGGGATGAGGGTCGGAGCCCCTCAGGAAACTCATCCCCGAAAAAGCGCGGGTTCAAATCAGGAGCCACGTGACCCTGAGCTGCCCTGCTGTTGGTCAATAAAGTGCGGCAGGGCGGGGCAGGTTCTGATTGGTGGGCGGGACGTCAATCTCCTGTTTTTAACCAGTAGAAGGGGTGGATTCATTGAGGGACTTTAATACAGAAATCGCGCTCTGTGGCTGCAGTGCGCATGCTCCGCCCTCCCCCCCGGCTGATCCCCCAATGGCCCCGGATCGCGCGCAGTTTTCTTGTGAAATTCAGTTCAAGAGAAAATTGCCCTGGAGCCATAATGTCCGAGTAACGAGGGTGGCTGGGGCCGAGCCATATGATGTCCCGGGCTCCGCGGGCTGGGGTGGTGAGGGTGTGGGTGAAGGTCGGGCTGTGAGGAGGGGGTGAGGGTGTGGGTCGGGCTGTGAGGAGGGGGTGAGGGTGAAGGTCGAGATGTGAGGAGGGGGTTGGGGTTTGAGGAGGGGATGCTGGTGGAGGTCGGGCTGTGAGGAGGGGGTGAGGGTGAAGGTCGAGATGTGAGGAGGGGGTTGGTGTTTGAGGAGGGGGTGCGGGTGGAGGTTGGGGTGTGAGGGTGTGGGTCAGGCTGGGGCAGTGTGGTTGAGGGTGAGGGTCGGGCTGTGAGGAGGGGTGAAGGTGTGGGTCGGGCTGTGAGGAGGGGGGGGGCGAAGGTGAGGGTTGGGCTGGGGTGGTGTGGGTGAGGGTGAAAGTCAGGCTGTGAGGAGGGGATGGGGTGTGGGTCAGGCTGGGGCTTTGTGGGTGAGGGTCGGGCTGTGAGGAGGGGATGGGGGTGTGGGTCAGGCTGGGGCAGTGTGGGTGAGGGTCGGGCTGTGAGGAGGGCGAGAAGCTGCTGAATGCCCCAGCGATGGTGTGAACAGCAGCCACATTATTCAGGCAGTTCTGCCGATGCTTTTTGAAGATTCAGTTTGCATCAAAATAACGAAAATCAGCAACTGTCCCCCTCCCTGCCCAGAGCCGCCACATCTTCCTTGGTGCAGACGGATTGGCTATAACCGAGATTATACAAGCCTATAGCAGTTAGCATTGGCGTGACACTGTCTCAGCGGCATATGACACAGCACACTCAAGATTTGAGATTCGACCTAACATGAAAATGGTGTAAAAAAACGTCATTACCTGAAGTGCAGAGATAGCGCAGCAATCAGCAATACATTGGCAAACAGTAAATTACTTCAGCAGTGATATGAAGAAGGAGATTTGCATGGGCCGTTTAGACAGTGGGTACAAAACACTAATATACCTGAACAGTGTTACTGTATCATTAAAAACAGTGTCTGAATGCACTTCAATAATGTGACGTCAAAATCCGCGGTAATTAAATGCACAGAAATGCTGGAAATAGTCAACAGGTCGGGCAGCATCTGTGTTCAGGGAAACACCAACCATCGGGCTGATACGTTAACTCTGTTTCTCTCTCCACAGACACTGCCTGACCTGCTGAGCAGGTACAGTATTTTGAGTTTTTCTTTCAGATTTCCAGCACCCGCAGTATTCTGCTTTTGTAATTATATGCATTTGTTTTGCATTGGTTGTGTATTTGTGCAACTGCTAAAATATAGGGCTAAACTGCTATGTATAGAACTCCACGAGGCTGTGTACTGTGAGTTAAACTTAGTGTGACTTTAGTCTTTATCACAACTCCAGCGTGCCTAAACAACATGGCAGCCAACCTTTTATACTGGCCTTGCACATGTGTGCAGGTGACCATTAGAACTCCAACAGTTGTGCCCTCTGGTGGCAAGTATTACATAGTTACATACATAACATCACTCCCCCCAAAGTCTTTGGTACAAGTTATTTACAAGTTGAGGCGATCCGGAGCCCTTTGTTTCCTGGTTGATCGTCTAAGTTCAAACCCTGGTGTGTGTGAGTTGGTCGGACCATTGCTGCACTGCACCGCGGCTGGCCTGACCCAACTGTCAGGAATGGTGGGTTCATCCTCGTGATTGACAGCGAGGTCAATTGCTGGTTGGGTTTGTGTTGAAGGATCGTTGATGGTGATGTCCTCTTCAAGTTGTTCCTGGTTGTCAGTAAATTGCAATTTGTTGTGATCTAAATGCTTTCTGCACGTTTGGCCATTTAACAGTTTGATTATAAACACCCTATTCCCTTCCTTGGCCAAAACAGTGCCAGCAACCCACTTGGGACCATGACCGTAATTCAGGACAAACACAGGGTCCTTAACATCAATGTCACATGAAACAGCCGCGCGATCGTGGTACATGTTCTGCCTGTGTCACCGGGTTTCCACATGATCATTAAGATCCGGATGGAATAGGGAGAGCCTGGTTTTGAGGGCTCTCTTCATTAACAATTATGCCGGAGGAACCCCGGTGAGCGAGTTGGGTCGCATCCGGTAACTGAGCAGAATGTGAGACAAGCGGGTCTGCAGGGAGCCATCCATCACACATTTCATGCTTTTTTGATTGTTTGGACTGCCCGCTCCGCTTGACCGTTAGACGCGGGCTTAAACGGAGCAGACCTGACATGCTTGATGCCATTGTGGGTCATAAACTCGTTGAATTCCGAGCTGGTGAAACACGGTCCATTGTCGCTGACAAGGACGTCGGGCAAGCCATGGGTGGTGAGCATGGCCCGGAGGCTTTCAATGTGGCTGTGGACGTGCTGGATGACATGATTACGCATTCAATCCATTTGGAGTAAGTGTCCACTACTACTAAAAACATCTTTCCTAGAAAGGGGCCAGAAAAATATATGTGGATCCTGGACCACGGTTTGGAGGGCCATGACCTCAGTGGAGCCTCCCTTGGTGCATTGCTCAGTTACGAGCAAGTGTTGCACTGATGCACGCATGACTCCAAGTCCGAGTCAATGATGGGCCACCAAACATGCGACCTGGCAATTGCCTTCATCATGACAATGCCTGGGTGGGTAAACTATAGGTCACGTATAAATGTTTCCCTGTCATTTTTTGGCAAAACCGCGTGATTACCCTATAAGAGTCAATCCGACGGGATGGACATTTCATCTTTGCGTCGGTGAAACGGCTTAATTTCATCTTGCATTTCCCTGGGAACGGCCAACCAGTTCCCATTTAGGACGCAACTCTTTACTAATGATAGCTCAGGATCCTGGCTGGTCCAGGTGCTGATCTGTCGAGCTGTGACGGGTGACCCCTCGCTCTCAAAAGCATCCATGACCAGTAGCAAGTCTGCGGGCTGCGCCATTTCAACTCCAGCGGTGGGTAATGGTAGCCGGCTGAGAGCATCGGCACAGTTTTCAGTGCCTTGTCTGTGGCGTATAACATAGTCATAGGCGGATAATGTTAGTGCCCATCTTTGGATGCGGGACGAAGCATTGGTTTTATACCTTTGCTCTCTGAAAGCAGCGAGCTGAGCGGCTTGTGGTCAGTTTCAAGCTCAAACCTAATAGGTATTGGTGCATTTTCTTAACCCCATATACACATGCTAACGCCTCTTTCTTGACCATACTATAGACAGAGTTCTAGACACGTATGCAAGCGGTTGGAGGTTGCCCAATCCATTGACTTGCTGTAACACACAGCCGACCCCTGTACAATGAGGCATCATAAGCTAGCACTAAACGTTTACATGGGTCATAGTGTACAAGTAACTTATTTGAACATAGCAGGTTCCTGGCCTTCTCAAAGGCTGTACCTTGAGATTTGCCCCAAACCCAGTCAGCACCCTTATGTAGCAACATGTGCAAAGGCTCTAACAACGTGCTCAACCCGGGTAGAAAGTTACAGAAATAGCTGAGGAGTCTCAGGAACGAACGCAGCTCCATCACATTCTGTAGTCTGAGTGCATTCTTGAGTCCGTGGGCCTGATGCCGTCTGCTGCAATCTTTCTCCCCCAAAATTTGACTTCTGGTGCCAAGAAAACACACTTGGAGCGTTTCAGCCTGGGTCCCACTCTGTCTAGGCGACTTAGAACCTCTTCCAGGTTGTACAGGTGTTCGATGGTGTCACGACCAGTGATCAGGATGTCATTTTGAAACACAATGGTGTGCGGAACAGATTTCAGCAAACTCTCCATGTTTCTCTGGAAAATGGCTGCAGCTGAGCGAATCCCGAAAGGGCACCTGTAGTATATAAACAGTCCTTTGTGCGTGTTGATGCACATCAGTCTTTTCGAAGATTCAGCCAACTCCTGTGTCATGTAGGCGGAGGTTAGGTCCAACTTAGTGAACGACTTCCCCCCCACTAATGTTGCGACCAGGTCATCCGCCTTGGGCAGTGTGTACTGGTCCTATAGTGAGACTCAGTTAATCGTTACCTTGTAGTCTCCGCAGATTCTGACCGTGCCATCGCTTTTCAACACCGGAACAATAGGACTGGCCCATTAATTGAACTCGACTGGAGAATGATTCCTTCGCATTGCAGTCTGTCCAGTTCGATCACGACTTTCCCCCTCATCATGTACGGAACTGCCTGAGCCTTGTGATGGACGGGCCGTGCATCGAGGCCTAGATGGATCTGTACCTTGGCACCTGTGAAGTTGCCGATGGCTGGTTCGAATAGCGAGGGAAACTTGCTCAGCACTTGAGCACACGAGGCGTATCCACTGAAGATAGTTCCAATTCCATCTAATCTTTTCTAGCCAGCTTCTGACAAACAGCGTTGGGCCATTGCCTGGAACAATCCACAATGATAGGTCATGCACAGCTCCATCATACGATACCTTCACTGCCGCACTTCCAATGACTGGTATGAGCTCTTTGGTGTAGGTACGCAGCTTTGCATTAATCGGACTCAGTTTGGGCCTTTATGCTTTATTGCCCCACAGTTTCTCGAAAACCTTCTGGCTCATTATTGACTGATTCGCACCCGTGTCCAACTCCAAAGATACTGGAACTCCATTTAATTTGACTTTCAGCATTATAGGAGGGCTCTTGGTGGTGAAGATATGTACCCCATACACTTCTTCCTTGGGTTGAGTTGCCTGTGCTGCGTGATCTGTGCCGGATCGATCATCCTCTGCCACGTGGTGTGTCGCAGCACGTTTGCACATTCGCTGAAGGTGCCTCATTGTTGTGCAGCCTTTGTACACGTAGTGCTTGAATCGACAATGATGGGCCTGATGATTACTCCTGCAGCGCCAACACAGTGCTAATGGATTCACACTCACCCCCGATGGCGGACTCTGAGTCATCACAGGTCTTACAGCCGCTGACATATAGGTCCTGCCATATGCAGTTCGGCCTGCTAGCGACATCATTTTATGCACAGTACTTGCCAGTTAGCTTCGATGTTGAGAAGATATCTGTTTTGTGTTATCGTCTGTGGCCATGCATGCCTGGGCGATCGCGATGACCCTGCTCAGGTCTAGGGTTCCGGCAGCCAGCAGCTTTTGAAGAATGACCTCATGGCTGATGCCCAGCACGAAAAAGTCCCACATCATTTCCCCCAATGCAGCTCCAAAATCGCAAGGTCCAGGGAGGCGTCTCAGGTCAGCGACATAATCCGCCACATCCTGGCCCCCGGAGCGATGGTGCGTGTTAAAACGATATCTGGCCATGAGGATACTTTCCTTCGGCTTGAGGTGGCCCGAACCAGCATGCACAACTCTGTATATTCCTTCTTTGTTGGTTTTGTCGGTGTGAGCAGATTCTTGATGAGGCCATATATTTTAAGCCCACAGACGGTGAGGAGAACCAACCTGCGCTTGACCGCGTTAGTGTTCCAGCTCAATGGCCACGAAGTACTGGTCCAGATGCTCAACGATGGCTTCCCAATCATCACCCTCTACGAATCTCTCTAATATTCCAACGGCAGCCATGGTTGCGTGAAGGTTCATATTCTGTTACTCGTCGCCAATTGTTATGTATAGAAGAACCTGTGGTGTGGAGTCGGCGCAGGGCCTTCCGGGGAAAGACGTTTATGTCCGTTAAAGAGCCATGATCGGTGATGCAAAGCAGTCCCTCGAGGAGTCCGAGGAGCAGGAGGGCCGGAGGTAGGCAAGGAATTCACTTCTGACGAGGACCGGAGAGTCGGAGGAGCGGGCAGTTTAAAAAGAGCGGGATCCGGAGAGTCGGAGGAGCGGAGCAGATTGAGAGCAGCGAGGCCCATAAAAGGGAGCCCAGCAGTCGGAGGATGTCAGCTGGTGCAGGGCAGAAGGTAAACAAAAAAGTAAAAAGAAATCGAAGTGTGACATCATAGCCAAGAGGGTAAGTGATTGGCTGGTGGATTGTTGAGTATTTAATCTTTTTCTTTTTCTTTTTTTTTTCTGATCAGTAAGGAACCTTTGACATTGTTATCAATTAGGTTAGTTTAAGGGTTAAGCCATGGCAGGAGAGCCCAGACTCCTGTGCTATGTGGGAAGTCAGGGATGCTTCCAGTGTCCCTGACAACTACATGTGCAGGAAGTGTATCCAGCTGCAGCTCCTGACAGACCGCATTGCGGCACTGGAGCTGTGCATGGACTCACTCTGGAGCATCCGCGATGCTGAGGATGTCGTGAATAGCATGTTTCGTGACTTGGTCACACCGCAGGCAAAGGTTACATAGCCAGATAGG
The DNA here is from genome assembly GCF_044704955.1 of Pristiophorus japonicus. Lineage (NCBI taxonomy): Eukaryota > Metazoa > Chordata > Chondrichthyes > Pristiophoridae > Pristiophorus > Pristiophorus japonicus. The sequence goes on from NC_091993.1 coordinate 48,648,886, forward strand.
GAATGGGTGACCATCAGGCAGAGCAGGAGTAGGAAGGTAGTGCAGGGGTCCCCTGCGGTCATCTCCCTCCAAAACAGATATACCACCTTGGGTACTGTTGGGTGAGATGGCTCATCAGGGAAAGGCAGCAGCAGCCAAGTCCATGGCACCAGGGATGGCTCTGCTGCACAGGAGGGCAGGAAAAAGAGTGGGAGAGCTATAGTGATAGCGGATTCTATTGTAAGGGGAATAGATAGATGTTTCTGCGGCCACAAACGAAACTCCAGGATGGTATGTTGCCTCCCTGGTGCAAGGGTCAAGGTTGTCTTGGAGTGGCTGCAGTGCATTCTGGAGGGGGAGAGTGAACAGCCAGCTGTCATGGTACATATAGGTACCAACGATATAGGTAAAAAAAAGGATGAGGTCCTACAAGCTGAATTTAGGGAGCTCGGAGTTAAATTTAAAAGTAGGACCTCAAAGGTAGTAATCTCAGGATTGCTACCAGTGCCACGTGCTGGTCAGAGTAGGAATTGCAGGATAGTTCAGATGAATACGTGGCTTGAGGAATGGTGCAAGGGGGAGGGATTCAAATTCCTGGGACATTGGAAGCGGTTCTGGGGGAGGAAGGACCAGTACAAACCGGACGGTCTGCACCTGGGCAGGACCGGAACCAATGTCCTTGGGGGAGTATTTGCAAGTGCTGTTGGGGAGGGTTTAAGCTAAAATGGCAGGGGGATGGGAATCTCTGCAGGGAGACAGAGGGAAGTAAAAAGGGGGCAGAAGCAAAAGGTAGGAAGGAGAAAAGCAAGAATGGAGGGCAGAGAAATCAAGGGCAAAAATCAAAAAGGGCCACATTACAACATAACTCTAAAAGGACAAAGAGTGTTAAAAAAACAAGCCTGAAGGCTCTGAGTCTCAATACGAGGAGCATTCATAATAAGGTGGATGAATTGACTGCGCAGATAGCCGTTAACGGATATGATGTAATTGGGATTACGGAGACACGGCTCCAGGGTGACCAAGGCTGGGAACTCAACATCCAGGGGTATTCAATATTCGGGAAGGACAGACAGGAAGGAAAAGGAGGTGGGGTAGCATTACTGGTTAAAGAGGAGATTAATGCAATAGTAAGGAAGGACATTAGCTTGGATGATGTGGAATCTATATGGGTAGAGCTGTGAAACACCAAAGGGCAGACAACGCTAGTGGGAGTTGTGTACAGACCATCAAACAGTAGTAGTGAATTTGGGGATGGCATCGAAAACAGAAAATTAGGGATGCGTGCAATAAAGGTACAGCAGTTATCATGGGCAATTTTAATCTACATATAGATTGGGCTAACCAAACTGGTAGCAAAACTGTGGAGGAGGATTTCCTGGAGTGTATTAGGGATGGTTTTCTAGACCAATATACTGAGGAACTAACTAGAGAGCAGGCCATCCTAGACTGGGTCTTGTGTAACCAGAGAGGACTAATTAGCAATCTAGTCGTGCGTGGCCCCCTGGGGAAGAGTGACCATAATATGGTAGAATTCTTCATTAAGATGGAAAGTGACACAGTTAATTCAGAGACTAGGGTCCTGAACTTAAGGAAAGGTAACTTCGACGGTATGAGACGCGAATTGGCTAGAATAGAATGGCAAATGATACGTAAAGGGTTGAGGATGGATAGGCAATGACAGGCATTTAAATATCACATGGATGAACTACAACAATTGTACATCCCTGTGTGGTGTAAGAATAAAAATGGGAAGGTGGCTCAACCGTGGCTAACAAGGGAAATTAGGAAAGTGTTAAATCCAAGGAAGAGGCTTATAAATTGGACAGAAAAAGCAGCAAACCTGAGGGCTGGGAGAGATTTAGAATTCAGCAGAGGAGGACTAAGGGTTTAATTAGGAGGGTGTAAGGGGGTGGTCTCTATGAGGGGGTCAGGTTCCCTTCTGACCAACTTGAGTGGTTCAAATTACTCCCACTCCCTTGGGTCCTAGACTCTGGATTTATTTGGGGGATGTGACATAGAAACATAGAAACATAGAAAATAGATGCAGGAGCAGGCCATTCAGCCCTTCTAGCCTGCACCGCCATTCAATGAGTTCATGGCTGAACATGAAACTTCAGTACCCCCTTCTTGCTTTCTCGCCATACCCCTTGATCCTCCCTTTTGAATATATTTAGTGAATTGGCCTCAACTACTTTCTGTGGTAGAGAATTCCACAGGTTCACCACTCTCTGGGTGAAGAAGTTTCTCCTCATCTCGGTCCTAAATGGCTTACCCCTTATCCTTAGACTGTGACCCCTGGTTCTGGACTTCCCCAACATTGGGAACATTCTTCCTGCATCTAACCTGTCTAAACCCGTCAGAATTTTAAACGTTTCTATGCGGTCCCCTCTCATTCTTCTGAACTCCAGTGAATACAAGCCCAGTTGATCCAGTCTTTCTTGATAGGTCAGTCCCACCATCCCGGGAATCAGTCTGGTGAATCTTCGCTGCACACCCTCAATAGCAAGAATGTCCTTCCTCAAGTTAGGAGACTAAAACTGTACACAAGACTCCAGGTGTGGCCTCACCAAGGCCCTGTACAACTGTAGCAACACCTCCCTGCCCCTGTACTCAAATCCCCTCACTATGAAGGCCAACAGCGTGACGAAAGTGCAAAGGACACTGGTTTGATGCAAAAGAACTTTGTTTTTATTACAGTCAAGGAAATATAAGCTTATTACTCTAGTAAGAAAATAAGGCCAAACTTACAATCGTTCTGATAAGGAACAATACAAGAAAAGGTACAAGGTCAAACTTATAATCACGCTAATAAAGAACCATACACTACACATTCAAAGGGGGTTACAGTAAAATTACACCTCCCACCTTCCAATAGCTACTCCTAGCTAGGTTAGACTCTAGGGTAGGCAGGGACTATGCTTACCAATCCTTTTGACAGTTAACGGGAGATTGCGGTTTTTTATGGGTTCGCTGGATGTGGTAGGGTCTGCTTGCCATACTCCGAACGTCGGAGAAGACTTCTAGATGTGCAATCTTCAGTTGGGTTGAGTCCGCTGATGCAGTAAGGTGCGTTTTGGATCTGTGGGGTAAGTATCCGTTTTCTTTGGCTCGAAATAGGTTTCTGCAGTCTGTGAGGTAATGTTTTACCCGTTGGTAGGTCAGGATTAGATTGGAGAGTGGAAACTTTTCAATTCTTCGGTTTTTCTCTGTTGTTGTTTCGTTCGAGTTTGGTCCATCGTGGTGGTTTTTCCGTTGATACCACTGATAGAGTATTCAAACAGGCTCATTTAGACAAACTGTGAAAATTCACAGACCCCCAAGTCAAAGCTACTACGTGCTGCTCAGCATGTTGCATTAACTCATCAATCAACTTGACATTTTCGGACCTTGGGTAGCGAGCCAATAAAACGTTAAAAGACTTTCAATTGAGCCAATAAGGTCAAAGAAGGCGAGTTCTTTTCTGTAAATTGATCCAGGTATAAAGTACAGCCATTTTGACCATGTGTCTCAGTAAGACAAAGAAACTGGCAATCAGCCAGCAGTTTGTTACTCTCTGCCAGTATTAAAAAGTTAAAACTACCATCGGAGTTCGTATTTCATTGGAAATTAAGAGATCTAACAATTTTAGCGCTGCGAACAGGATCGCTGAGGAAAGAAACTGAATTTTGGACATCGGACCTATATCTAGAGGTAAGGACTCCTCTTTTTAATAAAAAGTCCTCGGTCAAAAGTCTAAATTCGCCTCTCCTTCTACGGGATTCCAAAAGCCTCCGGTTTGCGAACCCTCCGGTTGGTAGTCGGCTCGAGGTCCAATAGACATCTAAACTTCGGCGGTGTGTTAGTTAATTAATCACCGACCTATTGATCGGCTAGCAGGCCTACGACTCGAGACCCCAGTAAAGAACTCAGTAAAGAAATGGCAGCAGGAGGCAAGAACAAAGAATTGCCTACAACTGTTAAAGGTGGGCAGGCATCACCTCAAGTTTCTTTAGATTTAATTCTCGAACAGTTGAAAGAATACATAGAGCAACAATTCAACTTATCTAAAACCTGTATTAAGATCGAACAAAAGTACGGAACCTCTAAAGGACAATGGTCCTTGGACGAGATTAAAAGGGTCTGGGGAAAACGACCCGTATGAAAAATGATCGAGAACTGACCAGTACAAAGGACCAATTGCAAGCAGTTTGTGCACAGCTGCGACAGAAAAAGCTTGAACTTGAAAAGCTGGAAGCGGAAGTTAAAGATCTTAAAGGTGAAATTAAAGAATGGAAAAAATCATTAGGTCAAGAGACAGTAATAGGAAAAGGAAAATGTATTGATCAATTCCCAGGGTACCCATGTTTGGATAAATTAAAAGCGCAAACCCGAAGACACGACCGAGGAATAGATACGGTTTCTGAATCCTCCGACAATACAGTGTCGGAGGATGATGAAGAATTAGTGGTGCGCTTTGCCCCGTTTAAAAAAAGACGAGTTGTAGTCAAATCAGAAGGGACTGCGGATGAGGGCGGAACCAAAAAAACAAAGAGAAGGGTGTCTGGAGAATACTTAGTTCATGATCCGGCAGACCCAGACAAAATTGATAAATGGTCCAAGGAATTGCCCAATCCAAAGAAAGGGGGAGTAAAAACGTGGGACCAATTGGACCGCTTAAGAAATATCTATCAACTTCATCCCTGGGACAGAGTGCAAATTTTTACCATAATGGTGCCAAAAACACAGGGGAGAAAATTGCACGACAAGGTAGAAGAAGCTTTGGGGCAGAATGAGCAAGAATTAGACGCAGGATGGGAAGCGATTAAACACTGGCTGCAAGCCTTCAGTCCAGCTAAGACAGACTGGGGAAAAATTGCAGCCTGCCAACAGAAAGGAACAGAGGAGGTCCTGGAATATGACGAGCTGTTTAGATGCACGTGGCTAGAACATTCGGGTATGAATAATACGGATGAGGAAATGGATGAACAAGTGTTTGGACCCCTGAAAGCAGCTTTCGTGGCAGGTCTAAAGCCAGAACTGTCCAAAATGCTTAAGGTAGTGTTACCGGACTGGGAAGGTAGAGGAACTACCTTTGCAGCATTGGTGGATCGATGTAACCAATTAGATCGGGATATGGGAGCTAAAGTCCGAGCTGTACAGGCTATGGGATGGAAATCCCAGGATTCCGATAAACAGTCATTCGGAAAATTACCCGGAAAATGTCATTATTGTGGGAAAGAAGGTCACTGGGCCAAGACGTGCAGGGCAAAACAGCAAGGTCGTGGCTGGGGAAGAGGATGCAGCCAGGGATACAATTCAGCCAACAAGCCAGGCTTGTCACAAGATAACGACCTCATAGAAGCATTTAAGCGACTGACAATACAACAACAGAAGGAGTTACATGGGATAGCAAAAAACGATTAGAGCCCACCCTGGCCCCCCTCCTCACACTAATACAACAAAGGGGAGATGGGCTATATATAACTGTGAGGGTGGGCGATAAGAATGCGGACTGTCTTTTAGACACAGGGGCGGAATTAACATGCTTACCCCTACAATATGGAGACTTTTTGCCGTTGGATGGTAGGGCACATACAGCCTATGGAGTTGGGGGCCATAAAATGGAAATTAAAAGGACAACACCGGTACTTATAGGGCTGGGTCCACATGAACTAACCACGCCGGTCTGGATAGGCCCAGTAGATCAACCCCTTTTGGGAATGGACGTTCTAATCCAAATAGATTCATCGTTGCATTTCGAGGATGGTCAGGTGACATGGTCAATTAGAACTTTGAAGAAAGAAGAATTGAAGGAACACCCGATATGGGCTAAAGATAAGAACGATTGTGGCCTACTCCAGATGGAGCCTGCGTCATTTACAGGGACCAAGCCTCCATGCACTAAACAGTATCCCATCAGTCCAACTGCCATCGCGGGAATCTTACCGGTTATACAGCAATTGAAGAAACAAGGGGTGCTTATTAAAACGCATAGCTCCTCCAATAGCCCCGTGTGGCCGGTACAGAAATCTAATGAGACTTGGCGTTTGACTGTCGATTATAGGAAAGCTAACCAGTGTATTGATCAAAAAGCTCCTTTGGTCGCAGATCCCTCCACCATTTTTAATGCCCTCAAACCTGAACATAAATATTTCTCGGTTATAGATATGGCCAACGGATTTTGGTCGGTGCCTCTGGCACCGGAGATTCGACAGTGGTTTGCTTTCACTGTCCAAGGACAACAGTATACTTGGACCCGGTTACCGCAGGGTTTCCACAACAGCCCTACGGTATTCCACATGGCTTTACAAAGCCATTTGCGAGAATTAACTCCCCTGTCATCCACAGTCATCCAATATGTAGACGATATCCTGCTGGCTTCAAACAAGGAAGAACAGCATGAACAAGATTTACGAGCTTTGCTGGATCACCTTCGGCTGAAAGGACATAAAGCCAGCATCGACAAAGCACAAATATCCCAAGAAGAGGTTGTATACCTGGGACAAAAGATTTCACAAGGAAAGAGAGACCTTACCCAGGATAGAACTGCAGCCATTCGGGCTGCTAAAAAACCCACCACTATTCAGGAACTAAGGTCTTTTTTGGGATTGTGTAACTTTAACAGAAATTGGATTGACTCCTTCACACAGCTTGCTCAGCCACTGAATTATATTTTAAAGGGGAAACGTGCCTCTAAAGAAGCCATCACCCTCACTAAAGAACAGCAAGAGGCCTTCCTGAGTTTGAAAAAGGCTTTGTATTCGGCACCGGCTCTGGGAATCCCCGACAGTGGTAAGCCATTTACCCTGTTTGTCCATGAGAAAGAAGGATATATGACAGCTATACTGACACAAGAACATGGGGATCGGCACAGACCTATTGGCTATTATTTGGCAAAACTGGATGCGGTAGCCCTCGGATGGGGAAGTTGCCTAAGGGCCATGGAAGCTACATGTCGAGCGGTAATGATCACTGCGGGTCTAGTCCTCGACCAAAAGCTGATTGTCAAGTGTCCCCACACCGTACACGCTTTGTTGTCTATGAATAGAATGTCTCAGGTGACAGCAGCAAGATGGACCCACTGGACAGCAGTTTTGGAAGTTCCTAATCTCTATATCGTCCGGGCCAGCCCGGTTAATCCCGCAACTATGCTCCCGATGTCAGAATCGCGGGAGCAAGAGGGGGGAGAATGTGAAGAGCATGACTGCGTGGAGATTTTAAAAGAAACAGAAGAAGCAGCCTTTGCAGCAGAGGAGCCTCTGCACAACCCAGACCTCATCCTGTTTACAGATGGTTCCTCCTTTGTTGACAATGGTACCAGAAAAGCAGGATGGGCAGTTACAATCTTATATGAGGGAGTGGCAAAAGGAACGTCAGCACAACAGGCCGAGTTACGGGCCCTGTCAGAAGCATGTTGAATAGCAGAAGGACAGACAGCTAATATCTACATAGATTCGCGTTATGCTTTTGGAGTCACTCACGACTTTGGTATGTTATGGCGGAAAAGAGGATTCCTCACTGCTGCTGGTACACCTATCCGAAATGGAAAAGAAGTCCGAGACTTACTGGAGACCATACAATTACCTCAGGAAGTGTCCATCCTGAAGTGTAAGGCCCATACCAAGGAAAATACACAGAAGCACAGGGAAATGCCCTAGCTGACCAGGCAGCTAAAGATGCCGCCTCACAGGGCGTTCCTCCAGAAGAACCAACACAGATGTGCAGATTGAAAGCAGTCAGGACTCTGACACAAGACCTTCAAACAATGCAAGGCGAGTGCTCCCGAGAGGAAAAATGGACATGGATTGAGGCAGGAATTAAGCTATGCGAAGATGGTGTCTGGAGACAAAGAGTTACCGACAAGCCAGTCGCGCCACAAGCGCTTATGCCTTTTTTAGCCCAACAGATCCACTCGTGGGGACACTTGGCCTCACAACAGATGATGGCACGGTTCCAGAAAAGCTGGTGGGGTCGGGGATTTAAAAAACATGCCCAGCTGGTAACAGACCGCTGTGTGGTCTGCCAGAAAAATAATTCTGGACCCATCACGGTAATGCCCCAACTGAGGCCCCCTGCCCCTGTCGGACCATTCCAGCATCTGTAGGTTGATTATATATCTCTTCCTTCATGCCAAGGATACACTAACATTCTTGTCATGGTCGACAGATTCTCTAGATGGGTAGAAGCTGTCCCAACTAAAAGAGCCACAGCCAATCACACTGCAAAGGTCTTGTGTAAGGATTACATTCCCCAATGGGGAGTTCCGAGTAGCATTGACTCAGATCAGGGAACACACTTCACAGGTGCTGTCTGCCAAGAAGTCTGTAGGTTACTGAACATTACGTTGGATTTACACTGTCCTTATCATCCACAATCATCAGGACAAGTAGAGCGAATGAATCGAACTCTGAAACAACGGCTTGCCAAATATCATCAAGAAGGAACACCATGGCCCCAGGCACTACCAATAGTGCTATGTAGCATTAGGGCAACCCCAAACAGAACTACAGGTCTAAGCCCATTTGAAATTATAACAGGAAGCCCCATGTCACTGCCAGGAACTATCGATTTACGGAAAGCTGATGTTCACTTAATGTGTGACACTTTGTTATCATACTGTCAGAACTTAACCAATGCTATTAGTTCTGTTTCCAGACAGGTATCGGCAGCTTGGGGTAATCCACCCGAAGGAGGACACGACATCATCCCGGGAGTCTGGGTCTATGTGAAAAAGTTGCATAAAGAACCTTTGGGTGCCAAGTGGGAGGGACCTTATCAAGTGTTATTGACCACCCAGGCAGCTGTTAAAGTCCAAGGAAAGAAAGCCTGGATCCACGCTTCACACGTTAAATGAGCACCCGTAACTGAAGCTGAAATCTAATAAGGACAATTACTTTTCGCGAAAATGTATAAATTTACTGTATTATTGATTGTAGGTATTCTAGGCATAGGCCTACTTCTTACTAGCCGACCCTCTGCACCAAAGGGAAATAGTAGGGTAGCAAGGGTATTACATGTAAATACCTTTTACTTTTATATTGTTTGTTTATGTTGATTAAATGTTGTTGCGACCAGGCGGCTGTAGCTGCTGTCCCGCAGGTGAGACACCTTGCAGGTCCCAGCAGACCGTCTGTACGTGGCACAGGGGTATGTTATGCTGAAGGAAAGGTGGTTTACTGTTTGAATTAAGATATTGATTTGGATTAAATTGGAATAAGTTTAATTAACCTACTAAAACCAGACTTCCATTGTGGCCACATTGGTGTAAATTTGTGTGGAAGCTACTAGTCCGGACATGTGGCGAAACTCATCAACAAATTAACATGTATGAAATTATTTTGTAGAATGTTTAACCAGTGATACCTGAAGTTTTATGATTCAATTTGTGAAAGAATCAAAGGGGGGATTGATAGAGTATTCAAACAGGCTCATTTAGACATACTGTGAAAATTCACAGACCCCCAAGTCAAAGCTACTACGTGCTGCTTAGCATGTTGCATTAACTCATCAATCAACTTGACATTTTCGGACCTTGGGTAGCAAGCCAATAAAACGTTAAAAGACTTTTAATTGAGCCAATAAGGTCAAAGAAGGCGAGTTCTTTTCTGTAAATTGATCCAGGTATAAAGTACAGCCATTTTGACCATGTGTCTCAGTAAGACAAAGAAACTGGCAATCAGCCAGCAGTTTGTTACTCTCTGCCAGTATTAAAAAGTTAAAACTACCATCGGAGTTCGTATTTGATTGGAAATTAAGAGATCTAACACCACATTGACTGTGGTCGGTCGCTGCCACAATGGAGATGTTCTTCCTTCCTTCAGGACTTCAGGACTTCGAGGCTAGAGAAGTTAGTTTACAACTGTCGCGTTGGTTTCTCTCCTTGTCGTGATGACACAGTGTAGTGTGGTACTAGTCTGTCAGTCAAGTGGGTCATCTGAGGTAGTAGCAGCCTTGTAGCTACTTAGCAACCGAACCTCTGTTGGAAACAGGGGCCAGTTATACAATTTCAGTGGTTCTAATCTTGGCGCCAAAACAGTTCAAAATTCTTTGTATAAATTTGGCGGGCTTGGCTCTTCTTTGTAATATTTTGGTGGGCTCGTTAAAAGTTAATATATTTTAGGTGAGTGTATTGTATACGGTTAATCACATACTGTTACTTATGATATTTAGACATTTGCAGTGTGTCTTTGCCCCATGCCCCGTAGAATGTTGTTGCTATAGAGAGAGAGGGAAGCGACCTTGGGACGGCCACCAGCTTGTTATGAGACGGTCGGTGCCTCGCGATCTCATGCTTTGTGGACAAGCAGCTGGGGCCTTACAGATTAGGAGCTGGCCATAAGCCACATGCATCCATGTTTTGTTCAATAGTATGTTTGTTTAATAGTATAAAGGAGCGGCATTGTCCCGTAGCTCTTCGAACTTCACCTTGGACCGTGATTTGCGAACGGTGCCGGGACCCCCAAGGCTCCAGACCAGCCGTCGTTGTGGAGTTCCCATCAGGCTGAGCTTTGTTGCATCTTATCATACTTCTCTTTTCTTCGTAAACTGTATTATTATGCTTCTTTTCTCTCAGTAAACGGTATTTTATTATTTACTTCATTTGTCTTGTCTCTTATTTAACATTCATCCAGATCCCGAACCTGGGTCTATTATTATCGATCCAAAACATTTTGGCGTCACGAACAGGATCTGGTAAAATGTTTCAGAGAAAAGACAAGAAGCAGTCTCCTCCTGCGGGAGAGAAGTATAGAATACCAGGGTGGGGCACGAGGGACGTGGGTTTTGGCTCTCTTGCCAATGTGCTAGCCTGATTTGGAGCCCCCACAACACGGGGATACGCCGTTATTGGAACAGAACAAAGATAGAACCGTACCCACGCGGTATTGTCTCTCCTGGAGTAAGCGGGCTTCCCACAAGAGAAAAATAGTCCCCCACAAATGGGATGGATTTTGTTGATAGCATTCAGTGCGATGTGTAAACAACTTAAGGAAAGTGAGGCAGAAAACCTACAGTTAAAAACAGCTGCTAAGGTTTTGGAAAGTCAAAACTCGACTCTGACTGAAGCGGTCCGCACTGCACAAGAGCGGGCGGATAAAGTCAATGAACAATCAGAAACTTTAATATGCCGTCTAGCGACAGTAAAAATAAAAATAAAGCTAGACCACGGAAATTACAGATGGATTTGAAATATATCATTTGTACTGCACTGATTTGCTGCTGCATGTGGTTTGTACTTGCTCAATCAGATCCCAGTGAGTGTTTAAAAGCCAATGCAAAATCATGTGGGGAATGTATACAAGCTGGAAAAAATTGTGGGGGGTGCACCAAAAATATCTGGTACTCCTTTAACTCAGAATATGAGTGGACAGATGGAGAGGTGGGGAGGGGGAAACGAGAGGAAACTAAAGACCCTCCCCCATATGATCCGAGCACAGAAGCTAGACCCCTTATGACAAATAAGACGAAACAGCAAGCTAGGGAACAGCCGATAACCACAAGAGGGGTGCGTGACTTCACCACTAGTGAGTTACAAGAAATAGGGTCTCGATTTCGTCAAAAACCCGGGGAATCATTGTCAGAATGACTAACCCAGATTTGGAACCAGGGAGCATCAGGTGTAATACTTAACCCCGAAGAGTTAACAAAAATGGGGACTGTAACTATGGACCACCATATCATAGCAGTGCTACGGAATGTCCAGGGCACAGGTTCTCTATGGGACATGGTTACTATAGGGGTCCGGCAAAAATATCCCTCTGCCGTTGATTGGGAAGGGGAGGTAAAACCTTGGAATACTATGGCGGAGGGTGCAATACAGTTGCGCAACATGGCAACACAGGGAGGAATATGCCACCAACAATATGGGGGGCCAGATCAGGAGCTCTTTACGGCAGGAATGCGGAGCAGGCTGATGAAGAGTGGCCCTCCTATGATGAGGGATGCGCTCCTCGTATTATTGGGACCAGCCCAAGGGCAGCGGGTGGGGCATGCCTGCCTATTGCTAGGACAGTTAGATGATGCAGAAGATAGTGTGCGAGAATCGAGAATGGCTCATGTAGAGGGGGATCGGGACCAGTGACAAGGTTCGACCTCTGGGAACGGTACATGATCAGGAAAGACAAAAAAAATAATTATGCGGAGGGACATGTTCGCGGCTTTACTGAAGGCAGGGTGCCCAAGAAAAAATTGATGGAATCCCAACAGGAGCGATGTATTCTATGTGCAAGCAACACTGCGTCCCGGGAACAGGGAAGGGTGAAAGGAGGGAGGTAAGGAAGACTAAGTCGGATAGCGATAAGTCTGCTGATACGGAGAAACCACCTCCCGCTAGCCTATACCTCAACGTAGAAGAGCTGTGGAAGGCTAGTAATCCCCTCGACTAGGGATCTGTGAGTACCCCCCCATTAGAACCACATCAACCCAAGCTCCCGGGGACCTGAGGCCACACATTCCGATTATGATACATTGGCAGTGGGGGAACATACAAAGAGATGTTGCTTTACTAGACACAGGGGCAGAAGTTACTATTATCCATGGAAATCCTAGGAAACACACAGGGACCCGTATGATGATTAATGGGTTCTGAGGGGCAGAAACGCCCTCTGTCCGAACAACTATCAGAATGACGTTGGGAAATGGGCCTCCGCGCTGGGTAACGGTCTTAATATCGGCTATTTACAATATGCATTAATGATTTAGATGAAGGAATTGAATGTAATATCTCCAAGTTTGCAGATGACAAAAAACTGGGTGGCGGTGTGGGATGTGAGGAGGATGCTAAGAGGCTGCAGGGTGACTTGGACAGGTTAGGTGAGTGGGCAAATGCATGGCAGATGCAGTATAATGTGGATAAGTGTGAGGTTATCCACTTTGGTGGCAAAAACAGGAAGGAAGATTATTATCTGAATGGTGATGGATTAGTAAAAGGGGAGGTGCAACGAGACCTGGGTGTCCTGGTACATCAGTCATTGAAGGTTGGCATGCAGGTACAGCAGGCAGTAAAGAAAGCAAATGTTATGCTGGCCTTCATAGCGTGAGGATTTGAGTATAGGAGCAGGGAGGTCTTGCTGCAGTTGTACAGGGCCTTGGTGAGACCACATCTTGAGTATTGTGTGCAGTTTTGGTCTCCTAATCTGAGGAAGGACATTCTTGCTATTGAGGGAGTGCAGCGAAGGTTCACCAGACTGATTCCCGGGATGGCAGGACTGACATATGAAGAAAGACTGGATCGGCTAGGCTTATAGTCACTGGAATTTAGAAGAATGAGAGAGGATCTCAAGAAACATAAAATTCTGACGGGATTGAACAGGTTAGATGCAAAAAGAATGTTCCCGATGTTGGGGAAGCCCAGAACCAGGGGTCACAGTTGAAGGATAAGGGGTAAGCCATTTAGGATCGAGATGAGGAAAAACTTCTTCACTCAGAGAACTGTGAACCTGTGGAATTCTCTACCACAGAAAGTTGTTGAGGCCAGTCGTTAGATATATTAAAAAGGTAGTTAGATATGGTTCTTACAGCTAAAGGGATCAAGGCGTATGGAGTGGGGTACTGAAGTTGCATGATCAGCCATGATCTTATTGAATGGTGGTGCAGGCTCGAAGGGCTGAATGGCCTACTCCTGCACCTATTTTCTATGTTTCTATGTTAACTCCAGAGGCTGAGTACTGTGAGCTAAACTTAGTGTGACCTTAGTCTTCTTTATTACAACTCCAGAGTGCCTAAACAACATCCCAGACCCCACCCTCCCACCGAATATCCTGAGGCTAGCCACAATCTTACATCCGCCCCAATCCTCTCTCCCCCTCGCCCCCTCAATCCGCTCTCCCCCCCGATCCTCTCTCTCCCCCACAATCCTCTCTAACCCCCAATCCTCTCTCCCCCACCCCAATCCTTTGCCCCACTAATCCTCTCTCTCCCACCCCGATCCTCTCTACCCCTGATCCTCTCAGCCTCCCCCGATCCTCTCTCCCCCCCCAATCTTCCCTCCCTTCCCCGACCCTCTCTCCCACCCCCTGATCCTCTCTGACCCCTCTCAATCCTCTCCCTCCTGACTCTCTCTCCCCCTCGATCCTCTCCCCCTCTCCTCTCCCCCCCCCCACAATCCTCTCTCCCCCTCAATCCCCTCTCCTCCGACCCTCTCTCCCCCTCGATCCTCTCCCCCTCTCCTCTCCCCCCTCCCACGATCCTCTCTCCCCCTCGATCCTCTCCCACCCCCCATGATCCTCTCTCTCCCCCCGACCCTCTGGAGGCCAATGTCCCCCCATCCCACCCTCCCTTCTGTATGTGGCCTAGTGCCACAGACCTATCCTGAATCTGGCTGGCTGCGGGTGGGAATCTGAGGCAAAAGATACAAATCCGGGAAGCCCAGTTTCCCATCCATCTCGGAGCCCAACCCGCCTTCCCCATTAAACTTCATCCTCACGGTATCCGCTTGGCCCATTGGCAGCGCTCTCAATCCTAAGGGTCGAACCCCCCTCTCTGGAGAGCAGTGCGGTGCTGAGCTCTGTCTGTCTGCTCAGGTCAACCTAAACCATCCTGTGGCAATATCGACAGAGTAGCAAGGTGTCCTGCTAAATATTTATCACTCACCCAACACAGGAGCCTATCTTTCATTCATTCTCTGTTAAAGAAAGACTTGCATTTATATAGCACCTTTCACGACCACCGGACGTCGCAAAGCGCTTTACAGCAAATGAAGTACTTTTGGAGTGTAGTCACTGTTGTAATGTGAGAAACGCAGCAATTTGCACACAGCAAGCTCCCACAACCAGCAGTGTGATAATGACAGATAATCTGGTTTTGTTAAGTTGATTGAGGGATAAATATTGGCCCCAGGACACTGAGGATAACTCAGAATAAGGGGCTGCCCATTTAAAACTGAGATGAGGAGGAATTTCTTCTCTCAGAGAGTTGTAAATCTGTGGAATTCGCTGCCTCAGAGAGCTGTGGAAGCTGGGACATTGAATATATTTAAGGCGGAGATAGACAGATTTTTGAGCAATAATGGAGTCAAGCGTTATGGGAAGCGGGGGGAAGTGGAGTTGAGGCCAAGATCAGATCAGCCATGACCTTATTGAATGGCGGACCAGGCTCGAGAGGCCAAATGGCCGACTCCTGCTCCTATTTCTTATGTTCTTATAACTCCCCTGCACTTCTTTGAATTAGTGCCATGGGATCTTTTATGTCCACCTGAGAGAGCAGATGGGGCCTCAGGTTATCATCTCATCCGAAAGACTGCACCTCCGACAGTGCGGCGCTCCCTCAGCACTGCACTGGAGTGTCAGCTGAGATTTATGTGCTCAAGTCCCTGGAGTGGGACTCGAACCCACAACCACTCGGACTGAGAGGCGAGGGTGCTGCCCACTGAGCCAGTTTGCACAGTGCCCGCACCGCCTGAGTGCTGGCACTGTCAGTGAGACCATGTGCCCGCTGGCCTTGCCCAGCAGTGCCTGTGGCTGCAGCCTGGGCTGTCAGGGGGTCCTGTCCTGTTGCCCAGCCTGTGCTGGGCGTGTGTCTGTGGGCACAGCCTGCTCTGTGCTGTGCTATCGCTCTGTCTCCACCCACATCCCCTCTCTCACTTCCTCATTCCTCAGCTCCCCGGCTCCACACGCAACACGGGTGGCAGGCGACTGGTGGAAGCGGCCCGGGGCGCCTGTGGCTGTGGCCAGGACAGGACCCCCTGCAGGTGAGGGCAGCGGCCGGGACAGGTGAGGCGGGGCGGGGACAGGTGGCCCTGGGTGCGGGTTGCGGGGCTGCAGCACGGCACTGCACGGATCCACTGCCAGGGCCCGGGCAGCTCTCAGCCAGTGCATGCTGCTGTGTAAAATCTGTCCGTGTCCTGCACGATGCTTTGATATTGTTCCCCCGGCGGGGTGAGGGTGGCAGGCACTGGGACTCACAAGCACACTGCTTCTGCCTGTCGCTCCGGCTCACTCAGCCGTTTCCCTGCGGTTCACAGTGAAGTTTTGCAAAGGTTGCTCACCGCCCAGCGCTTCAAAACATCTGCACCCGCCCACTAACTTCATTGGTGCTATTTATAAACTGTTTCTTCACTCCTGGATCAGGCAGGTCGCAGGGAATTGGCTTTGCCTCTCTTGGGAGACTTTATCGCCATGGTTACCTGCCAGCAGTTTACAATTTCAGGAAAGGGCTTTCCTGGGTGTTATCATCATCATAGGCAGTCCCTAATCGAGGAACATAAGAGCATAAGAAATAGGAGCAGGAGTAGGCCACACGGCTCCTTGAGCCTGCTCCACCATTTAATACCATCATGGCTAATCCGATCATGGACTCAGCTCCACTTCCCCGCCTGCTCCCCATAACCCGTTATCTACTTATCGTTTAAGAAACTGTCTATTTCTGTCTTAAATGTATTCAATGTCCCAGCTTCCACAGCTCTCTGAGGCAGCGAATTCCATAGATTTACAACGCTCTGAGAGAAGAAATTTCTCCTCATCTCAGTTTTAAATGGGCGGCCCCTTATTCTAAGATCGTGCCCTCTAGTTCTAGTCTCCCCCATCAGTGGAAACATCCTCTCTGCATCCACCTTGTCAAGCCCCCTCATAATCTTATATGTTTAAGAGTGGAAGACTTCCACTCTTAAAATGAGTTCTTAGGTGGCTGAACAGTCCAATACGAGAGCCACAGTCCTTGTCACAGGTGGGACAGACAGTGGTTGAAGGAAAGGGTGGGTGGGACTGGTTTGCCGCATGCTCTTTCTGCTGCCTGCGCTTGATTTCTGCATGCTCTCGGCGACGAGACTTGAGGTGCACAGCTCCCTCCTGGATGCACTTCCTCCACTTAGGGTGGTCTTTGGCCAGGGACTCCCAGGTGTCAGTGGGGATGTTGCTCTTTATCAGGGAGGCTTTGAGGGTGTCCTTGTAACGTTTCCTCTGCCCACCTTTGGCTCGTTTGCCATGTAGGAGCTCCGAGTAGAACGCTTGCTTTGGGAGTCTCATGTCTGACATGTGAACAATGTGGCCTGCCCAGCGGAGCTGATTAAGTGTGGTCAGTACTTCAATGCTGGGGATGTTGGCCTGGACGAGGATGCTGATGTTGGTGCGTCTGTCCTCCCAGGGGATTTGTAGGATCTCTCTAGCGACTTGAGGTGTCTACTGTACATGGTCCATGTCTCTGAGCCATACAGGAGGATGGGTATTACTACAGCCCTGTAGACCATGAGCTTGGTGGCAGTTTTGAGGGTCTGGACTTCAAACACTCTTTTCCTCAGGCGGCCGAAGGCTACACTGGCGCGCTGGAGGCGGTGTTGAATCTCATCAATTCCTGCTCTTGTTGATAAGAGGCTCCTGAGGTTTGGAAAATGGTCCACATTGTCCAGGGCCGCGCCGTGGATCTTGATGACTGGGGGGGCAGTGCTGTGCGCCGAGGACAGGCTGGTGGAGGACCTTTGTCTTACGGATGTTTAGCGTAAGGCCTATGCTTTCGTACGCCTCAGTAAATACGTCGACTATGTCCTGGAGTTCAGCCTCTGTATGTGCGCAGACGCAGGCGTCGTCCGCGTACTGCAGCTCAACGATAGAGGTTGGGGTGGTCTTGGACCTGGCCTGGACACAGCACAGGTTGAACAGGTTCCCACTGGTTCTGTAGTTTAGTTCCACTCCAGCGGGGAGCTTGTTGACTGTGAGGTGGAGCATGACAGCGAGAAAGAGGGTTGGGGTGATGACGCCTGAAGTATGGCGGAGAGGCACCGTTGGTGCGAATACATGACCTCATCTCTCTCATCTGGAGGGAAGAGAGCATGCCGGGAGATCTCAGAGATGCAGTGATCGTGACCATTTTTTAAAAAGTGGACAAGTCCGACTGCGGCAACTACAGAGGAATCTCCGGGGTGTCGGAGAACCCAGACAGCATTTCCATGCTGGGGATGTGAAATAATCAGAGACAATGCTGGGCCCACTGGGCTGGCTGAATGGGCATGGAGTGAGGGGGTCAGAGCCAGGTTTGAGACCATCCCCCAGTGCTCCATGGGACCGAAATTCAGTGCAACCAGAAAGCAGGTGGTATTAAAGCCTTTTTTCCCCGATTAGCACCGCAAAGCTTGCAGCGGCCATTGGATACAAATTCAGCTTTTTGACCACAAAAAAGTATTCCAGTCTTATTGGCCCTGCAAAGCTGAAATTTGCAGTTTTAATTGTGGTGTTATTTCCACGGGAAATTCACCCATAGGGTGATGTGGCAGCTGCCATTGCAGCACAGGCGCGAGGGAACGAGCGTATCGGTTCTGCTTTGGAGAGGATGGCCGTGGCTATGCAAGAGTCGACGGAGCGTCTAAGTACTGTCATATCTGGTGGCTTCCTGGTCTATCTGGTCTCAGCTGGATGCCCCCCGCGACCCCATGGGCCCACGGGGACCTTCTGGTGTGGGGCCACGGCACCGAACTGAGCTCCCTCAGATTGGTGGTGGTAATATTGTGCCGCCCCCGGGGAGTGACTCAGGCTCCTTGGGCCAGGATACGGCTAATGCGCTCCCTCCGGCTTGCAGCCTTCCTGGCCCCAGACCTGTCACTCCATCAGTGCCTCCACGCATGGCCTCGCCCGAGCCTCGCCCAGACTAAACCCACCCAGGAGGATAGTGACCAGTCTCCAGCCGGCCCTTCCAAGCCCAAAGCTGCTCAAGGGCGTCCTAGAAGGACATCTGCAGTTTCCACACAGGGAACACAGCAGCCTTCCCAGACCCATGAGGCAGCCACAGGAGAGACACTGAGGCGCAGTCCCTGGTTAGGCACATGTAAGATCATCATCGGCAGTCCCTCGAAATCGAGGAAGACTTGCTTCCACTCTAAAAGTAAGTTCTCAGGTGACTGAACAATCCAATACGGGAACCACAGTCCCTGTCACAGGTGGGACAGACAGTGGTTGAGGGAAGGGGTGGGTGGGACTGGTTTGCCGCACGCTCCTTCTGCTGCCTGCGCTTGTTTTCTGCACGCTCTCGGCAACGAGACTCGAGGTGCTCAGCGCCCTCCCGGATGCTCTTCCTCCACTTTGGGTGGTCTGGTCTTTGGCCAGGGACTCCCAGGTGTCAGTGGGGATATTGCACTTTGTCAAGGAGGCTTTGAGGGTGTCCTTGAAGCGTTTCCTCCGCCCACCTGGGGCTCACTTGCCGTGTCGATGCTCCGAGGAGAACACTTGCTTTGGAAGTCTCGTGTTGGGCATGCGGACGATGTGCCCGTCCAGCGGAGCTGAACGAGCGGGGTCAGTGCTTCGATGCTGGTGATGTTTGGCCTGAGCAGGAACACTGATGTTGGTGCGTCTGTCCTCCCAGGGGATTTGCAAGATCTTGCGGAGGCAGCATTGGTGGTAATTCTCCAGCAATTTGAGGTATCTACTGTATATGGTCCACGTCTCTGAGCCATACAGGAGGGCGGGTATCACTATAGCCCTGTAGACCATAAGCTTGGTGCCAGATTTGAGGTCCTGGTTTTCAAAAACACTTCCTCAGGTGGCCAAAGGCAGTGCTGTCGCACTGGAGGCGGTGCTGAATCTCGTCATTGATGTCTGCCCTTGCTGATAATAGGCTCCCGAGATATGGAAAATGGTCCACGTTGTCCAAGGCTGCGCTTCGAAGGATGAGAGGGGATCTCATAGAAACATACAAGATTCTGACGGGACGGGATAGGTTAGATGCGGGTAGAATGTTCCCGATGTTGGGGAAGTCCAGAACCAGGGGACACAGTCTTAGGATAAGGGGTAGGCCATTTAGGACTGAGATGAGGAGAAACTTCTTCACTCAGCGAGTTGTTAACCTGTGGAATTCCCTGCCGCAGAAAGTTGTTGATGCCAGTTCATTGGATATATTCAAGAGGGAGTTAGATATGGCCCTTACGGCTAAGGGGATCAAGTGGTATGGAGAGAAAGCAGGAAAGGGGTACTGAGGTGAATGATCAGCCATGATCTTATTGAATGGTGGTGCAGGCTCAAAGGGCTGAATGGCCTACTCCTGCACCTATTTTCTATGTTTCTATGTTTCGTACACCTCAGTGAAGGTGTTGACAATGGCTTGGAGTTCGGCCTCTGAGTGTGCTCAGACGCAAGCATCGTCTGCGTACTGTAGTTCCATGACAGCGGATGGGACGACCTTGGATCTAGCCTGGAGGCAGCGGAGGTGGAACAGATTCCCATTTGTTACCGGGCGGAATGCTGAGCTGGGGTGACGGTTCCAGTCTGAGCCCCTGGATTAAGATTTCCGTTTTCGCTTTGTGAATCTCTGGATCTCTGTTTCTCTCTTTCGTTCTAGTTTTTTTTCCTCTTTATTTCTCTATTTATCTCTCTCCCAATCAAATTTTCTCATTCTGTTTGTCATTCCTTTTCCTCACTTCTATATCTTTCTCCTTTCTCTTTTTCTCCCTTCCCTCTCCCTCCCTCCCTCTCTCTCTCTCACACCCTGTCTCTCTCACACCCTCTCTCTCTCACACCCTCTCTCTTTCCCTCCCGCTCTCTTTCCCTCCCTTCCTCCCTCCCACCCTCCCTCTCTCTCACCCTCTCTCTCCCTCTCACCCTTTCCCTCGCTCTCTCACCCTCCCTCTCTCTTTCCTTCCCTCTCTCTTTCCTTCCCTCTCTCTTTCCCTCACTCACTCTTTCCCTCCCTCACTCTTTCCCTCCCTCTCTCTTTCCCTCCCTCTCTCTTTCCTTCCCTTCCTCCCTCCCTCCTTCCCTCTCTCTCACCCTCTCTCTCTCTCTCACCCTTTCCCTCTCACCCTCTCTCTCTCCCTCCCTCTTCCTCTCTCCCCTTGAGTACGGATTCTGTGCTGAACATCCTCAGGTTTGGATCTTGTCTCTCTCTGCTCCCACAGCTCCGAGATCTTTGCCACTCTGCACCGGCCCTAAAAGTTGGTGGGGTCACGGTTAGCTAATGGGCCGACTTCTTCATGCTGAAAATGGGTCCGGGGCGGAGCGGCAGCGGTGCGCGCTTTCACCGCGTCACTACTGCCGCAAACCCCACAGTACCACGAGAGTCGACAGGCGGTGGCCCACACCACTGCTAGACTTCCCGGGCCCAATCTATGTCGGGCGGCCCGGGCCCAATCTATGTCGGGCGGCCAGTTGAGCCCAGAGTGGCGGCCATTCGATTTTGATGAATGGCCACTGCAAACGGGCAGTAACGGTCCTTCCCGCGACTGTGAATTTCGGGCCCATATTTCCTAACCACATCTGGAGGCTGGGCTACATGGCCCCTCCTTTCAATGGTTGGTATTGCTCAGTGCAACGTCCACACTCTGCTGGACATATCTGTAGAGACTGCAAACAATCAAAAGAAAGAATATCCCTCACCCAACAGCAACAAAATTACAGGAGCCCATCTTTCATTCATTCTCTGTTAAAGACAGAAAGACTTGCATTTATATAGCGCCTTTCACAATCACCGAACGTCTCAAAGCGCTTTGTCGCTAATGAAGTACTTTTGGGGTGTAGTTACTGTTGTAATGTGGGAAACACAGCAGCCAATTTACGCACAGCAAGCTCTCACAAATACCAATGTGATAATGACCAGATAATCTGTTTTAGTGATGTTGATTGAGGGATAAATATTGGCGCCAGGACACTGGGGATAACTCCCTTGTTCTTCTTCGAAATAGTGGCGTGGGATCTTTTACATCCACCTGAGGGGGCAGACGGGGCCTTGGTTTAATGTCTCATCTGAAAGACGGCACCTCTGACAGTGCAGCACTCCCTCAGTACTGCACTGGAGTGTCAGCTTCCCAATCCCACACTCCCTGCAGGGAGCGAAGCATTGAAGGATGTGCAGGTTAGAGACGGTATGTGCTTGTTGTGCAATAATAGCTGCATTTCAAGAGTAATCATTGATTGAGAAGCCAATGAGAAGGATATATTCTATTGCAAACTGGATGTATACGAGCTCGAGCCGGATGTGTACTGGCCCGGGGGTAGGTGTACCGGCCCGGGGAGGGAGGTGTACCGGCCCAGGACGGAAGTGTACCGGCCTGGGAGAGGGGTTTACCGGCCCGGGAGGGAGGTGTACCGGACCGGGGAGGGAGGAGTTCCGGCCCGGGTTGGGCGGGAGGTGTACTGGCCCGGGAGGGAGGTGTACCGGCCCGGGTTGGAGGGAGGTGGACCGGCCCGGGTTGGAGGGAGGTATATCGGCCTGGGTTGGAGGGAGGTACACCGGCCCAGGAGGGAGGTATACCGGCCCGTGTTGGAGGGAGGTGTACCGGCCCGGGTAGAAAGGAGGTGTACCGGCCCGGGAGGGAGATGTACCGGCCCGGGTTGGAGGGAGGTGTACCGGCCCGGGAGGGAGGTGTACCAGCCCGGGTTAAAGGGAGGTGTACCGGCCCGGGAGGGAGGTGTACTGGCCGGGTTGGAGGGAGGTGTACTGGCCCGGGAGGGAGGTGTGCCGGCCCGGGTTGGAGGGAGGTGTACCGGCCCGGGTTGGAGGGAGGTATACCGGCCAGGGTTGGAGAAAAGTGTACCGGCCTGGGTTGGAAGGAGGTATACCGGCCCGGGTTGGAGGGAGATGTACCGGCGCGGGTTGGAAGGAGGTGTACCGGCCCGGGTTGGAAGGAGGTGTACCGGCCCGAGTTGGAAGGAGGTGTACCGGCCCAGGAGGGAGGTGTGCCGGCCAGGGTTGGAGGGAGGTGTACTGGCCCGGGTTGGAGGGAGGTGTACCGGCCCGGGTTGGAAGGAGGTGTACCGGCCCGGGTTGGAAGAAGGTGTACCGGCCCGGGAGGGAGGTGTGCCGGCCCGGGTTGGAGGGAGGTGTACCGGTCCGGGTTGGAAGGAGGTGTACCGGCCCGGGAGGGAGGTGTGCCGGCCCGGGTTGGAGGGAGGCGTACCGGCCTGGGTTGGAGGGAGGTGTACCGGCCCGGGTTGGAAGGAGGTGTACCAGCCCGGGAGGGAGGTGTGCCGGCCAGGGTTGGAGGGAGGTGTACCGGCCCGGGTTGGAGGGAGGTGTACCGGCCCGGGTTGGAAGGAGGTGTACCGGCCCGGGTTGGAAGGAGGTGTACCGGCCCGGGAGGGAGGTGTGCCGGCCCGTGTTGGAGGGAGGTGTACCGGTCCGGGTTGGAAGGAGGTGTACCGGTCCGGGAGGGAGGTGTGCCGGCCCGGGTTGGAGGGAGGTGTACCGGCCCGGGTTGGAGGGAGGTGTACCGGCCCGGGTTGGAAGGAGGTGTACCGGCCCGGGAGGGAGGTGTGCCGGCCCGGGTTGGAGGGAGGTGTACCGGTCCGGGTTGGAAGGAGGTGTACCGGCCCGGGAGGGAGGTGTGCCGGCCCGGGTTGGAGGGAGGTGTGCCGGCCCGGGTTGGAAGGAGGTGTACCGGCCCAGGTTGGAAGGAGGTGTACAGGCCCGGGAGGGAGGTGTGCCGGCCCGGGTTGGAGGGAGGTGTACCGGCCCAGGTTGGAAGGAGGTGTACCGGCCCGGGAGGGAGGTGTGCCGGCCCGGGTTGGAGGGAGGTGTACTGGCCCGGGTTGGAGGGAGGTGTACCGGCCCGGGTTGGAAGGAGGTGTACCGGCCCTTGTTGGAAGGAGGTGTACCGGCCCGGGTTGGAAGGAGGTGTACCGGCCCGGGAGTGAGGTGTGCCGGCCCGGGTTGGAGGGAGGTGTACCGGCCCGGGTTGGAAGGAGGTGTACCGGCCCGGGAGGGAGGTGTGCCGGCCCGGGTTGGAGGGAGGTGTACCGACCCGGGTTGGAAGGAGGTGTACTGGCCCGGGTTGGAAGGATGTGTACCGGCCCGGGTTGGAAGGGGGTGTACCGGCCCGGGAGGGAGGTGTGCCGGCCCGGGTTGGAGGGAGGTGTACCGGCCCGGGTTGGAAGGAGGTGTACCGGCCCGGGTTGGAGGGAGGTGTACCGGCTCGGGTTGGAAGGAGGTGTACCGGCCCGAGCTGGAAGGAGGTGTACCGGCCCGGGTTGGAAGGAGGTGTACCGGCCCGGGAGGGAGGTGTACCGGCCCGGGTTGAAGGGAGGTATACCGGCCAGGGTTGGAGAGAAGTGTACCGGCCCGGGTTGGAAGAAGGTGGACTGGCCCGGGTTGGAAGGAGATGTACCGCCCGGGTTGGAAGGAGATGTACCGCCCGGGTTGGAAGGAGGTGTAGCGGCCCGGGTTGGAAGGAGGTGTACCAGCCCGAGTTGAAGGGAGATGTACTGGCCCGGGTTGGAGGGAGGTGTAGCGGCCCGGGTTGGAGGGAGGTGTAGCGGCCCGGGCTGGAGAGAGGTGTACCGGCCCGGGTTGGAGGGAGGTGTACCGGCCCGGGTTGGAGGGAGGTGTACCGGCCTGGGTTGGAAGGAGGTGTACCGGCCCGGGCTGGAAGGAGGTGTACCGGCCCGGGTTGGAAGGAGGTGTACCGGCCCGGGAGGGAGGTGTACCGGCCCGGGTTGAAGGGAGGTATACCAGCCAGGGCTGGAGAGAAGTGTACCAGCCCGGGTTGGAAGAAGGTGGACTGGCCTGGGTTGGAAGGAGATGTACCGCCCGGGTTGGAAGGAGGTGTAGCGGCCCGGGTTGGAAGGAGGTGTACCAGCCCGAGTTGAAGGGAGGTGTACCGGCCCGGGTTGGAGGGAGGTGTAGCGGCCCTGGTTGGAAGGAGGTGTAGCGGCCCTGGTTGGAAGGAGGTGTAGCGGCCCGGGTTGGAGGGAGGTGTACCGGCCCGGGTTGGAGAGAAGTGTACCGGCCCGGGTTGGAGGGAGGTGTAGCGGCCCGAGTTGAAGGGAGGTGTACCGGCCCGGGTTGGAGAGAAGTGTACCGGCCCGGGTTGGAGGGAGGTGTAGCGGCCCTGGTTGGAAGGAGGTGTAGCGGCCCGGGTTGGAGAGAGGTGAACCGGCCCGGGTTGGAGGGAGGTGTACCGGCCCGGGTTGGAGGGAGGTGTACCGGCCCGGGTTGGAAGGAGGTGTACCGGCCCGGTTTGGAGGGAGGTGTACCGGCCCGTGTTGGAGGAAGGTGTACCGGCCCGGGTTGGAGGGAGGTGTACCGGCCCGGGTTGGAGGGAGGTGTACCGGCCCGGGTTGGAGGGAGGTGTACCGGCCCGGGTTGGAGGGAGGTGTACCGGCCCGGGTTGGAGGGAGGTGTACCGGCCCGGGTTGGAGGGAGTGAAATTACTGCTAAATTGGACTGCATTTAAATTGTGATTCTCAGTATTGATTAACGTTTATGTGGGGTTCAGAATGTGTTGCCAGATAACCGCAGCACAAGTGGGCCACATCTGAGTCGATTGTTGCTTCGAAAGGCAAGACCTGATTAAACACTGCATCCAGTTATCAGACTGATTTGCTTGACTTGTGATTCTTGGCCGTACCATTTAACCCCTTCACACTATCCCTCTCCCTCCTCCTCAACAACCTGCATTTATATAGCGCCTTTAACTTAGCAAAACTTTCCGAGGTGCTTCACAGAAATGTAATCAGAAAAATCATCTCCAAGCCAAATAAAGAGATATTAGGAGAGGTGACTGAAAGCTTGAGCGAAGAGATGGGTTTTAGGAAGGCTCATTAAAGGGGTGTTTCTGTGTTGTGGTGTTGGCAGAAACCTGATTGGAGAGATTCAATAAGGAGTTGCAGAAATGAAGGACGCAGATTTTAGAGGCAACAACATGTCCAAGGAATTTGGAGAAGGTGGTTTGGAGGCGGGTCGGTACTTTACAATGACGGGTGAGGGTGGGATTTTGGAGGAGGGTGTGATAGCAGCGGCTTTGAAAGGGACGAGGACGTTGCCCGAGAAGGGGAACGATTCACAAAGCCGGGCAGCGTGCGAGGCAGGAAAGGACGCTGGGAGGTCAGCAGTTTAGTAGTAAGGTGGCCAAGAGAGCAGGAGGTGGGTCTTAAGGACAGGATGAGCTTGGAGTGGGCGTGAAGGGCAAAAGGAGAGAAACTAGAGACAGTTGTGAGTTCAGAGCTCCTGCAAGGGGTAGCCTTGAGCCAGGTTTTACTTGTTGGACTTGGGAAGAGAGGGATGTGCAGAGGCAGCTGAACGAATGGTCGCAATCTTAGTGCCAAAGAAGTCACTGAATATATTTAAGCTGAAGATAGACAGATTTTTGAACGATAAGGGAGTCAAGGGTTATGGAGAGCGGGCAGGGAAGTGGGGTTGAGGCCAGGATCGGATCAGCCATGATCGTATTAAATGGCGGAGCAGGCTCGAGGGGCCAAATGGCCAACTCCTGCTCCTATTTCTTATGTTCCTTCGCTCGTATGCAAGTCCATGAGGGTGGAAGGGACAGAAAAGAGAGGTTTAAGGATATGGTAGTGCAGGAAAGGAACCGGTGGTTAACCTTCCTCTGCAGGATGATGCTGGAGTAGTGTGTGGAAGCCTGGCTAATTTTCGCTGTGGTCCTGCCAGATCCGGTAAGGAATTGCTGAACCCGTTCTGTGCCGGTTGCGCCCCTTAGACTTGTGGGAGCAAAGATGGGGACAATACCGGAGGAATGACAAGAAAGAAAGACTTGCATTTATATAGCACCTTGATTGAGGGATAAATATTGGCCAGGACACCAGGGATAACTCCCCTGTTCTTCTTCGAAATAGTGCCATTGGATCTTTTATGTCCACCTGAGAGAGCAGACGGGGCCTCGGTTTAACGTTTCATCCGAAAGACGGCACCTCCGACAGTGCAGCACTCCCTCAGCACTGCACTGGAGTGTCGGCCTAGATTTTTTTGCTCAAGTCCCTGGAGAAGGGGAGAGAGTAAACGGGGATAAGCTATCAAAAGTGGATGTGAGGAAGTGAAGTTAGAGACAGCAACATCTGGACAGGTGGGGAGGTGGGGAGGGTTGCACCAGGGTGGCGGATAGTGACACTGGGGGGAGGGGATAGGGGAGGGGAGTGGCACTGGGGGGAGGGGGGAGAGGGGAGGGGAATAGCACTGGGCTGGGGGATAGGGGAGGGGAGTGGCACTGGGGGGAGGGGGAGAGGGGAGGGGAGTGGCACTGGGCTGGGGGATAGGGGAGGGGAGTGGCACTGGAGGGAGGGGATAGGGGAGGGGAGTGGCACTGGGCTGGGGGATGGGGAGGGGAGTGGCACTGGGGGGAGGGGGTAGGGGAGGGGAGTGGCACTGGGCTGGGGGACAGGGGAGGGGAGTGGCACTGGGGGGAGGGGATAGGGGAGGGGAATGGCACTGGGGGGAGGGGGAGGGGAGGGGAGTGGAATTGGGCTGGGGGATGGGGAGGGGAGTGGCACTGGGGGGAGGGGATAGGGGAGGGGAGTGGCACTGGGGGGAGGGGGAGGGGAGTGGCACTGGGGGTAGGGGTAGGGGAGGGGAGTGGCACTGGGGGGAGGGGGTAGGGGAGGGGAGTGGCACTGGGGGGAGGGGTAGGGGAGGGGAGTGGCACTGGGCTGGGGGATGGGGAGGGGAGTGGCACTGGGGGAGGGGGTAGGGGAGGGGAGTGGCACTGGGCTGGGGGATGGGGAGGGGAGTGGCACTGGGGGGAGGGGGTAGGGGAGGGGAGTGGCACTGGGCTGGGGGATGGGGAGGGGAGTGGCACTGGGGGGAGGGGGTAGGGGAGGGAAGTGGCACTGGGGGGAGGGGGTAGGGGAGGGGAGTGGCACTGGGCTGGGGGATGGGGAGGGGAGTATGTGCCATGTGAGTCTTGCCCTTCCCTGCCGAGGAAGCTGTACTGCTGTATGTACCGGTTTTTATAATTCTCCCCATCCTTCCGGAGGCCGGGCTCCTGCTGCCAGCGTGTTGAGAGTGATCACCGTCACTGCACCGCGTGTGTCTGTGGCTCTGGGCGAAAGATTGAATAGCAAGAGGCTGGGGGTTTGGGCATCACCAGCTTCACCCACCAGGGGGTCGGGGACCTGCTGCTTCAAGTGATCTGAAACTACTGAACTCAGTGTTAAGCTGTAGAGTACCTAACCGAAAGATGAGGTGCTGTTCCTCGAGCTTACGTTGAGTTTAATGGAACGGTGTCAGAGGCGGAGGTTAGCGTGGGAGTGGGACGGAGAATTAAAGTGACAGGTAACCGGGAGCTCGGGGTCACACTTGCGGACTGAGCAAAGGCGTTCCGCAAAGCAGCCACCCAATCTGCGTTTGGTCTCCGCAATGTAGAGAGCACCACACTGGGGGCAGCGAATACAGTATACTAAACTGGAAGGAGTGTTTGGGACCATGGACGGTGGGAAGGGAGCAGGGGAAGGGGCAGGTGTTACATCTCCAGCGCTTGCACGGAAAGGTGCTGTGGGAAGGGGACGGGGAGCTGGGGGTGATGGGACCAGGGTTACGAGGAGGCCACGTCCCTTAGGAATGCTGCCTGACCTGCTGAGTATTTTCAGCATTTTCTGTTTATATTACAGATTTCAGCATCTGCAGTATTTTACCTTTGTGTTCACGTTTAATTCACGGCCACTTCTTCTCTCCGACATGATTCCATTTGTCTCTTTCACCTTGTCCGCTTTCGTTGCTTTCTGTTTCCATTCTGGTGTTGTGGGAGGAATTGAGTGCAGACTCAGACTTGCATAACCACCAACCACAAAGGGGAAGTGTGTAAATGGGAAGCTTGGCTGGTGTTTGAGCTCATTCCTCAATCGTGGCAGCTGCTCACAGGTCAGCTTAGTTGAAATGGGCACATTGTGAGTTTGTCTCGATTTACCTTTCGCGTTTAACTACATCTCTGGGGTGAGTTATCTTATTGCGAGCATCTCGGAGGTGTTCACAGCAGGGTTCAGATAGCGCTGATCGAAACTCCAGGCCGTGGCTCTGGGCCCAGGTCGGCCAAAGCTCCACAAGCTGCCTATTCTGACTCGGCTCACACCACAGGTGAGCCTGTTAGCGGGGCATTCCAAGTGGCAGGCGGGGGGGCAGGGCAGGCAGGCGGGGGCGTGGGGAGGGGGGGCGGCGGGGGGGGATGCAGGCGGCAGGGGGGGGTGAGGGGGGACAGGCGGCCGGGGGTGGGGGGGTAGGGCAGGCAGGGGCTGGTGGGGCAGGCGGGCGGGGGATGGGCGGGGGATGGGCGGGGGATGGGCGGGTGGCGGGCGGGGGATGGGCGGGAGGGCGAGGGCAGGCGGGCAGGCGGGGGGTGGGGGGGCAGGCGGGGGGGTGGGGGGGCAGGTGGGGGATGGGCGGGGGGGCAGGGGCATTCGGGAGGGCGGGGGGTGGGGTTGCAGGCAGGGGCGAATGCCCCAGGGAAAGATAATAGGCACAAACCGGGCACAGCGTAACTCAGCCATATTTGAATGTTTAACAGGGAGCGGACTGTGGCTGAAGCCTCTCGCTGGGAAAGTTCGAGCTGTGTGTGATGAGCTCTGAGCTCAGTGAAGGAACCACTGCCGAGATGTACTGGGATGTCGGCCATGAGGACACCGATGAAGACAAAATGGCGCGGGAAACAGGTAAAGTGGAAATATCGGTAAATATTTGAATGCATATAACTTGTGTAAGCATTTAATAAAATGATTATTCATAGATTATTAGTATTATTATCAGAAATGATAAGTGGTAGAAAAAGTTCCACAAGCTATTATTTTGCAACTTTGGCATCTTCTGTCTTCACTCCCCCTGCCCCTCCCCCCCTTTCCCCTGCCCCTCCCCCTTTCCTCTCCCCCGCCACTGTTTCTGGCTGAACCAGACAGTTCGCAACCTCACCGCCCAACCACCGACTCCATCCTCAGCTCATTGGATGTTGAGATCCTTACCCATGCTGATTGGGTGTTAGCTCAGGGGGCAGCACGCTCCCACCTGAGTCAGAAGGTCGTGGGTTTAAGACCCACTCCAGGGGCTTGAACACAAAAAAATTTAGGCTGACACTCCAGTGCAGTGCTGAGGGAGTGCTGCACTGTCGGAGGTGCCGTCTTTCGGACAAGACGTTAAACCGAGGCCCCGTCTGCTCTCTCAGGTGGATATAACAAATTCTGACACACAGTGTGCTACATTGGGCCAGATTATTGATGGCCAGGTCTGTGGCCTGTCTCTTGGACCAGACTCACAGAACACCATTCTGAGGCCAGGTCAGGGTTTTGGAGCTGAAGGCCTTTGTGCTTTTTGTGTGATCTCCTCACTGAGACTTTGAACTATATACACATTGATTGAAAAGATGGATTGTTGCCATTTCCCACGTTTCTTTGCCCATGTACTTTGTACAGGAAAGTGCTGAGCCATCTTACCTTGGGCGATGCTGGGGAGGAAGGAATGCACAGGAGGCCCAGACCGGAAACCCGAATGTTTGTGGGGGGCGGGTGGTTATAGGTCTGGAGGAGGTTAAAGAGATATGCAGTGGTAAGGTAATCTGCTCTTCCAGGTCTACAAATAAAGAAGGGGAGCAGATGTTATATTGGCGGCTGCAGGAGATGTCAAATAGTGGTTATGTTGCTGTGTATTGTGTGCGATGGTTTTATGCTTACAGTGTTTACCTGTGAGGTGAGCTGGAGTGAGTGAGTCAGCACGTGGAGAAGATAGAAGATAATAGTAGCCTTAAGCTTGGGGAGACTTCTAGTGTCATCTTCTCCATGTCCCTTGATGCTGTCATAACTTCTTCAAAGGCATTCCAGAGTCTGCATGGTTTTTGTTTGAACTCTTTTTACTCTTTAGTGTAATCAGAGGTCATATCAATCAAGACTTTAACATTTTCTAACATTAAGGTACAACAAGTTTTAGGATGGAGGTTGATATAACCTTTAAGTCAGTAGTACAACTCAAAACTCAGAATGGCCAATTCTTCTGCTTTGGGAGAATGTGAGGTTAATAATTCATCGACATCCTGCATGGGGTTCTTCTGGTCTGCATCTGGATTGTCTCTCTTACTTTAGAATAGCTGCTCTTGTACCATTCCTACTGACAAAAGCAAGCTTTTCGGTACCTTTCCATCCCCTCTTCCCCCATGGTTACACGGACTGATGCTGTTGGTGTTTGTGTCAGTTTCCCACATTCAAGGCCTCATTATCTGCAACTTCCCAGACCGACTGCCAAACACGTTCTGAGTTTGGTCAATGTTCCCAGCATGCCTTCTGAAACAGTCAGTTTAACCGTTCCTGTGACCAACCACAGCTCAGTTAGCAGGGAATCCCGCCAGGGTCCCAGCCAGGCCTATAGATTCCTTACAACTGACATTGAAAAGTCCCAAACTCCTTCAGGTCTGAAATTTTCTGGCGCTGTTCCATTCCGTTGGGTGCCATCTTGTCCTGAAAACAGGGAAGTTGTTCTGAGATGCTGCAAGATGGCCGTGCACAGTCAGTATTCATGCCTGGGAGCGGGCACCAGCAAGAGATTATGCAGAAATATTTTGAGATAAATTCTAATAAATAAAAGGAAAGTATTCGAGACGTTAAACTAGAGGAGCACAAAGTGCGGGGGCCTGATGGGATCCGCCGAAGTATGCTGGGGTAAATGGGCGAGGAAATCGCTGCGGCCCGAGAAATTATACTTCAGGGTCTGACTGAGTGTTGGAGTGCTGGCAGACTGGAGATTCGCCAGTGTAATACCCACCCTCAAAACGGGAGACAGATATAACCCACGTAATCACATGCCAATTAGTTTAACATCTGTGGCAGGGAACATTTTGGAATCATTAATTAAAGACAAAATTACTATTTACCGAGAGAAGAGAAAATAATTAGAACAGCCAACGCAGATTCCGGAAGGGAAGGCTGTGCTTGACAATCCACCTCGAGTTCTCTGGTAGATCGGGGCAATCCATGGATCTTCAGAAAGCCTTTGACAAAGCTTTGAAGAAGATCAAGGGTTGTGGCCGAAGGAGGGTGGTATACTAGATTAAAAACTGCCTGAAAGGGAGCAGGAGATGAGGGCACTTTCTCAGAGGGGTTGGAAATGGGTAACGGTGGCTCATGGGGTTCAATTCCACGACCACTTCTCTTCACTGTGTATGTTAATGACTTGGATTTAGGACGTGAGGGAGTGGTGTGGAACTCGAGACAAGTGTCGGTCAGGACAAGCAGGGGGTGGCAGGTTCTTTCACCGAGGACATTGGTGAACCAGTTGTGATTTTCCGACAAGTGGCAGCTTTCATGGTCATTTTTCCTGGCTCACAAATGACCAGATCTGGGTTGCTCGCCCAGCACCATAACCACGAGCTCCCCGAGGAAGCTGCCACGGTAGGACGACCCAACCATTCCCGTCGTAAACAGCTGCACCAAGCCACAAAGTTACATGGAATTACAACCCAGAAACAGGCACATTGGCTCAAGCAACACTTTGATCTTTAACCTCCAGACGACCAGTATCCTAATCCCGTGTACTCTGTTCCCTTTTCCTCAATCCACCGATCTAACCTATTCTAAATATTGACATGGTCTCTGCTTCAATCATGACCTCTCCCCCTCAATCACTGCAAACACTCTGGGGCTGAAATTGCCTCTTGTTTTAGCCCCGTTCGCACCTCTGTGGGGGGCGCTAATAAGGCACAATGTAATTTTTACCCAGGGGAGGGGAAACGGCAGTGCCACCGGGGAAATTGCCCCAGACGGTTTGGGGGGGCTGTCCTGGCAGCACCGCACCTCACAATTAGTGCCCTGGGCCGGCGTGCAACGGGCGATTACATCACCGCTGTGCACGCAGACCCCGCACCGCCCCCTCGCCGCCTCGCACCGACCTTGTGCTGACCCCTCCCAGCCCCACGCTGACCCCTCACCGACCCGTGCTGACCCTTCACCGCGCCGCGCCGACACCGTGCTGACCCCTCACCGCCCTGCGCTGACCCCGTGCTGACCCCTCCCTGCCCCGCACTGACCCCGTGCTGACCCCTCACCGCCCCGTGCTGACCCCACACCGCCCCGCGCTGACCCCGTGCTAACCCCTCCCTGCCCCGCACTGGCCCCGTGCTGACCCCTCACCGCCCCGCGCTGACCCCGTGCTGACCCCACACCGCCCCG
Source organism: Pristiophorus japonicus (assembly GCF_044704955.1). Classification (NCBI taxonomy): domain Eukaryota; kingdom Metazoa; phylum Chordata; class Chondrichthyes; family Pristiophoridae; genus Pristiophorus; species Pristiophorus japonicus. Next base: position 48,681,618 of record NC_091993.1, read on the forward strand.
CGCTGACCCCGTGCTGACCCCTCCCTGCCCCGCACTGACCCCGTGCTGACCCCTCACCGCCCCGCGCCGACCCCGTGCTGACCTCTCCCCGCCCCGCGCCGACCCCGTGCTGACATCTCACCGCCCCGTGCTGACCCCACACCGCGCCGTGCTGACCCTATACCGCCAGCGCCGACCCCTCACTGCCCCGTGGGAGAAATTGCCCCATGGCCCGCGAGGCGGAGTGGGTGGAAGTCAACACCAGCTTCGCAAGTCACGAAGTGAGCGGACATCTGCTGCAGGGGCGCCCCTTGAAGGGGAGGCCTTTAGCGCCCCAAGCCGGCAGCTTTATTTTTTGCCTGACATTTGCGCCGGCCCGACAATGTCAACCAGGCCACCATCGTGCAGCCCAGAGTGTGGCCTGGGGCCCGGCCCTTTAATTGAAGGGGAGGGGCGGTGTGTCCCCTCCGTGTAGTGCTGGAGTCAGTGCCGCGTTGCTGCCCCGGGATCGCCCCTCCGAGGAAACGGCACGTCGGAGACAGCACCCCACTCCCTCTGAGGATTGTGCGGGCCGGGTGCAGGACGTCCCGGCCTGGAAGGTTACCATCACCAAGCGGTGAAGGGGAATTTCCAGCCCTTCATAGTTCCAGACACCTCTGTTAAATCACCCCATAATCCCATTTCCAATGTAAATAGCCCCAATTTTCCAAGGCTTTCTTCATATTTGTAATTCCTCAGATCAGCCTATTGAATCTGTGCTGCACCTGCTCCATTGCCGCAACATCCTTCCGAGAGCAAATGATGTTCTACTGCTCCATTCACGCGGAAAATCTTTCCGATGGGCGGCCTGAGGCAGTGGAACGGGATTATCGAGCGGGACTTGGGACCAGGCCGGGCCTCCAATGCCACCTGCAGCAGGCCGGAGACTTGCTTTTTTATTTGTTCCCAGGATGTGGGCATCGCTGGCAAGGCCGGCATTTATTGCCCATCCTTAATTGCCCTTGGAGAAGGTGGTGGTGAGCCGCCTTCTTGAACCGCTGCAGTCCGTGTGGTGAAGTCGCTCTCTCAGTGCTGTTAGGGAAGGAGTTCCAGGATTTTGGCCCAGCGAAGATGAAGGAACGGCGATACATTTCCGAGTCAGGATGGTGTGACGCGATTGGGGCCCAGGAGAGGCGTGAGTTCGGGGCCCAGAAGAGCCGAGGGCCCAGGGGCAGCATGGGCCAGCCCACACTGCGATATGTGCGCGCACTAGATCCGTGCAGCAGAGCAGGTCTGCATTCGCCTTGGTTAACCCTTTCCACTGGACCAAGACCTAGCTCTGTCAAGCCCGTATGGTGGCTGGTGTGCAATGGTCACCACACGTTAAAAAAAGCCACGCACAGGCATCTTCCACCCTTCAGGATGCAGTTAGGGACCTGGAATTTTAGGTCCTTCATTGAAACATCTGTCAATTTATCCCTTTTTGGTGTGGAAGCAAGTCATTCTCGCTTCGAGGGACTGCTATGATGATGATGATGGTGTGTGACTTGGATGGGAACTTGCCGGTGGTGGTGTTCCTACGCACCTGCTGCCCTTGTCCTTCTAGACGGTAGAGGTCGCAGGTTTGGGAGGTGCTGCCGAAGAAGCCTTCACGAGTTGCTGCAGTGCATCGTGTAGATGGTACACACAGCAGCCACGGTGCGCCGGTGGTGAAGGGATTGAATGTTGAAGGTGGTGGATGGGATGCCAATCAAACGGGCTGCTTTGTCCTGGATGGTGTCAAGCTTTTTGACTATTGTTGGAGCTGCACTCATCCATCATCATCATAGGCAGTCCCTCGGAATCGAGGAAGACTTGCTTCCACTCTTAAAATGAGTTCTTAGGTGGCTGAACAGTCCAATATGAGAGCCACAGTCCCTATCACAGGTGGGGCAGATAGAGGTTGAGGGAAGGGGTGGGTGGGACAGGTTTGCTGCACGCTCCTTCCGCTGCCTGCGCTTGATTTCTGCATGCTCTCGGCGACGAGACTCGAGGTGCTCAGCGCCCTCCCGGATGCACTTCCTCCACTTAGGGCGGTCTTTGGCCAGGGACTCCCAGGTGTCGGTGGGGAGGCTTTGAGGGTGGCCTTGTAACGTTTCCTCTGCCCACCTTTGACTCGCTTGCCGTGAAGGAGTTCCAAGTAGAGCGCTTGCTTTGGGAGTCTCATGACTGGCATGCGAACAGTGTGGCTTGCCCAGCGGAGCTGATCAAGTGGGGTCAGTGCTTCAATGCTGGGGATGTTGGCCTGGACAAGGACACTAACGTTGGTGCGTCTGTCCTCCCAGGGGATTTGTAGGATCTTGCGGAGACATAGTTGGTGGTATTTCTCCAGCGACTTGAGGTGTTTACTGTACATGGTCCACGTCTCTGAGCCATACAGGAGGGCGGGTATTACTACAGCCCTGTAGACCATGAGCTCGGTGACAGTTTTGAGGGCCTGGTCTTCAAACACTCTTTTCCTCAGGTGGCCGAAGGCTGCACTGGAGACACTGGAGGCGGTGTTGAATCTCGTCGTCAATGTCTGCTCTTGTTGATAAGAGGCTCCCAAGGTATGGGAAATGGTCCACAGTGTCCAGGGCCGCGCCGTGGATCTTGATGACTGGGAGGCAGTGCTGTGCAGGGGACAGGCTGGTGGAGGACCTTTGCCTTACGGATGTTTAGCGTAAGGCCCATGCTTTCGTACGCCTCAGTAAATACGTTGACTATATCTTGGAGTTCAGCCTCAGAATGTGCGCAGACGCAGGCGTTGTCCACGTACTGTAGCTCGACGACAGAAGTTGGGGTGGTCTTGGACCTGGCCTGGAGACAGCGAATGTTGAACAGGTTCCCACTGATTCTGTAATTTAGTTCCTCTCCAGCGGGGAGCTTGTTGACTGTGAGGTGGAGCATGACAGCGAGGAAGATTGAGAAGAGGGTTGGGGCGATGAAGCAGCCCTGCTTGACCCCGGTTCGGTCGTGGATTGGGTCTGTAATGGATCCGTTGGTAAGGATCACGACCTGCATGTTGTCGTGGAGCAGGCGGAGGATGGTGACGATCTTTTGGGGGCATCCAAAACAGAGGAGGATGCTCCATAGACCCTCGCGATTGATAGTGCCTTTGTAAGGTCAAAGAAGGCAATATATAAGGGCTGGTGCTGCTCCCTGCATTTTTCCTGCAGCTGTTGCACTGCAAAGATCATGTCCGTTGTGCCCCATAGGGGATGAAATCCGCACTGTGACTCCGGGAGGAGCTCCTTGGCCACAGGGAGAGGATGGTTGAGGAGGACTCTAGCGACAACTTTCCCAGTGGCTGATAACTGGGAGATTCCTCTGTAGTTGCTGCAGTCGGACTTGTACTCTTTTTTAAAGATGGTCATGATTACTGCGTACAGTTTTGATCACCACATTACAGGAAAGATGTGATTGCACAAGAGAAGATACAGAGGAGATTTACGAGGATATTCCAGGACTGGAGTATTTTAGCTATGAGGAAAGATTGGATAGGCTGAGGTTGTTTTGTTTGGAACAGAGGAGGCTGAGGGGAGACCTGATTGAGGTGTCTAAAATTATGAGGGGCCTGGATAGACTGGATAGGAAGGACCTGTTTCCCTTGGCAGAGGGGTCAATAGCCAGGGGGCATAGATTTAAAGTAATTGGTAGAAGGATTACAGGGGAGTTGAGGAGAATTTGTTTTCACAATTTGGTGGTGGGGGTCTGGAACTCACTGCCTGAAAAGGTAGTAGAGGCAGAAACCCTCACCACATTTTTTAAATACTTGGATATGCACCTGAAGTACCGTAACCGACAGGGCTATGGACCAAGAGCTGGAAAGTGGGATTAAGCTGGATAGCTCTAGGTTGGCCGGTACGGACACGATGGGCAGAAATGGCCTCCTTCCGTGCTGTAAATTTCTATGATCCTACAAAGACAGCCAGTTGTAAAACAAATGTTCGTAAACGGAACAATATGAGAAAGACTGCAGAAGTTATAGAAACATAGAAACATAGAAAATAGGAGCAGTAGTAGGCCATTCGGCCCTTCGAGCCTGCACCGCCATTCAACAGCAGGGGAGGACAAAGGGTTTAATTAGGAAGGGGTAAATAGAGTATGAGAGGAAGCTTGCTGGGAACATAAAAACTGACTGCAAAAGCTTCTATAGATATGAGAAAAGAAAAAGATTAGTGAAAACAAATGTAGGTCCTTTGCAGTCAGATTCAGGTGACTTTATAATGGGGAACAAAGAAATGGCGGACCAGTTAAACAAATATTTTGGTTCTGTTTTCATGAAGGAAGACACAAATAACCTTCCGGAAATACTAGGAGGCCGAGGGTCTAGTGAGAAGGAGGAACTGAAGGATATCCTTATAAACGGAAAATTGTGTTCGGGAAATTGATGGGATTAAAGGCCGATAAATTCCCGGGGCCTGATAGTCTGCATCCCAGAGTACTTAAGGAAGCGACCATAGAAATAGTGGATGCATTGGTGATCATTTTCCAACAGTCTATCGACTATGGATCAGTTCCTTTGGACTAGAGGGTAGCTAATGTAACACCACTGTTTAAAAAAGGAGGGAAAGAGAAAACGGGTAATTATAGATCGGTTAGCCTGACAGCAGTAGTGGGGAAAATGTTGGAATCAATTATTAAAGATGAAATAGCAGCGCATTTGGAAAGCAGTGACAGGATCGGTCCAAGTCAGCATGGATTTATGAAAGGAAAATCTTGCTTGATAAATCTTGTGGAATTTTTTGAGGATGTAACTAGTAGAGTGGACAAGGGAGAACCAGTGGATGTGGTGTATTTGGACTTTCAAAAGGCTTTTGACAAGGTCCCATACAAGAGACTGGTGTGCAAAATCAAAGCACATGGTATTGGGGGTAATGTACTGACGTGGATAGAGAACAAGTTGGCAGACAGGAAGCAGGGAGTCGGGATAAACGGATCCTTTTCACACTGGCAGGCAGTGACTAGTGGAGTGCCGCAGGGCTCAGTGCTGGGACCCCAGCTATTTACAATATACATTGATGATTTAGATGAAGGAATTAAGTGTAATATCTCCAAGTTTGCAGATGATACTAAACTGGGTGGAGGTGTGAGCTGTGAGGAGGACGCTAAAAGGCTGCAGGGTGACTTGGACAGGTTAGGTGAGTGGGCAAATGCATGGCAGGTGCAGCATAATGTGGATAAATGTGAGGTTATCCACTTTGGTGGCAAAAACACGAAGGCAGAATATTATCTGAATGGCGGCAGATTAGGAAAGGGGGAAGTGCAACGAGACCTGGGTGTCATGGTTCATCAGTCATTGAAAGTTGGCATGCAGGTACAGCAGGCGGTGAAGAAGGCAAATGGTATGTTGGCCTTCATAGCTAGGGGATTTGAGTATAGGAGTAGGGAGGTCTTACTGCAGTTATACAGGGCCTTAGCGAGGCCTCATCTGGAATATTGTGTTCAGTTTTGGTCTCCTAATCTGATGAAGGATGTTCTTGCTATTGAGGGAGTGCAGCGAAGGTTCACCAGACTGATTCCCGGGATGGCGGGACTGACATATGAGGAGAGACTGGATCAACTGGGCCTTTATACACTGGGGTTTAGAAGGATGAGAGGGGATCTCATAGAAACTTATAAGATTCTGACGGGACAAGACAGGTTAGATGCAGGAAGAATGTTCCCGATGTTGGGGAAGTCCAGAACCAGGGGACACCGTCTTAGGATAAGGGGTAGGCAATTTAGGTCTGAGATGAGGAGAAACTTCTTCACTCAGAGGGTTGTTAACCTGTGGAATTCCCCACCGCAGAGAGTTGTTGATGCCAGTTCATTGGATATATTCAAGAGGGAGTTAGATGTGGCCCCTATAGCTAAAAGAATCAAGGGGTATGGAGAGAAAGCAGGAAAGGGGTACTGAGGGAATGATCAGCCATGATCTTATTGAATGGTGGTACAGGCTCGAAGGGCCGAATGGCCTACTCCTGCACCTATTTTCTATGTTTCTATGACCATGGCTGATCCTCTATCTCAACACCATATTCCTGCTTTTCCCAATACCCCTTGATGCCGTTTGTTTCTAGAAATCTATCTATCTCCCTCTTAAATATATTCAGTGACTTGGCCTCCATAGCCTTCTTTGGTAGAGAATTCCACAGGTTCACCACCCTCTGAGTGAAAACATTTCTCCTCATCTTGTCCTAAATTTCCTTCCCCGTATCCTGAGACTGTGACCACTTATTCTAGTCTTCCCAACTAGGGGAAACATCCTCCCCGCATCTAGTCTATCCAACAGTGTTAGAATTTTAAACTTTTCAATGTGATCCCCTCTCATTCTTCTAAACTCTAGTGAATACAGGCTTAGTCAACCCAATCTCTCCTCATACGACAGTCCTGCTATCCCAGGAATCAGTCTGGTGAACCTTCGCTATCCTCCCTCTATGGCAAGTATATCCTTTGTTAGGTAAGGAGACCAAAACTGCACACAATACTCCAGGTGCGGTCTCACCAAGGCCCTGTATAACTGTAGTAACACATCCTTGCTCCTGTACTCAAATCCTCTTGCAATGAAGGCCAACTTACCATTTGCCTTCCTAACTGCTTGCTGCACCCGCATGTTTGCTTTCAATGACTGGTGTACAAGGACACCCAGGTCCCTCTGTACATCGACACTTCCCAAGCCATCACCATTCAAATAATACTTTGTCTTTATGTTTTTCCTACCAAAGTGGATAACTTCACTTTTATCCACGTTACACTGCATCTGCCATGTGTTTGCCCACTCACTCAACCTATCTAAATTGCCTTGCAGCGTCTTTGCATCTTCCTCACAACTCACAATCCCACCTAGTTTTGTGTCGTCAGCAAACTTGGAAATATTACATTTGGTTCCCTCATCCAAATCATTTATATATATAGTGAATAGCTGGAGCCCAAGCACTGACCCCTGTGGTATCCCACTAGTCATTGCCTGCCACCCCAAAAAAGACCCGTTTATTTCTAGTCTCTGTTTCCTGTCAATTAACCAATTTTCAATCTATGTGCTTTAATTTTGCACACTAACCTCTTATGTGGGACTTTATCAAAGGCCTTCTGAAAATTCAAATACACTACATCCACTGGTTTTCCCTTATCTATTCTATCAGTTACATCCTCAAAAAACTCCAGTAGGTTTGTCAAACATGATTTTCCTTTCATAAATCCATGTTGACTTTGTCTAATCCCGTTGATATTATCCAAGTGTCCCATTATCACATCCTTTATAATAGGCTCCAGCATTTTCCCTATCACTGATGTTAGGCTAACTGGTCTGTAGTTCCCTGTTTTCTCTCTCCCTCCTTTTTTAAATAGTGGGGTTACATTTTCCACCCTCCAATTGCAGGAACTGTTCCATAATCTAAAGAATTTTGGAAGATGACAACCAATGCATCTACTATTTCCATGGCTACCTCTTTTAGTACTATGGGATGCAGATCATCAGGCCCTGGGGGTATATCGGCCTTCAGTCCCATTAGTTTCTCCAGCACTATTTTCTTACTAATAATCATTTCCTTTAATTCCTCTTGCTCACTAGACCCTTGGTTCCCTAGCATTTCTGGGACGTTATTTGTGTCCTCTTCCATGAAGACAGAACTGAAGTATTTATTTAATTGTTCTGCAATTATTCAAGGAGAAGGCCCACCATAAGCCCATCTGGGCAACTAGGGATGTGCAATAAATGGCAGCCTTGCCCATGTCATCGAATCCACCCTCTTACACTTTAGTAACTGGATCTTGCTGTCAGACTTGTTGCACCAGTTTTCTCAGCCTTAAACGCCATGACTCAATAAACACACCACTTTAGAAATAGATGTTGGAAATTGAAATGGATGACTAGAGCATTGTAGAATGATACAGCCCAGAAGGAGACCATTCAGCCCACCATGCCTGTGCCGGCTCTGTGAAAGAGCTATCCAATTAGTCCCACTCCCCTGCTTTCTCCCTGTGGTCCTGTAAAATTTTCCTCTTCAAGTATTTATCCAATTCCTATTTGAAAGTTACTACTGAATCTGCTCCCACCGCCCTTTCAGGCAGCGCGTTCCAGATCACAACAACTCGCTGCGTAATAAAAATATTCTCTTCATGTCCCCCTCTGGTTCTTTTGCCAGTTATGTTAAATCTATTTCCTCTGGTTAACGACCCTCCTGCCATTGGAAACAGTCTCTCCTTATTTACTCCATCATACCTCTTCATCGTCCCAGTTCTGTCCAAGCACCGAGTTGCCCTCTTCCAGCACTGGTTGTGGCCGTCCGTTGTGGAGGAAGTGAAACATTTTTGAAAAGTAACATTTTGAAAACAATGCCCTGAACTAAACAATGAAACGATGACAGGAAATTCACATTTGCACGGGAACTTTCTTTCCAGCACCAAAATCAAATTATGACTAAACTTCATGATTGAAACTGGAGCTAAAGTAGCTTCCAAAAGATCATGGGGCTGAAATTGCGGTCGGAGGCTTCCCGCGGGCAATTGCCTCCGACCTGAAACATTTCTACAGATTTACCTGGTGATCCGGGAGGAGCATGGGATTCCGGTGGGAAGGCCTTCTCTTCCCGCGCTGCGGAGCGCACTCCCGTCCTCCAGGTTCCCACGGAGACGGTGCAGTCACATGTGACTGCTCAGCCAATCAGGTACAGTATTCCACAGCTTTCTCATTAATACCAATAACTCTGTATCTACCAGTTCTCATTGCTATTAATGAGAAAAAAAAGCAAAGACACTAAACAGCATAATAAAAAACACATCTCACAATTAAAATTAATTTAAAAAGTTCTTTTAATTATGGTTAAAAATAAATGTAACATAGTCGGCAGGGTTTTAGAAAATAATGTGTTTTTTAAATTTTATTTTATTATATTTTTGTATGTTTTTAAACTCTTAGGCCTGTAAAAGTGGGCTATGAGCCTGCTTTTATTAGGCGCAAGAGTTTTGAGGACATTTGCTGGGCAAGATATGGGTAAATCCCGCAATCTGGTCCAAGCAAATGTCCTCGCTCCCGAGATGCGTTGGATTGGTCAAGCTCCAGATTGACAGATTGGAAAAGCCGGTTTTCAGCGAATGCGCATTGTGCGCTGAAAACCGGCTTTTGCGATGCCTTCCCGGGTCCGTATACACTCCGTACACAATCCGTACGGACCTAGGGAGGCCAGGATTTCCAGGCTCTTGAGAATGACTTCTCAGCCTAAAATACCAATGTTATGGAAATTCGATGCCTCTCTGACAGGTCGTTGTGTAAAGCCCCATCTCTTAAAGTCTTGTGTTTTTTTCCCATTATTGTGAGCCTTCAAAATACAATTCAAGAGTATTTCGGTTCACTGCAAAGGACTGAAAGGGGAAGTTGTAATCAGGAAGTGAAATGCGGATGTGATTACGTCAAGGTATCTGTCTGCTTAACAATGGTATTAATGGGGGGGGGGGAGGGTTTCGTAATTCGGACCCCCAGGGCAGAACTTTGTGATGGGATCGCACATCGGGGATTTGGTCACAAGCCGACTGCCTCTGGGCCTGTGTGCACCAGGCGGGCTGATCGCTCCAGCCAGGGCTCACACACTTGGAGTTCTCCCTCCCTCCCATGTGATGTGTGAATTTGAAGGTGTGGCAGGGGCTCATTCAGTCTGAGAACAGCCAATAAATATACAGGGCCACAGGGCTAGAACCTCCACTTTTTTTGCCTGCTTAAGGCCCAAATAACGCCCATTTAACCACTGAAATAACTTATAACGCCCATATATCGCCCATTTTGGCACAAAATAGAAACTGACAGGCTTTTTAGAAGACTTATCGGCGAGCGTTATTTTCCCAATGGTCTTAATGCCAAGAAAAAATATTACCGCCCGCCCACTTTTTTTGGGCGGAATCAGCTGAATTGGTGATTTCAAAGCCCATGTTATTGACCAGCGTTACTTTCCTCACGGACTTAATGCCGAGATTCAATAATAACGCCCCACTACTGTTTTTTGTCATAAAGAGCATATTTACCCAAACTAGCGGCATGTAGATCGCCCACCGTCAATTTCACCACCTCGCACACATATCACCCAGAATAGCGCCCGCTCAAAAAACCGCCCACAAAAAGTGGAACTAACCGGGATGGACGCCAGCAGTGTGGCTGGCTTTTGTTAAATGCCACTCTTACGTGAGGAGCTGATATTGGAAAGATTTGCCTGAAAGAGCACTGATGTGAGTGACAGCGCTGACACACTGCTGTGTGTGTGCAGCTCAGACATCAATGGTGCCCATCACCTTGGTGCCAGTTAACGTTTACGTTGATTGATGTTAAGTTGTATTTAACCCTTTCACGGTAAGGAATCACCAGTGTGTAATGGTCCAGCTATCTGAGACAATGTGCAACAAGGTTATGTTCAATAACAAAGTTTCATACCAACATTGATCTGAAATCATAAGTATCACAGCCAATAACACCCAACCCCCGCCCACATCCTACTTTTTCCACCATTGACATAAATCACATGTTCAACATGTCCAGCAACACAGAATACAAAGGCAAAGCAGGAGCGTAGTCCCCAGCCCACTTACATTGCAAAAAATTGCATACACCCAGATGGAGATATAACACAGCCATCACCTGCACACATGCACCTCTCTTTCCTTCCCCCCTCTCCTTCTCCCCACCTCTATCCCTTCCCCTCCTCGCTCCACGGCGCCTGGCCGAGGAGCTCCTAAGGCGGTGCCTTATTGGGGGGGATGAAGGCAGTTGGTTGGATGGGTATGGGAGCGAGGGGTGTCGAGGGAGCAACATTCTCTGATGCAGAAGCAGGATCTTGGTCCTTGCACTCAACTGTCATTTGCAGTGGTGGTGTCGAACCTAGGGGTGGAGTGCCGTGCTCTGGGATCACTGGAAGGGCTGTGGCAACAGTGTTCCTGGCTATCGCATCTGGGACTCCGCCATGCGCGGAATGTACTCGGTCATGGTGGTCAGGTGTCGGGATATGCCCCCCGCCCAAAGCTTCGATGAGCTTGTCACCAATGTCTACAGTCCTCCTGGACAACTGAACCATCTCTCCGCTGTCATGTCGCGCTCGTGGAACAGACCTGCCGCATCCACGAGGCCTCTGTGGGGTTGGCGCTATCCTGGTAACAAATGGGATGCTCTGTGGAGAGGTGCTTGGGGCCGGCACCTCCAGAGTGGAGGCGGGAATGACCGGAGGACCAATAGATGGCCTTGGGGTGGAATGGGTTCTGGAGCGTGGCGATGCAGGTTCTTCGAAGTCCGTGCTCTCATCCGTCGAGAACAGACCCAGCAGATTGACGGGCGACAATCGGAGCTCCACAGCACCAGATGTAGTAGGATCATCCGCCGACTCTTGCCCCACGCCCCCACCTTCTGGCCTCTGTGGCCTTGTCTGGGGCCGCGCTGCTGGCTGAGCTGCAAAACGCAAATTAGGTAGTTAGAGGAGAGTGGGGGGTGCTAGGGTGACAAGGTGAGTCCAGCGCTACACACAGTATATGCACGACAAAAACACCACCGCTCTCAAAATCATTGCAGACATCACATTTCATGACCATCAACACATTGTCGGTTGCAATGATTTTCATTAGGGCAGCATTATTTCTATGACACTTTTAGAAATCATCTATCGTATATGATTGGTCGGATATGAGTTGGTGTGGCGTCTATTGACTTTACATCACGTAATGGTGTAAGCTTTTCTCACGTGGCATCACTTCAGGGTCTGCAGATGTGTCCGTGGCTGTCTGGGGGTGCTTCCCCATGAGTGTGAGCACTCGCTCCTCCATCTCAGTGATGTCGCTGGGGACTGGTGGCCCCCCACCCGTTCGCCTCTGCATGGACCTCATTGTCGATAGCTTCTTCTGTAAAAGGTAACAGGACGACATGGCATGAGATCATTGCGCGATATCATTGCTCGGTACTGTCACAGAGACTGATACAACACTTAACCGACAGATGTAATCATGATTATTATGATTATTATCATTCTTTACCTAAAGACGTACACCGTGACTACAGGCTTGAGTAAAACATTCCCGGTAAAAGTGCAAGACCTCACATCTGCTGATAGTCACTCATGACTATTACAAATCAAATGATATAAATACATAAGTACATGTAAATCAATGTATTACTTACTCTTGCGGATCCCACAAGGTCGTTCCATCGTTTGCGGCATTGTTACCCTCACGCACCTCGTTGGTCGCCGACGAGACCACCTCTGCTATCTCGGTCCTTATCCTCTGGTAGGCCTTTGGGGTGAGCTTCCCATGCCCTCCCTGTGTTAAATCACCCCAGCGTGATTCGACCTCCTGTAGGGGAGGCATTTGCCTTGGCCGAGAACCTCCTGACTCTTTTGCGGCCTCCAATATGCTCCTCTCCCACCTCACTGCTCTCTCCAGCGTCAGTCTCCACAGCATGCTGTGATGCCTCCTCTTCTCCCTCCAGTATAGAGCAAATTCGGTCAAATATGTCACTGGTAACAGCTAATTTTTGTTTGCCTACTTGCTGTGAAGCTTGAAACTCTCCCTCCTTCCTCCCAAAGCAACCACACCACACCCAGACACGCCTTCAGTCCCTCTGAGCTCCCTCTCTCTCTGTCTCCTCTTCTGCGCATGTCACGGTGACCCTTGACCTCCTGAATTACAGGAATCGATCATTGCCATGCCGTTGCTAAGGACAGCCACACTTTACGGCAGAAGGTCAAAAAAATTTAACACTATCGCCCATTTGATATCGCTCGCGGTAACGCCTATTTTCAAAAATGTAAACTAGGTGTTTTGAGAATGGGCGAGAAGCCGGCGATCTGAAAACTTTTTTACCGCCCACACTGGAAATAATGCCCATTTTGGGCGATATGCTCAAAAGTGGAGATTCTAGCACACACTCTTCCCACAAGTGCCCTTGGAGCCCCCCTAATGGAGGGAAGGGGTCTCGCAATGGCTTCTACTGCTCTGATTGGTTGGCGTCTCTTGGTGTGAGGTCAAGCCCAGCGGCTGGATCTGGGCCCAGCAGTGGTCAGAGGATAGTGGGAGGCCCAGAGGTTGGAGAGCTAAAATCCATGTAGACTACATCAAACGCACTACCCTCAGTGACCTTCCTCGTTACCTCCTCAAAAAATTCAATCAAGTTAGTCAGACACGACCTTCCCTGAACATATCCATGCTGACTGTCCGGGATTAATCCGTGTCTTTCTAAATGAAGATTTATCCTGTCCTTAAGAATTTTTTTCCAATAATTTTTCCACCACCGTGGTTAGGCTGACTGGCCTGTAATTACTCGGTCTATCCCTTTCTCCCTTCTTAAACAAAGGTACCACATTAGCAGTCCTCCAGTCCTCTGGCACCACACCTGAAGCCAGAGAGGATTGGAAAATGATGGTCAGAGCCTCTGCTATTTCCCCTTTTGCTTCTCTTAACAGCCTGGGATACATTTCATCCGGGCCTGGGGATTTATCCACTTTCAAAGCTGCTAAACCCCTTAATACTTCCTCTCTCACTATGTTTATTTCATCTAATATTTCATCCTCCTCTTCCCCAATAGCAATGTCTGCATCACCGCTCTCTTTTGTAAAAACAGATGCAAAGTAGTCATTAAGAACCATATCCACGTCACCCGCCTCCACACAAAGATTGCCCTCATGGTCTCTGATAGGCCCTACCCTTTCTTTAATTACCCTATCCAGCCGAATCCCACTTTCCAGCTCCAGGTCCATAGCCCTGCAGGTTACTGCACGTCAGGTGCACATCCAAGTACTTTTTAAATGTGGTGAGGGTTTCTGCCTCTACCACCCTTTCAGGCAGTGAGTTCCAGACCCCCACCACCCTCTGGTTGAAGACATTTCCTCTCAAATCCCCTCTAAACCTCCTATGAATTACTTTAAATTTATGCCCCCTGGTTGTTGACCCCTCTGCTAAGAGAAATAGGCCCTTCCTATGCACTCTATTTTGGCCATTCCTAATTTTCTGCACCTCAATGAGATCTCCCCTCAGCTTCCTCTGTTCAAAGAAAACAAATCCAGCCTATCCAATCTGTCCTCACAGCTAAGATTTTCCAGTCCCGGCAACATCCTCATAAATCTCCTCTGTACGCTCTCCAGTGCAATCACGTCCTTTCTGTAATGCTGTGACCAGAAATGCACGTAGTACTCCAGCTGTGGCCTAACCAGTGCTTTATACAGTTCAAGCATAACCTCCCGCTCTTGTATTCTATCCCTCGGCTAATAAAGGCAAGTATTCCATATGCCTTCTTAACCTCCTTATCTACCTGGCCTGTTACCTTCAGGGATCTGTGGACCTGCACTCCAAGCTCCCTTTGTTCCTCTGCACTTCTCATTGTCCTACCATTTAATATGTATTCCCTTTCCTTGTTAGCCCTCCCCAAATGCATTACCTCACACTTCTCTGGATTAAATTCCATTTGCCACTGTTCTGCCCACCTGACTGGTTGATTGATATCTTCCTGCAATCCGCAGCTTTCTTCTTCATTACAACCACACAGTCGATTTTAGTATCATCTGCAAACTTCTTAATCACAGCCCCCTATATTCAAGTCCAAGTCATTGAGGTATACCATAAAAAGCAAGGGACCTAGTACTGAGCCCTGCGGAACCCCACTGGATACAGCCTTCCAGTCACAAAAACATCCATTAACCATTACCCTTTGCTTCCTGCCCCTGAGCCAATTTTAGATCCAATTTGCCCCTTTGCCCTGAATCCAATGGGCTTTTACTTTCGTGACCAGTCTGTCCTGTGGGACCTTATCAAAAGCGTTCTGAAATCCATATACACTACATCGTACGCTTTGCCCTCATCAACCCTCCTGGTTACCTCCTCGAAAAATTGAATCAAGTTAGTCAGACACTAGCTTCGCTTAATTAATCCGTGCTGATAGCTAAGATTCACCATCCATAGCTAAGATTCTCCACACCCTGTAGGTCCCCTGCAGTCAGAATCAGGGGAAATCATAACGGGGAACAAAGAAATGGCAGACTAATTGAACAAGTACTTTGGTTCGGTATTCACTAAGGAGGACACAAACAACCTTCCGGATATAAAAGGGGTCAGAGGGTCTAGTAAGAAGGAGGAACTGAGGGAAATCCTTATTAGTCGGGAAATTGTGTTGGGGAAATTGATGGGATTGAAGGCTGATAAATCCCCAGGGCCTGATGGACTGCATCCCAGAGTACTTAAGGAGGTGGCCTTGGAAATAGTGGATGCATTGACAGTCATTTTCCAACATTCCATAGACTCTGGATCAGTTCCTATGGAGTGGAGGGTGGCCAATGTAACCCCACTTTTTAAAAAAGGAGGGAGAGAGAAAACAGGGAATTATAGACCGGTCAGCCTGACATCGGTAGTGGGTAAAATGATGGAATCAATTATTAAGGATGTCATAGCAGCGCATTTGGAAAGAGGTGACATGATAGGTCCAAGTCAGCATGGATTTGTGAAAGGGAAATCATGCTTGACAAATCTTCTGGAATTTTTTGAGGATGTTTCCAGTAGATTGGACAAGGGAGAACCAGTTGATGTGGTACATTTGGACTTTCAGAAGGCTTTCGACAAGGTCCCACACAAGAGATTAATGTGCAAAGTTAAAGCACATGGTATTGGGGGAAGTGTGCTGACATGGATTGAGAACTGGTTGTCAGACAGGAAGCTAAGAGTAGGAGTAAATGGGTACTTTTCAGAATGGCAGGCAATGACTAGTGGGGTACCGCAAGGTTCAGTGCTGGGGCCCCAGCTGTTTACATTGTACATTAATGATTTGGACGAGGGGATTAAATGTAGTATCTCCAAATTTGCGGATGACACTAAGATGGGTGGCAGTGTGAGCTGCGAGGAAGATGTTATGAGGCTGCAGAGTGACTTGGATAGGTTAGGTGAGTGGGCAAATGCATGGCAGATGAAGTATAATGTGGATAAATGTGAGGTTATCCACTTTGGTGGTAAAAACAGAGAGACAGACGATTATCTGAATGGTGACAGATTAGGAAAAGGGGAGGTGCAACGAGACCTGGGTGTCATGGTACATCAGTCATTGAAGGTTGGCATGCAGGTACAGCAGGCGGTTAAGACAGCAAATGGCATGTTGGCCTTCATAGCGAGGGGATTTGAGTACAGGGGCAGGGAGGTGTTGCTACAGTTGTACAGGGCCTTGGTGAGGCCACACCTGGAGTATTGTGTACAGTTTTGGTCTCCTAACTTGAGGAAGGACATTCTTGCTATTGAGGGAGTGCAGTGAAGGTTCACCAGACTGATTCCCGGGATGGCGGGACTGACATATCAAGAAAGACTGGATCAACTGGGCTTGTATTCACTGGATTTCAGAAGAATGAGAGGGGACCTCATAGAAAAGTTTAAAATTCTGATGGGTTTAGACAGGTTAGATGCAGGAAGAATGTTCCCAATGTTGGGGAAGTCCAGAACCAGGGGTCACAGTCTAAGGATAAGGGGTAAGCCATTTAGGACTGAGATGAGGAGAAACTTCTTCACCCAGAGAGTGGTGAACCTATGGAATTCTCTACCACAGAAAGTTGTTGAGGCCAATTCACTAAATATATTCAAAAAGGAGTTAGATTTAGTCCTTACTACTAGGGGGATCAAGGGGTATGGAGAGAAAGCAGGAATGGGGTACTGAAGTTGCATGTTCAGCCATTAACTTATTGAATGGCGGTGCAGGCTCGAAGGGCCGAATGGCCTACTCCTGCACCTAGTTTCTATGTTTCTATGTTTCACCCGGCAACATCCTCATAAATCTCCTCTGTAACTTCTCCAATGCAATCACATCTTTCCTGTAATGTGGTGACCAGAACCGCACGGAGTACTCTAGCTGCGGTCTTGGGCCAGAGACTCCCAGGTGCCGGTGGGATGGTCCAATTTTTCAAGGAGGCTCTGAGGGTGTCCTTGAAATGTTTCCTCTGCCCAGCTGGGGCTCGCTTGCCGTGTAGGAGTTCCAAGTAGAGCACTTATTTTGGGCATCTCGTATTGGGCATGTGGACAATGTGGCCCATCCAAAGGAGCTGATCGAGCGTGGCCAGTGCTTCGATGCTGGGGTTGTTGGTCTGAGCGAGAACACTGACGTTGGTGCGCATATCCTGCCAATGGATTTACAGGATCTTGCGGAGGCAACATTGGTGGTACTTCTCCAATCCTTTGAGGTGCCTGCTGTACATACTCCATGGCTCTGAAGCATACAGTAGGGCGAGTATCACTCCTGCTCTGATTGGTTGGCGTCTCTTGGTGTGAGGTCGAGCCCAGCAGCTGGATCAGGGCCCAGCAGTGGTCAGAGGATAGTGGGAGGTCCAGAGGTTGGAGAGCTAAAATCCATGTAGACTACATCAATCGCACTACCCTCAGTGACCTTCTTCGTTACCTCCTCAAAAAATTCAATCAAGTTAATCAGACACAATCTTCCCATAACAAATCCGTGCTGACTGTCCTCGATTAATCCGTGTCTTTCTAAATGAAGATTTATCCTGTCTTTAAGAATTTTTTTCCAATAATTTTTCCACCACTGAGGTTAGGCTGACTGGCCTGTAATTACTGGGTCTATCCCTTTCTCCCTTCTTAAACAAAGGTACCACATTAGCAGTCCTCCAGTCCTCTGGCACCACACCTGAAGTCAGAGAGGATTGGAAAATGATGGTCAGAGCCTTTGCTATTTCCCCTTTTGCTTCTCTTAACAGCCTGGGACACATTTCATCCGGGCCTGGGGATTTACCCACTTTCAAAGCTGCTAAACCCCTTAATACTTCCTCTCTCATGATGTTTATCTCATCTAATATTTCATCCTCCTCCTGCCCAATAGCAATGTCTGCATCACCGCTCTCTTTTGTAAAAACAGATGCAAAGTAGTCATTAAGAACCATACCCACGTCGCCCGCCTCCACACAAAGATTGCCCTCATGGTCTCTAATAGGCCCTACCCTTTATTTAATTACCCTCTTGCTCTTAATATATTTATAAAACATCTTTAGGTTTTCCTTGATTTTGCAATTTTACAGTTTACAGCCCTACAGTTTTTGCACTTCTCAGAAATGTGTGCACATATTTGCTCTTCTATCTCCCTCTCACTGTTTGGGGGTCTATAGTACACTCCCAGCAGTGTGATCGCCCCTTTTCTGTTTTTCAGTTTGACCCATATGGCCTCATTTGATGATCCCTCCAACATATCATCCCTCCTCATAGCTGTAATAGTTTATTTCCTCAATACCGCAACCCTCCCCTCCCTTTTTACCCCCCTCTCTATCCCATCTGAAAATCCTGTAACCAGGAATGTTGAGCTACCATACCTGCCCCTCTTTTAGCCATGTCTCTGTAATGGCTATAATATGATACTCCCAAGTGTCTACCTGTGCTCTCAGCTCATCTGCCTTATTCACTTTAATCCTTCTATTGAAGTATATTCCATTTAGTACAGCCAGACCTCCTTGTTGACTACTTTCTAGCCCTTGTTTCCTCTGTCCTTCAAATTCACTTTCTATGTTTTTGCTTTCCAATTCCAGCTTTACTTCCTGTCCTACTGAATCTATTCTCAAGTTCCCATCCCCCTGCCAAGCTAGTTTAAACCCTCCCCAACAGCACTAGGAACTCCCCCCCCCCCCCCCACTCCCACCCCTGGCGAGGATATTGGTCCCAGCTCTGTTGACGTGCAACCTGTCCGGCTTGTACAGGTCCCACCTCCCCCAGAATGTCTTGTAGCCGCTCGGTGACATCCTTGACCCTGGCACTAGAGAGGCAACATACCATCCTGGAGTCACGCCTGCGGCCGCAGAAACACCTGTCTGCTCCCCTGACTATTGAATCCCCAACCACTATTGCTCATCCATTCTTCTTCCTCGCCCCTGTGCAGCTGAGCCATCCATGGTGCCGTGGACTTGGCTCTGCCTGCACTCCCCAGAGGCACCATCGCCCTCACCAGTACTCAGAACAGAATACCGGTTGGAGAGCAAGATGGAATCAGGGGACTCCTGCACTCCTGCCTAGTCCTCCTCTTTTGTCCGGTGGTCACCCTCTCCCTCTCTGCCTGCACACTCTTAAGCTGTGGGCTGACCACCTCTAGAAACGTGCTATCCACGTAGCTCTCGGGGTTCCACACAGGGCGCCCACCGGCTCTTCAATGAAAAAATCTACGCAGGCGCGGAAATTAGAATGGGCTGCGCAGCCTGATAAAGGGGCTGCTCACCCCCAAAAAACATTTAGAGGGAACATCGAACATGAGTGAACCCGAGATGGCCGTGTGAGTCCCGAGATGGTCATGTGAGTCCCGAGATGGTCATGTGTGGCCCGAGATGGTCATGTGTGGCCTGAGATGGTCATGTGTGGCCCGAGATGCTCATGTGTGGCCTGAGATGGCCGTGTGAGCCCCGAGATGGTCATGTGAGTCCCGAGATGGTCATGTGTGGCCTGAGATGGTCATGTGTGGCCTGAGATGGTCATGTGTGGCCCGAGATGGCCGTGTGAGCCCCGAGATGGTCATGTGAGTCCCGAGATGGTCATGTGTGGCCCGAGTTGGCCGTGTGAGTCCCGAGATGGTTTGTGTGGTCCGAGATGGTCATGTGTGGCCCGAGATGGTCATGTGTGGTCCGAGATTGTTGTGTGCAGCCTGAGATGGTCATGTGTGGCCTGAGATGGTCATGTGTGGCCTGAGATGGTCATGTGTGGCCCGAGATGGCCGTGTGAGCCCCGAGATGGTCATGTGTGACCCAAGATGGTCATGTGTGGCCCGAGATGGCCGTGTGAGTCCCGAGATGGTCATGTGAGTCCTGAGATGGTCATGTGAGTCCCGAGATGGTTTGTGTGGTCCGAGATGGTCATGTGTAGCCCGAGATGGTCATGTGTGGTCCGAGAGGGTCGTGTGTGGCCCGAGATGGTCATGTGTGGTCTGAGATGGTCATGTGTGGCCCGAGATGGCCGTGTGAGTCCCGAGATGGTCGTGTGAGTCCCGAGATGGTCATGTGAGTCCCGAGATGGTTTGTGTGGTCCGGGATAGCCATGTGTGGCCCGAGATGGTCATGTGTGGTCCGAGAGGGTTGTGTGTGGCCTGAGATGGTCATGTGTGGCCCAAGATGGTCATGTGTGGCCTGAGATGGCCATGTGTGGTCTGAGATGGTCATGTGTGGCCCGCGATGGTCATGTGTGGCCCGAGATGGTCATGTGAGTCCCGAGATGGCTGTGCGTGGTCCGAGATGGTCATGTGTGGCCCGAGATGGTCATGTGTGGCCTGAGATGGTCATGTGTGGCCCGAGATGGTCATGTGTGGCCCGAGATGGTCATGTGTGGCCCGAGATGGTCATGTGTGGCCCGAGATGGTCGTGTGAGTCCCGAGATGGTCATGTGAGTCCCGAGATGGTCATGTGTGGCCCGAGATGGTCATTTGTGGCCCGAGATGGCTGTGTGAGTCCCGACATGGCCGTGCCTACGCTCCAGTACTCTGCAGGGTTAGGTGTCAGTTGGTCTGTATAAGGAAGCCATTCACTGATGTAAGGTCCACCTCACCCCAATCTGGGTGACACGGCACCAGCTGTCTCTTCAGAAGCTGCACAGTGGCAATCCTCACCTTCCTGTTTCTGCTCACTTCAGTTCCTCAATCCACGTCACTGTTTCTGTCAGCGTTCTGAGCTCAGGCTCCAGGCCGAAGCTGCAAATGCCAAGTGGGAATTTGGTGCATAACCCATGGATAATGACCAGCCGCACACGACCAAACTCATGCCACCAGTGGGCCCCACTCCCAGCCAGGAGCGCCACTTGTCTCTCTGCTTTTCGCGCACTTGACGAAAGGGTTAACTCGACACGAAACCAGCTGCAGGCATCACTTTCAAACGGTTCTCTTATCCGAGAACAAAGGAGGGCAGGTTTCCCCCGGAGCTGCTGTGGGGTGTGAGGGTGTAATCATCACCTGAGCACAGAGGGTAGAGGGATTCCTCTGTGACAGAACCCCCGAGATCCTGACCATTTGCCATGTGTTCTCGAACCCCATAAACAGTGATCGTACACATGGCCAGTAACACTCAGCACAATATGGAGAACCAGGGACAATGCGGGCACTCCTGGCCAGGAGTTAGAGCCTCTGCAGCTGCTCTGCATCAGGGGGACATTGTCAAACATTCATCGACGCCAGTTGGTACCAAGAATCCACTCGATATCAGGGTTGGGTCTGCACTCAGTGCCAAGTACCAAATAAGGCAAATACAAAATACACCTAATACCCTTGAGGAGGGCAACAGAATGGTAAATTGTAAAAGGGTTAAATTATGAAGACAGGTTGCACAGACTAGGCCTTTATTCCTCGAGTATAGACGATTAAGAGTGATCTAATCGAGGTGTTTAAGTTGATTAAAGGGGTTGATAGGGTAGAGAGGGAGAGAAACGATTTCTTCTGGTGGGGGGAGTCCAGAAGACGGAGGCGTAACCTTAAAATTCAGGGGTGATGTCAGGAAGCACTTCTTCACACAAACGGCAGTGGGAATCTGGAACTCTCTCCCCAAAAAGCTGTTGATGCCGGGGGTCAATTGAAAATTTCAAAACTGAGATTGACAAATTTTTGTTAGATAAGGGTATTGAGTGTTACAGAACCAGGGCGGGTAGATGGAGTTAAGCTACGAATCAGCCATCATCTAATTGAATGGGGGGACAGGCTCGAGGGGTTGAATGGGCTCCTCCTGTTCCTGTGTAACAGGCTCGAGGGGCTGAATGGGCTCCTCCTGTTCCTGTGTAACAGGCTCGAGGGGCTGAATGGGCCTCCTCCTGTTCCTGTGTAACAGGCTCGAGGGGCTGAATGGGCCTCCTCCTGTTCCTGTGTAACAGGCTCGAGGGGCTGAATGGGCCTCCTCCTGTTCCTGTGTAACAGGCTCGAGGGGCTGAATGGGCCTCCTCCTGTTACTGTGTAACAGGCTCGAGGGGCTGAATGGGCCTCCTCCTGTTCCTGTGTAACAGGCTCGAGGGGCTGAATGGGCCTCCTCCTGTTCCTGTGTAACAGGCTCCAGGGGCTGAATGGGCCTCCTCCTGTTCCTGTGTAACAGGCTCGAGGGGCTGAATGGCCTCCTCCTGTTCCTGTGTAACAGGCTCGAGGGGCTGAATGGCCGCCTCCTGTTGCTGTGTCAGTACCAGTGGTGTATTGTGGAGCCTCTCTTTGACGAGGCACTCTGCATATTCCAGCATTTACTGCGCACCATTCAGATTATAAACAACTCACTCTTTATAAATGAGCTGATGAATTCATTAAAACTAAGACACAAAGGAACTTATTGTGGATCTAGGAATAGTCCAGCTACAGAGCCGAATCAGATGTAAGGACTGAACGGGCCACAACACTGGCAGGGAAAGTATCTGTGCAGGACGCAGCTGGGGGGGTTACTGCTCTCGGGGGTGGGGGGGGGTCACTGCTCTCGGGGGTGGGGGGGGTCACTGCCCTCAGGTTGGGGGGGGCGTCACTGCCCTCGGGGTGGGGGGTGGTCACTGCCCTCGGGGGGAGGGGGGGACTACCCTCGGGGGGAGGGGGGATCACTGCTCTCGAGGGGGGGTCACTGCCCTCGGGGGGAGGAGAGGTCACTGCCCTCGGGGGGGGTTACTACCCTCGGGGGGAGGGGGGACTACCCTCGGGGGGAGGGGGGATCACTGCTCTCGAGGGGGGGTCACTGCCCTCGGGGGGAGGAGAGGTCACTGCCCTCGGGGGGGGTTACTACCCTCGGGGGGAGGGGGGACTACCCTCGGGGGGAGAGGCGGTCACTGCTCTCGAGGGGGGTGTGGGGGTCACTGCCCTCGGGGGTGGGGGGGGTCACTGCTCTCGGGGGGGTGTGGGGGGGTCACTGCCCTCGGGGGTGGGGGGGGTCACTGCTCTCGGGGGGGGTGTGGAGTGGTCACTGCCCTCGGGGGTGGGGGGGGTCACTGCTCTCGGGAGTGTGTGGGGGGGTCACTGCCCTCGGGGGTGGGGGGGGGGTCACTGCCCTCGGGGGTGGGGGGGGGTCACTGCCCTCGGGGGGGTGTGGGGGGGTCACTGCCCTCGGGGGTGGGGGGGGTCACTGCTCTCGGGGGGGTGTGGGGGGGTCACTGCCCTCGGGGGTGGGGGGCGTCACTGCTCTCGGGGGTGTGTGGGGGGGTCACTGCCCTCAGGGGTTTCTCTGCCCTCAGGGGGTCGGATGGTCTCTGCCGTCGGGGGGTCGGGTGGTCACTGCCCTAGGGCGGGTGGGGGGGTGGGGGGGTCACTGCCCTTGGGGGGAGGGGGGGACTACCCTTGGGGGGAGGGGGTGGTCACTGCCCTCAGGGGAAGGGGGGGACTACCCTCGGGGGTCGGGTGGTCACTGCCCTCGGGGGGGGGGGGGTCACTGCCCTCAGGGGGGGGGTCTCTGCCCTCGGGGGGTCGGGTGGTCACTGCCCTCGGGGGGGGGGGGTCACTGCCCTCGGGGGGGGGGGTCTCTGCCCTCGGTGGGAGGAGGGGTCACTGCCCTTGCTGTAAGCAGGCTACGTGCCCGATCTATTGCGGCCCGCCAGTAACGCTTCCTCCTTTAATGGTAATTTGAAAATAACGTTTTGAAGCATTTCCTTATTCCAGTAACCATGTTGTGCCCATGTAATCATTGCTAAATCTTCAAAGCGTGCAGGCCCCATGGCTGTGAGTGGCTCTGATATACTCCATCGGGCCCACACAGCACCTGCACTTTATACTGCCATTCTGCCCCTCACCGTGTCACAGCCCCGTGTCACTGACTGCAACCACTTTCCGTTCTCCAACGCTGATGTCTTGGAATAAAGGAGCTGCACACAGCAATGGGAGGGCAGCCCCTGCCCAGCCCCGCAGGTACGGCCCAGTTACGATGTACACGTAATACTGGACCTGACTTTCCTGGCTGCCCCCCCCGGAGCTGTTTGTTGGGACACTCCTGAAATAGGGTTGCGTACTCTGATTGGAGGTTTTTCTCGAGATTTTACCATGTGTCGTCTGAGCAGGTGACGTCTACAAATGTTATTGCACTTACGATAAAGGTTGGGTTCCTGTAGTTGACAATCTTTGCTTCAGGTTTCGTGCCAGCAGCTGTTGTGCAAGAAGTTCTGAGAATCAGGAGCCGGCCGCGAGCAGATGAAGAGGGAAAATCAAGGGTGGGGTGGGCGAGGAGTCCAGTGTACACCTCCTGACTGTACCAGCACGCTCTGTATATCCAATGCAATGTACACCTCCTGACTGTACCAGAGTCACTCTGTATATCCAGTGCAGTGTACACCTCCCCAACTGTACCAGAGAGGCTCTGTATATCCCAATCCCAAGGTGCTGTTGAGGGTTTGCACTATCTGGAGGTGCAGCTTGTAAACAGGAAGTCATGGATTAGTTTGTGAATGACTAATCTTGTTGTCAGTCATAAAACAATTTTGGTAATTTAATGATTCAAACATTCCTTTCAAGGATGCTGCAGATATTGAAGAAGGAATTGGCTCTTAGACTGGCCACACAGGATCTGTGCCAGGACCCACCGCGATCAGCAAACTTAGACCACTGCAGACATTAATGAATGCCCATTGGAGGTGGGGGGGGGACATGAATAGGTTGGGAAACACTCTAACCAACCTGTTCATGATTTTGTATAAACAAAAACAGAATGAAGAATGAACTTTTGAGCACTATTTGAAGTAAATTCAATAGGAAAAACAATGTAAGTGAATAAAAGGGCTTGTGAAACTTCAACCAAAAGTGGTCAGAGAGGCGGGAAAAGCGAACTAACTCCCAAACAGGGAGGGCCACGCGGGGGCATTTCATAGGTGCAGATGATAAAGCAGAAATACTGAGAGTGTGAGAGAGACAGAAAAAGAGAGAGAGAATCATGGAGGGGCAAAGAAAGAATGTGAGAGGAGAAAGAGAGAGAAGGGACTGAAAGAATGAACATAAAATCATAAGAAATAGGAGCAGGAGTAGGCCATATGACCCCTTGAGCCTGCTCCGACATTTAATAAGATCATGGCTGATCCGATCATGGACTCAGCTCCACTTCCCTTCCATAACCCCTTATTCCCTTATTGGTTAAGAAACTGTCTATTTCTGTCTTAAATTTATTCAATGTCCCAGCTTCCACAGCTCTCTGAGGCAGCGAATTCCACAGATTTACAATCCTCTGAGAGAAGAAATTTCTCCTTATCTCAGTTTTAAATGGGCGGCCCCTTATTCTAAGATTATGCCCTCTAGTTCGAGTCTCCCCTAACAGTGGAAACATCCTCTCTGCATCCACCCTGTCAAGCCCCCTCATAATCTTACACATGGGAAAGAGAGAGACAGAAAGAATGGGAAAGGGAGAGACAGAGAGAATGGGAAAGGGAGAGACAGAGAGAATGGGAAAGGGAGAGGCAGAGAGAATGGGTGGTGCGGAAAGAATAAAAGGAGAACAAATAATCAGAGAGAAAGAAGGAGAAAAGAATTGAGAGAGGGGTAGAGAATGAATGAGAGAGAAAGCCTGAGAGAGAATGAGTTGGGCACAATGAATGAGAGAGGAACAGATAGACAGAAATCATAAGTGAGATAGAAAGAATGAAAAGGATATATAAACAAAGATAAAGGACTTGCATTTATATAGCGCCTTTCACGATCTCAGGATGTCCCAAAACGCTTTACAGCCAATTAAGTGCTTTTGGAGTGTAATCACTGTTGTAATGTGGGAAACGCGGCAGCCAATATGCGCACAGCAAGCTCCCACAAACAGCAATGTGATAATGACCAAATAATCTCTTTTCAGTTATGTTGTTTGAGAGATAAATATTGGCCCCAGGACACTGGGGATAACTCCCCTGCTCTTTTTCAAAATAGTGCCATGGGATCCTTTACATCCACTTGAGAGAGCAGACGGGACCTCGGTTTAACGTCTCATCTGAAAGACAGCACCTCCGACAGTGCGGCACTCCCTCAGCACTACATTGGAGTGTCAGCCTGGATTATGTGCCTCTGGAGTGGGTCTTGAACGCACGACCTTCTGACTTGACTGAGAGAAGGATACAGAAATAATGAGAAAGGGCCTTGGATGCAGTTGTCAGTTTGAAGCCTGTGTAGTGACTGTGTCGTTTTCATATTTTCAATTTGATGACGGTTCTTTAACTTGGGTGAAATGAGGGCGGTGTAAGGGAAGGGAATACTCTGGGTGACCAGTGTATATATTGGGGTCAGTCGAGCGCTCTCCATAATGAAGAATCCAGCGCTCTTTATCCCTGATTACAGATGGCACTGTTCAGAAATATTTGGGTGAAAACAATCGCAGGGAAATTATAAATTTGTTTTCAGCTCGAGAGAGTCTAATGGTATCTGAAAAGCCAAACAAAGCGACTGAGTGATGGCATTCACTCTTGTAATGGTCTCCGATCCCTTGATCTGAATTGTAAAATCCGCATCTATCTGCCCTGGAACTGGAGCTTTCCCGTTAAAGCCAGCACTAGTAACGGGATTGTATAAGCTCGGCACAATTTGGATCGTAATTCAGGGGCAAAGCTGGCTTTACTGAAGATGGAGCTGCTCAGGGCTGTGCCTGCACCATCTGGTGGAGGCTGTCACTAAGAGCGATCAGCCAGAGGTCACAGTGAAGCTGGGGAGATTAATCCCAGTGTACTGTAAGTGGAAGCCTTAGATTTCACAGTCACAGGACGATAGACGTGAAAATCAGCATCGAGGTGAAATAGCTACAACATCTCCAGACAAAGAGCACACATGTGACGAGACCGTGGGCTAGCACTCGATAGATCAGCGCACCAGGGAGCTCCTGTCGTATCGTGCTCCAGCAGAAGGTTAAGCATCCTCATGTATTAAAGATACTTGGTGAAGATCGCCATGGATATTATAGAGTTTGGCTGGTAATGCGGACTTGCTGTCCCGGATACACAGGCAGGGTTTGTGTCTTCCATCACAGATGTGACAAGGTCAGTGTTTTCTGGTGAATTATTAAATGATGCAAACAAGGGAAAAAGCTTAAGTGGAACAAAAAATAATCAGGGGATGTTTTGATGTAGAAGAAGAGTTAGCTTAGCTGCACGCGTTTAAATTGAGAATATCCTTCTTAGCAACTAAAATCTGAATGAATTCCATTATCCATCGTTCTAATACCATATTAAATAAAGTTTCATGTTTCTGTTTATTGCTCTGTCGAAGCTGTTTTCTGTTTCTAAGTCTGCCATCGTCAATGCGCTGAGAATATTTAACTCTAATACGCACGGACTGCGAGTTTTGCTCTGTATTATATAAATGCACACTCGTTATTGGCTCTGCTTTATTTATTTCTTGGCTCTCCTGCCGATTGGTGAGCTGCAGATAAAGACTTACAGATACGCACAGGTTTGCTGCAGTTCCAGCAGGGCCCCTGTAGGGTTCGAAAGGATGAATAATGAATAACCGGTGGTGCTGGCCCAGATGGTTGGGGGCTCGGATTATGCTCGTCTCAGCGATCTCTGACCGAATCCCTTCGCCTGTTGGGAAGAAAAACCACGGACAATATTTTCACTGTCGGGACACAGTCACAGGTGAAGCCAGGGTTTATTCAACATGGGCAGACTGTTTCAGTTTAATATTTAAAGCAGGCAGACATATTCTAAATCGGTGACATGTTTACTATTATAATCTTTACTTTAATGCAGAAATTCCAATTTATTGCTTTTGCAAAAAGGTTTAAATTAAGAGCCTGTGTGTGTTTGATGCTCCCCACAGACAGGCTGCCATTACTGTTCACACCGCCCAATACCGAATGTTCAAAATTATTAGATAAACAAATACTCTGGCCATGCAGGTGGTCAAGCAAGAAATATTACAAAATTATTCTATAAAATTACTAATTGTTATTCCAATATTCTAAGCAGCAATATGAATAATACCCAACAGGTAATATTGTAACTGAAGCCATCTGGGAGAGAATGGGGACAGTAAAGCCAAGGCAGGGGAGAAGAGATTGGTTCAGGTCAAGCACTGGAACAGAGGCCCGGGGAATGACCCTGAGACTGGGCCCAAGGAGTGAGCCAGAGACTAGGCCCGGAGAATGACCTGAGACTGGGCCCAGGGCACGCGGAATGACCCAGAGACTGGGCCCAGGGCCTGGGGAGTGAGCCAGAGACTGGGCCCAGGGCCCAGGGAATGACCCAGAGACTGGGCCCGGGGCCCGGGGAGTGACCCAGAGACTGGGCCGGGGCCTGGGGAGTGACCCAGAGACTGGGCCCGGGGAGTGACCCAGAGACTGGGCCCGGGGCCTGGGGAGTGAGCCAGAGACTGGACCCGTGACCCGGGGAGTGACCCAGAGATTGGGCCGGGGCCTGGGGAGTGAGCCATAGACTGGGCCCGGGGAGTGACCCAGAGACTGGGCCCGGGGAGTGACCCAGAGACTGGGCCCGGGGCCTGGGGAGTGAGCTAGAGACTGGACCCGTGACCCGGGGAGTGACCCAGAGACTGGGCCCGAGGAATGACCCTGAGACAGGGCCCAGGGAGTGACCGAAACACTGGGCCCAGGGCCCGGGGAGTGGCCCAGAGACTGGGCCCGGGGAATGACCCTGAGACTGGGCCCAGGGCCCGGGGAGTGACCCAGAGACTGAGTCTGGTGTCCAGGGAGTGACCCAGAGACTGGGCCCGGGGACTGACCCAGAGACTGGGCCCAGGGATTGACCCAGAGACTGGGCCCGGGGAGTGACCCAGAGACTGGGCAAAGGGAATGAACCTGAGACTGGGCCCGGGAATTGACCAAGAGACTGGGCCCGGGGACTGACCCAGAGATTGGGTCTGGAGAATGATCCTGAGACTGGGCCCGGGGCCTGGGGAGTGACCCAGAGACTGGGCCCGGGGAATGATTCTGAGACTGGGCCCGGGGCCTGGGGAGTGACCCAGAGACTGGGCCCGGGGAATGACCCTGAGACTGGGCCCGGGTACTGGAGCGGAGGCCCGGGAAATGACCCAGATACTGGGCCCTGGGAGTGACCCAGAGTCTGGCCCGGGGAATTACCCTGGGACTGGGCCTGGGGAGTGACCCAGATACGGGGCCCGGGGAGTGACCCTGAGACTGGGCCCAGGGCCCGGGGAGTGACCCAGAGACTGGGCCCAGGGCCCGGGGAGTAAACCAGAGACTGGGCCCAGAGACTGCAGCGGAGGCCCGGAGAATGACCCAGGGACTGGGCCCGGGGCCTGGGGAGTGAGCCAGAGACTGGGCCTGGGGAGTGACCCAGAGACTGGGCCCAGGGAATGACCCAGATACTGAGCCCGTGGCCCTGGGAGTGACCTAGAGACTGGGCCCGGGGCCTGGGGAGTGAGCCAGTGACTGGACCCGGGGCCCGGGGAGTGAGTCGGAGACTGGGCCCGGGAAATGACCCAGAGACTGGGCTCGGGGAGTGACCCTGAGACTGGGCCTGGGGAATGAACCTGAGACTGTGCCCGGGAAGTGACCCAGAGACTGGGCCCGGGAAATGACCCTGAGACTGGGCCTAGGGAGTGACCCAGAGACTGGGCCCAGGGCCCGGGGAGTGACCCAGAGACTGGGCCTGGTGCCTGGGGAGTGACCCAGAGACTGGGCCAGGGGAATGACCCTGAGACAGGGCCTGGGTACTGGAGTGGAGACCCGGGGAATGACCCAGAGACTGGGCCCAGGTACTGGAGCGGAGGCCCGGGGAATGACCCTGAGACTGGGCCCGGGTACTGGAGCGGAGGCACGGGGAATGACCCTGAGACTGGGCCCGGTACTGGAGTGGAGGCCCGGGGAATGACCCTGAGACTGGGCCCGGGGAATGACCCAGAGACTGGGCCCGGGTACTGGAGCGGAGGCTAGGCTGGACTCAAGCAGTGGAAAAGCGGCTGGAACGAGGTAGTGGAGAAGCAGCCAGGCCCAGGAAGCGGAATAGAGATGTTGATCTGAGTGGAGGGGGAGGCCTATTGCTGAAGCTCGGACAGAATGGGGAGCCTACACTCAGTTATTGGCGTCAGCAGGCCAATAATTCAAAATCATCACTTCCCTTAATTTGAGCAACTTCAGACCTGATGAGGAGTGGGAATCGTCAAATCAGTGGAATCATGGTCCGATAGTAACAAGACCAACAACTTGTATTTATTCAGCCCCTTTAACGTAGTAAAATGTGCCAAGGTGCTCACAGGAACATTATCAAACAAATTTGACATAATATTAGGAGATATTAGGACAGTTGATCAAAGCTTGGTCAGAGGTAGGTTTTAAGGAGCATCTTAAAGGAGGACAGAGAGGTAGAGAGGTGGAGAGGTTTAGGGAGGGAGTTCCAGAGCTTGGGGCAGCGGAAGGCATGGCCGCCGATGGTGGCGCATTGAAAATTGGGAATGTGCAAGAGACCAGAATTGGAGGAGCTGTAAGATTAGGATCACAGGTCACACACGGAAGGGTCTTAGGATTTATAAGGCATTTTATTGAAGGAGCAAGAGTTCAAATATAGTCAGACACAACACACAATCAGGATAGACACAGTAGACGTACGACCGTAGCAAGTAGCTGATTGGAACATCGGGACAGTAAATTGAACTTGAGTAAGAGGTCGAAGGTTGGTCCTCCCCATCAAAGAATTGGAAAGGGGAAATCTTCATGTCTGAATTTCCCTAATGAGTAACACCCAAGTGGAGAAAGCAAAAACCAAATAACTTGGCAATAGCTAGAGCAGTCAAATGCTGGTTGTGTGAAGTCAATGATCGGACAGTCGACTGGTGCCACGAACAGTTCTTATCTTCACCATCTGCCCTGAAACACTTCCTAGGATTTTCTCTTATTCTCTTTTTAGCAGGTGGGGCTGGTGTAGGATACGGACAAGGCCATTTAACTATGATATATCGAGTTCTTTGTCTCAACTCTCCCAGGGTTGGAGTCAGACAGGCCATGCTTATCCTTCAGATGTCTGGTGCTGCCCGATATCAGTTATTTATGTTCACACTGTTCGAGTGGCATTAGCTCTTGTACCGCAGAATGAATCTTCAATTCTAACTCCAGTCTGAGGAGACTTTTTGGTCTCAAGTTATTTCTCCCAATTCACAATTTCCTACATTCCCCACTTTGAGAAGGAAATATCCTCATTGGCCAATAGTCGATTAGCACTTTCTTCTGAAATTACACCACCTGTCACTTGAGCTGTGACTCCACAATTCCTTAACCCCGAGGTGTGGAGGTTCCGCCGCACCGATATTGACAACTAAGTGCCACCTTATTGGGCAGTTCTGTGCTGTAATTGGTCCCACTGAGACTGCGGCATCTCAAGATCAAACATTCATCCCATCGATATGGTTGGATTGAAACCGCAGGCCATAATGGTAAAAATACTAATGCCACTAGTAAGAAATAGGAGCAGGAGTAGGCTACCTGATCCTTCGAGCCTGCTCCGCCATTCAATAAGATCATGGCTGATCTGATCATGGACTCAGCTCCACTTCCCTGCCCACTTCCCATAACCTTTACTCCCTTATCGCTCAAAAATCTGTCTATCTCCCCCTTAAATATATTCAATGACCCAGCCTCCACAGCTCTCTGGGGCAGAGAATTCCATAGATTTACAACCCTCGGAGAAGAAATTCTTCCTCATTTCAGTTTTAAATGGACGGTCCCTTATTCTGAGACTATGTCCCCTAGTTTTAGTTTCCCCTATGAGTGGAAATATCCTATCTGCATCCACCTTGTCGAGCCCTCTCATTATCTTATATGTTTCGATAAGATCACCTCTCATTCTTCTGAACTCCATTGTGTATAGGCCCAACCCACTCAACCTTCATTAGTCAACCCCCTCATCTCCGGAATCTACTTAGTGAACCTTTTCTGAACAGCCTCCAATGAAAGTATATCCTTCCTTAAATACGGAGCCCAAAACTGTACACAGTACTCCAAGTATGGCATCAACAATACTTTGTACAGTTGTAGAAGGACTTCTCTGCTTTTATACTCTATCCCCCTTGCAATAAAGGCCAACATTTTATTTGCCTTCCTGATCACTTGCTGTACCTGCATACTAACTTGTTGTGTTTCAGGCTCAAGGACCCACAGGTCCCTCTGTACTGCAGCTTTTCTATTTTTTCTGCCAAAATGGATAACCTGACATTTTCCCACATTATACTCCAGCTGTCAAATTTTTGCCCACTCACTTAGCCTGTCTATATCCCTTTGCAGATTTTTTGTGTCCTCCTCACAATTTGCTTTCATCTTTGTATCATCAGCAAACTTGGCTACATTACACTCGGTCCCTTCATCCAAGTCATTAATATAGATTGGAAATATGTCAGGGGAGCTTGGGGTGTGGGTTTGAATCCACACTCCCCTGGGGTTCTGTACGTGTGATTTATGAGGATGGGTGAGTAATGAGGCACCAGACACAGTGGGTAAGAGTGCAAAATGGCTAATGTTGTTTATTTAGAATAGTAAACACCAAGATAGAGGGCATAGGAAGAGGTCATAAATAGCAGTAATGGCACAATCTCACTCAACAACACGAAAAATCTCGCAACAGGGAAGGGGAAAATAAGAGGTTAAAACATTCCACCCACACACAACCCCACCTCCCACTCCCACCCTTCTTACCAATTCCTGTCCTAAATTGAGTCTGTGAGGGGGTTTGGGCTATACTCACAATCCTATCAACTCCGGGGTTCTGGGGGCACTTATTTCAGCTCGGGGTCCCTTTGGGGTGGGTTTTACATTGTTGGTCGGTTCGGTTTTCCTCCTTGATGTTGCATCGGTTTCTTCTCTTTGCCTTTCGGTTAGCTCCTCAGCAAAAAGCTGCTGGAGTTAAGCACACCTTCCCCAGAGCGAGGGCCCTGTGAAAAGCTGACTCAACTCCCAAAAGCTGACTCCAACTTCCCACAGCTGACTCCAACTGCTTCCCCCTCTCTCCAGCTGCTTCCACACCCCCGGTGGTTCTGTCGGTCCTATATTTGTATCCAATTTAGTTCTTGCCTTTTCGCGCTCAAACTCAGTTGGTGGTCCATTGTGTAAGTTTGGTCGGGGAGATAGATTTGAATATTTAATGAGAAGATGTCACAGATACAGATAGGTGTGAGGACAGGGGTATTGTTTCAGTGCACATTGGTGCCTCAACGTCTGCTGGTCCATTGTAACAGTCCTAGGAGTCAATCGGTTTGGGCCTCCCCTTTGATGGGCCATTAGGTAGATGATGGTCCACATTCATTAGGGGTGAGTCATATTTTCAAACTGGGCCGGGTAGACCCCATTGGTT
The DNA here is from genome assembly GCF_044704955.1 of Pristiophorus japonicus. Taxonomy (NCBI): domain Eukaryota; kingdom Metazoa; phylum Chordata; class Chondrichthyes; family Pristiophoridae; genus Pristiophorus; species Pristiophorus japonicus. Next base: position 48,714,747 of record NC_091993.1, read on the forward strand.
GAGGATTTCCCCGCTTCAGGCCCGACTCAACCCCTGATTGGCCTGCCAGAATGCACTTTTCCCCCATTGGCCAGTGCCTCTATCTTGCTTGTAAGCCAGGCACCAAAAATGTTCATTTAAAATGTATTGGGCGATCCCATGGTAGTTTTCATGTCCTTAGGGTGTTCCAATAAAATGCGGCCGTGGATTTTCGAACCTTACAAATAGTTGAGGGCCCAGCACTGATCCCTGCGGCACCCCACTAGTTACTGTTTGCCAACCGGAAAATGACCCATTTATCCAAACTCTTTGTTTTCTGTTAGTTAGCCAATCCTCGATCCATGCTAATATATTACCTCCAACCCTGTGAACTTTTGTCTTGTGCAGTAACCTTTTATGCGGCACCTTATTGAATACCTTCTGGAAAACCAAATACACCACATCCACTGGTTCCCCCTTATCCACCCTGCTCGTTACATCCTCAAAGAACTCCAGCAAATTTGTCAAACATGATTTCCCTTTCATAAAACCATGTGACTCTACTTGATTGAATTATGCTTTTCCAAATGTTCCTCTGCTGCTTCCTTAATAATGGACTCCAGCATTTTCCCAACGACAGATGTTCGGCTAACTGATCTATAGTTTCCTGCTTTTTGTCTGCCTCATTTTTTAAATTACATTTGTGGTTTTCCAATCTGCTGGGTCCGCCCCAGAATCCTGGGAATTTTGGTAGATTACAACCAATGCATCATCATAGGCGATCCCTCGAACGAGGATGACTTGCTTCCACAAGAGTTCACAGATGTTTCAATGAAGGACCCAATGTTCCAGTCCTGAACTGCAATTGAGGGGGTGGAAGATGCCTGCGCGTGAATTTTTTTAACATGTGGTGACCGTTGCACATCAGCCACCACACGGGCTTGACCAAGCTAAGCCTCTATCCACTGTCTCTGCAGCCACTTCTTTTAAGACTCTAGAAAGTAAGCCATCAGATCCAGGGGTACTGCCCGGTGGTATGTCACTGATGAATTTTCCGCCAGGCGGTATGAAGATATTTTTTGATCAATTTGGCGATTTGGGGCGGTATGTTGGCAGTCTGTTGGCGGTAAGTCCACCAATTTTGGGCCCAAAGTGTGCTAAGGGCTTGATAGAGTCTTAAAAGTAATTGCTGTATGATTTACTTGATAAGCAGTGTTAAGGTTACCGTTAATGATAAGTCTGCTTTTGACATTTGAACAGCTTTATTACTGTAATCTTTCACACATCAGTGTTTGGACTTTCAGTGCGTCATTCCCTCCAATAATAATGCATGCATTCTGCAATGTAATATGGAAAAGCCTGGAATCTCCTCCCATCTGTGGGTTAGCAGTGCAGCAAGACATCTGCCCATCCAAGAGACCCAGCTGTTAACCTGCTCAAGATTCCAGGACTGGCCCTCATTATGTGAGGCCAAGATGACACCAGCGAAATCGCTGCCTATCAATTTACTGCCTCTGGGAAAAAGGGAACCCGAGCAGTGATGTGCTACTTAAAGTGCTGCAGGTGATTAAAGGGACACGCAAATGTTACCAGAACCGTGCAACCATGAGTGAGAAAGGAACAACGATAAGGGAATAAAGGGTTGGGGAGCAGGCGAAGAAGTGGAGCTGAGTCCATGATCAGATCAGCCATGATCTTATTGAATGGCGAAGCAGGCTCGAGGGGCCGTATGGCCTATTCCTGTTCCTATTTCTTATATTAGTCCCATTATTTTACCGATACAAAATATTTGTTCAAAGTTTCTGCCATGTCCCTGTTCTCCATTAATAATTCCCCAGTCTCATCCTCTAGGGGACCAACATTTACTTTAGCTGCTCTTTACCTTTTTAATGTACCTGTAGAAACTTTTACTATCTGTTTTTATATTTTGTGCTAGTTTACTTTCATAATCTATCTTCCCTCTCTACATTTTTTTAGTCGTCTATGCTGGCTTTTAAAAGTTTCCTTTGAAGGTTCATTATATGATCGGGTGTGAAGACAAAGTGTAGCCACAGAATGGACTGGCTGATTGGGGACCTTGCCTTTGTTTGCAGGGACGGGTCCTGAGACCATGGGAAGCAAGCAGTCGGGGCTGGGCAGCCTGCCCATCGATCAGTGCCTGACCATCGAGAACATTCAGGAAGCGTACAAAGCAGGAGAGCTGGGGCAAGCGCAGCAGCTCACCAGGCTGTTTTGCGAGGAGACCAACTGCAAAGGGGAGAAGGTAGGAATTTCACATCACTGGAAGTATATTGTTAGTCCCCGGCTGTTTGTTGTGGCTGTGGGAGGGAGCAAGACTGAACCATGAAACGTGAATCTGTCCCATTACTGACCTGCCTCCTCTGCGGGGGAATGGGGCTAATTGGATCGCTCTTTCAAAGACGTGATGGGCCGAATGGCCTCCTGTGTTGTACGATTATTACACCTTCCATTTACTCACAGTTATAATTGTGCTACATATAATGTCCCCGAGTTTCCTCAAGGTTCAGGGTGAGCTCGGTGTGTGGTCAGAAACCAGTGTAGGACCCGGTCACGTCGAGACCCAGTTATGCCACGTCTCTCTTCCATTTCACTCGTGGCGGCCACTCCTTGCATCCGGCCCTTTCCAGATAAGAACATAAGAAATAGGAGCAGGAGTCGGCCATTCGGTTCCTCGAGCCTGCTCCGCCATTCAATAAGATCATGGCTGATCTGATCATGGGCTCAGCTCCACTTCCCTGCCCACTCCCCATAACCCTTCACTCCCTTATCTTTCAAATATCTGTCTATCTCTGCCTTAAATGGGACATTGAATAAATTTAAGACAGAGATAGACAGTTTCTTAACCGATAAGGGAATAAGGGGTTATGGGGAGCAGGCAGGGAAGTGGAGCTGAGTCGATAATCGGATCAGCCATAATCGTATTAAATGGCGAAGCAGGCTCGAGGGGCTGAATGGCCTACTCCTGCTCCTATTTCTGAAGTTCTTATTAAATATATTCAATGACCCAGCCTCCACAGCTCTTTGGGGCAGAGAATTCCACAGATTTACAACCCTCTGAGAGAAGAAATTCATCCTCATCTCAGTTTTAAATAGGTGGCCCCTTATTTTAAGATTATGCCCTCTAGTTCTAGTCTCCCCCACCAGTGCAAACCTCCTCTGTGCATCCACCTTGTCGAGCCTCAGAAAGAGCAGTGTCCTGCTGGATGATGTGCGAATTCCTGCCAGTGCCACCTCTGGTGCTCCATGAGGCACGGTTAGAACATTTAACCATCGGAGGCTGGCCCCATCGCCAACGTGGGAAAGGCTGGTTCCTTACAGCCCTTGACAGGGCCCACTACATCAATAGCCAGCGGAGTGGTCCCATTGACTAGGCTTCTAACCAAGTTCCTGTGCATTGTAGGTCATCAATGACATGTTTAACATCCCTTGCCAATGGACCAAGACCTAGCTCTGTCAAGCCCGTGTGGTGGCTGGTGTGCAACGGTCACCACATGTTAAAAAAATCTACGCACAGGCATCTTCCACCCCTTCAATTGGAGTTCAGGACTGGAACATCGGGTCCTTCAGTGATACATCTGTGAACTCTTGTGGAAGCAAGTTATCCTCGTTCGAGGGACCACCTATGATGATGATGATGTTTAACAGTACCTCTCCTGATCATCTTTATCCTCTTTCAAAGAGTAGGTCAAGAGGCACATTAAACCCAATTCCCATTATTAATATTGTGCACATTTCAGGAGTATCCTTGCTGGAGAATCTAAACGAATACACACTGAGCCATTGGAGAATAGAAGAGGGTAACTACAGGCTCGGCAACTCCTCCTGTCAAGGTCATTTGAGGTCATTGCCCAAGCATGTTGAGACCGGCTAAGATGGCATTTGAGGTTGGCTCGCCCTGTCTGCGTAGCAGCAGCAATCCCAATATCTTGCAGTCTGACCCTGACCAGATCGCGTTCTCCGTTTGGAGGCAGGCCTGGTGAGCTCAGTGTGGCAGAAGCTCCAAGTCCCACACTACAGTCTGATTGGCTGTCCCGTTGTGTGAGCACTGATGTGCATGTGGACAGAATCGAGAGCACGCATCCTCGGGTGTTGTACTGAGCACCAGCCACACACCACAACACCAGTACAATTCACCCCTAGTCAGTGCACAGGCAAGGCATCTCTAGTATCATAGACCGATACAGCACAGAAAGAGGCCAATCAGCCCATCGTGCCTCTGTGACAGAGCGATCCGATCAGTCCCTCTCACCTCTCGTTCCTCATAGTCCTACAACATTTTCCCCTACAAGTATTAATCCAGATCCTTTTGAAAGTTATTATTGAATCTGATTCCACCGCCACATTAAAACATGTCTCCTCATTCCCCCCTATAGTTCTTTTACAAATCACTTTAAATCTGTGTCCTCTGGTGACTGACTCACCTGCTAGTGGAAACAGTTTCTCCTTATCAAACCATTCATGATTTTCAACACCTCTATCAGATCTCCTCTTAACCGTCTCTGCTCGAAGGAGAACAACCCCAGCTTCTCCAGTCCCTCCACATAACTGACGTTTATGTTGCTTATTAATATATGTTTATTGTAGTGTCTTAAAATAACACACGAGGTGCAATCCCCAAGCTAAAGTGAAACCATGAACCATGCAAAGAGTATTTGTCAAAGCTGTCAGGTAAACCTGTCTGCCTTTTCTTCAACTCCACCTCTTGTCAGTCGGGTGGGGTTTATTGGGTGCCTAAATTTGAGCTAACTTGAACCATCGTTCATTACCCAGTCCGACACGGTTACACCAACCAAATCAATTGCAGCTGGAATTCTACACATCGAATTAAATGGCCAAATCTCTCTCTCTCTCGCCAGAGTTAGCAAAGATTAAATCAGCCACAGCTTTGCAGGAAGTAACATCGATGCAGTGCAGTAAATGTGCTTCATTGACAGAGTTCAATAATTATGGGCTCAAATAGTTTAAATATATCACAAAGCCAGCATCAGGTGGAGGCTGCCCACCACAGGGGAGTTCCACTCACTGAACAACATTAGGTGAGTCAGCAAGGCGATTATTATGTATGGTCAGCAGTTTACAGCTTTGGATAATCAGCCTATCCAGGTACATTAAAGCCTGTGTGTTGCTAACACACTAATAGGATCGACTGGGTTATTCCTGGATTCTGTACAACCTTGCACTTCCAGATTGTAGAGTTTGATGGATTTGTCTCTCCCTCTGGTCACTCATGCTTGATTGAATTTTTCGAGAAGGTAACCAGGAGGGTCGATGAAGGCAAAGCATATGATGTAGTGTATATGGATTTTAGCAAAGCTTTTGATAAGATCCCACATGACACGCTGGTCACAAAAATAAAAGCCTCAACAACTCTCTGCGGTAGGGAATTCCAAGGGTTCACAACTCTCAGAGTGAAGAAGTTTCTCCTCATCTCGGTCCTAAATTGCCTACCCCTGGTTCTGGATGTCCCCAATATTGGGAACATCATGTCATGAAAGTAAAAGCCCATGGGATCCAGGGCTAAGTGGCAAGTTGGATCCAAAATTGGCTCAAAGGCAGGAAGCAAAGGGGAATGGTTAATAGGTGTTTTTGTGACTGGAAGGTTGCTTCAAGTGTGGTTCCGCAGGGCTCAGTACAAGGTCCCTTGCTTTATGTGGTATACATCAATGATCTAGACTTGAATATAGAGGTCTATGTTTAAGAAGTTTGCAGATGATACTAAAATCGGCTGTGTGGTTGATAATGAAGAAGAAAGCTGCGGACTGCAGGAAGATATCAATCAACTGGTCAGAACAGTGGCAAATGGAATTTAATCCAGAGAAGTGTGAGGTAATGCATTTTGGGAGGGCTAACAAGGAAAGGGAATACACATTAAATGGTAGAATACTGAGAAGTGTAGAGAAACAAAGGGACCTTGAAATGCACGTCCATAGATCCCTGAAAGTAGCATAAGGTGGTTAAGAAGGCATACGGAATGCTTGCCTTTATTTGCCGAGGCCTGGAATACAAGAGCAGGAAGGTTATGCTTGAACTGTATAAAACACTGGTTAGGCCACAGCTGAAATACTGCTTGCAGGTCTGGTCACCACATTACAGGAAGGACCTGATTGCACTGGAGAGCGTACAGAGGAGATTTATGAGGATGTTGCCGGGAGTGGAGAATCTAAGCTATGAGGACATATTGGATAGGCTGGGTTTGTTTTCCTTGGAACAGAAGAGGCTGAGGGGAGACTTCATTGAGGTGCATAAAATTATGAGGGGCCTAGATATAGTGGATAGAAAGGGCCTATTTCCCTTAGCAGAGGGGTCAACAACCAGGGGACATAACGTGGCTCAACCGTGGCTAACAAGGGAAATTAAGGATAGTGTTAAATCCAAGTTAGAGGCACATAAATTGGCTAGAAAAAGCGCAACCAGAGAATTTTGTAATACAGCAGAGGAGGATAAAGGATTTAATTAGGAGGGGGAAAATAGAGTATGAGAGGAAGTTTGCTGGGAACATAAAAACTGATTGCAAAAGCTTCTATAGATATGTGAAGAGAAATAGATTAGTGAAAACAACGTAAGTCCCTTGCAGTCAGATTCAGGTGAATTTATAATGGGGAACAAAGAAATGGCAGACAAGTTAAACAAATACTTTGGTTCTGTTTTCACGAAGGAAGACACAAATAACCTTCCGGAAATACTAGGAGACCGAGGGTCTAGTGAGAAGGAGGAACTGAAGGATATCCTTATAAAGCGGGAAATTGTGTTAGGGAAATTGATGGAATTGAAGGCCGATAAATCCCCGGGGCCTGATGGGCTGCATCCCAGAGTACTTAAGGAAGTGGCCATAGAAATAGTGGATGCATTGGTGATCATTTTCCAACAGTCTATCGACTCTGGATCAGTTCCTATGGACTGGAGGGTAGCTAATGTAACACCACTGTTTAAAAAAGGAGGGAGAGAGAAAACGGCTAATTATAGACCGGTTAGCCTGACATCAGTAGTGGGGAAAATGTTGGAATCAAGTATTAAAGATGAAATGACAGCACATTTGGAAAGCAGTGACAGGATCGTTCCAAGTCAGCATGGTTTATGAAAGGGAAATCATGCTTGACAAATCTTCTGGAATTTTTTGAGGATGTAACTAGTGGAGTGGACAAGGGAAAACCAGTGGATGTGGTGTATTTGGACTTTCAAAAGGCTTTTGACAAGGTCCCACACAAGAGATTGGTGTGCAAAGTCAAAGCACATGGTATTGGGGGTAATGTACTGACGTGGATAGAGAACTGGTTGGCAGACAGGAAGCAGAGAGTCGGGATAAACGGGTCCTTTTCAGAATGGCAGGCAGTGACTAGTGGGGTGCCTCAGGGCTCAGTGCTGAGACCCCAGCTATTTACAATATACATTAATGATTTAGATGAAGGAATTGAGTGTAATATCTCTAACTTTGCAGATGACACTAAACTGGGTGGTGGTGTGAGCTGTGAGGAGGATGCTAAAAGGCTGCAGGGTGACTTGGACAGGTTAGGTGAGTGGGAAAATGCATGGCAGATGCAGTATATTGTGGATAAATGTGAGGTTATCCACTTTGGTGGCAAAAACACGAAGGCAGAATATTATCTGAATGGCGACAGATTAGGAAAGGGGGAGGTGCAACGAGACCTGGGGGTCATGGTTCATCAGTCATTGAAAGTTGGCATGCAGGTACAGCAGGCGGTGAAGAAGGCAAATGGTATGTTGGCCTTCATAGCTAGGGGATTTGAGTATAGGAACAGGGAGGTCTTACTGCAGTTGTACGGGCCTTGGTGAGGTCTCACCTGGAATATTGTGTTCAGTTTTGGTCTCCTAATCTGAGGAAGGACGTTCTTGCTATTGAGGGAGTGCAGCGAAGGTTCACCAGACTGATTCCCGGGATGGCAGGACTGACATATGAGGAGAGACTGGATCAACTGGGCCTTTATACACTGGAGTTTAGAAGGATGAGAGGGGATCTCATAGAAACTTACAAGATTCTGATGGGACTGGACAGGTTCGATGCGGGAAGAATGTTCCCAATGATGGGGAAGTCCAGAATCAGGGGATTCAGTCTTAGGATAAGGGTTAGGCCATTTAGGACTGAGATGAGGAGAAACTTCTTCACTCAGAGAGTTGTTAACCTGTGGAATTCCCTACCACAGAGAGTTGTTGATGCCAGTTCATTGGCTATATTCAAGAGGGAGTTAGATATGGCCCTTACGGCTAAAGGGATTAAGGGGTATGGAGAGAAAGCAGGAAAGGGGTACTGAGGTGAATGATCAGCCATGATCTTATTGAATGGTGGTGCAGGCTCGAATGGCTGAACGGCCTACTCCTGCACCTATTTTCTATGTTTCTATAAATTTAAAGTAATTGGGGGGCGGTTTAGAGGAGATTTGAGGGGAAATTTCTTCCCGCAGAGGGTTGTGGGGGTCTGGAACTCACTGACTGAAAGGGTGGTAGAGGCAGAAACCCTCACCACATTTAAAAAAGTACTTGGATATGCACTTGAAGTGCCGTAACCTACAGGGCTACGGAGCGAGAGCTGGAAAGTGGGATTAGGTGGGATAGGTCTTTGTCGGCCGGCGCGGACACGATGGACTGAAATGGCCTCCTTCCGTGCTGTAACTTTCTATGATTCTATGGTTCTATGATTGACTCTAGGGATGTCCATGAAGTCACTCTACCTCTGTAGCCATTGTAGCAGGCCCAGGATCTAGTGCTCAATTACACAACAGACTATAGCTTAATGTTGCAAACAAGTGAGGTTTATTCACCCTCGGCAGTTGTGTCTTTACGTGCAGTGATGAACAAAATAGTAAGAGGGAGTATATTCCAGCCTAACCCTTCTCATTCTCAGCTCCTTCCCCTCCAACCTTTCCCCAAATGAACCAATTCCCTGCCTCTTATCCTTCCAGGCTGGGAGACTTCCTGCTTGAACTTAATTGCCTTTCAAGTTTTCTCAAAGCTATGCTGCCTTGCGTTGGTCATTCTGTCATTTTATACAACTTCTTAAAGCTGTAGCCCTGTCTGCTGAGGTACATTATAGGATGCTCGGCCGCTTTGATAAGCTGGGATAGTTCTTCCCCTGGACCAACGTCCGCGCATCCGTCTGGAGGATGAACTCCCGGGAGGAATCTGGAAAGATTCCTCCGACAGGATCGGAGCATAAGGTCCCCTAATCCAGATTCCCTCCAGGGGTTTGTCCGACTATTTTCGGCTCCCGAGATTTCGTTAGATCTGGCAAAGGGGACGAATGGAATAAATTGCCGCTAATATCCGACGAGGCCCAGAAAGGTTGGTTCTTGTTTGTTGAAATGGGTTGAGGCTATTTCCTGATAGAGCCTCAGTACTGCCCACTCTCGCACTTCCATCGCAGGGGCTCGGAGTGAAATAAAGCTTTGCTCGCGACTCCTAAATCTGGGCAATGTGATTCTCCCTGCGCGGGGGATAAAGAACATGCCGATGGTCCAGTGCAGTAGTGGATGCTCGCTTTGTGCTCTGCAGGTAAATTTCCCAAAGTCAGTCTCCCTCCTGCGATCCCGCTGTCTGGGCTCTTGTTTATGGTCACTGCCAAATGAATGCTATAAACAGGAAGGGATCATGCTGCGAACAAAACAAGGAGGGAAGATTAAAAAAATTAAATAGAAAAAAAGCACAAGATGCAGTTTGCACAAAAGGTTTGGGAAGAATAGCTGGTTTGTGATATGCGAAACAAGGAGAGGGGAGTTCTGCATAACCACCCACAGCTGGTAACAACCCTGCATGGCTTTCCAATGGGAAATCTGTAGGAGTGGCAATAAACCTTGAAAACTGATGGTTAAATACTTCAAAAATGTTTAACTTTTTTTTTATTCGTTCCTGGGATGTGGGCATTTCTGCCAAGGCCCAGCATTTATTGCCCATCCTGAGTTGCCCTCGAGAAGCTGGTCTGAGCCGCCTTCTTGAACCGCTACAGTCCGTTGGTGAAGGTGCTCCCACAGGGGAGGGAGTTAGAGGATTTTGACCCAAGGATGATGAAGGAACGGCGATACACTTTCAAGTAGGATGGTGTGTGACTTGGAGGGGAACGTGGAGGTGGTGGTGTTCCCATGTGCCTGCTGCTCTTGTCCTTCTAGGCGGTAGAGGTCGCGGGTTTGGGAGGTGCTGCCGAAGAAGCCTTGGTGAGTTGCGGCAGTGCATCTTGTAGATGGTGCACACTGCAGCCACGGTGCGCCGGTGGTGGAGGGAGTGAACGTTGAAGGTGGTGGATGGGGTACCAATCAAGCGGGCTGCTTTATCCTGGATGGTGTCGAGCTTCTTGAATGTTGTTGGAGCTGCACTCATCCAGGCAAGTGGAGAGTATTCTATCACACTCCTGACTTGTGCCTTGTAGATGGTGGAAAGGCTTTAGAGAGTCAGGAGGTGAGATACTCGCCGCAGAATACCCAGCCTCTGACCTGGTCTTGTTGCCTCAGTATTTATGTGACTGGTCAATGGTGACCCCCAGGATGTTGATGGTGGGGGATTCAGTGATAGTAATGCCGTTGAATGTCATGAGGCGGTGGTTAGACTCTCGCTTGTTGGAGATGGTCATTGCCTGGCACTTGTGTGATGCGAATGTTACTTGCCACTTACCAGTCCACCCCTGAATGTCGTCCAGGTCTTGCTGCATGCGGGCATAGACTGCTCCATTATATGAGGAGTTGTGAATGGAACTGAACACTGCAATCATCAGCGAACATCCCCACTTCTGACCTTATGATGGAGGGAAGGTCATTGATGAAGCAGCTGAAGATGGTTGGGCCTAGGTCACTGCCCTGAGGAACTCCTGCAGCGATGTCCTGAGGCTGTGATGATTGACCACCAACCACCACAACCATCTTTGTGCTGTGTATAACTCCAGCCAGTGGAGAGTTTTTCCCCTGATTCCCATTGACTTCAGTTTACTCGGGCTCCTTGATGCCACACTCGGTCAAATGCTGCCTTGATGTCGAGGGCAGTCAGTCTCACCTCACCTCTGGAATTCAGCTCTTACCACAGTGACGGAGGAAAGTCACTGGAGGAAGTTACTAAGATTTTCACAGGACTGAGACAAAAAACTCTTTCATTAGATGTGTCTGAGGTCAGAATGCGTGCTTGACAACAGGTGAACGCTGTCTGGGTCAGAGATGCTGCTTTAAGGATAGGTTCCTAAAACGCTGCACTTGGTAACACCTCCCACGACGTGATATTGGTGCACAGAATCCTGCAGCTGCCGTTACTGGAATCCAACCTCCAATGTGAACTTTACAGATGGAGGAGCGCAAGAATAGGAAGAGGAAACGAAGACTCCACTCACTCTCCGCGCCCCAACACAAATCTATTTTCCGGATATGTTTTCCTGCTAACTTTCCCACTCTAACCTACTCTTCCTTCTCAGTCCTTGTACTGTGAATTTCACATTTCTTCAATCTGATTGGAGAAAGAGACACACAGCTGCTTGACCTGTTCACTCACATCCCAGGTGCCCAGTGTGTGACACTGCAGTGTTACCAGCTCACACTTCCTTGTTATGCAAAAATGTAAAATCCGAAATGTCCCAACTCTTTTGATTGGAGAACAAATTAAACAGTTAAATCAAGTGCCCCCCGATCTCCGAAATGTCCCAATGCAAGTCTAACTAATGACAGCTGCCATTAGATGCCCAATAACAAATATGTAAATCAATTCAAATGCCACAACATTTCTTTTTAATACCTTCTTAAACTTTTTTGCTTGACTAAATATGAAGGCAATTTGATCATCCTTTTGCTGAAGAGGTTCAGAATGTGCTGCTTTTTCCCCCCATCTTTCTGTTTTCTTTTCTCTGGCTCTGAAAGCACCGACTCATGCTGAGGTATGGTTCCTCAGGCATTGCATGCCTCTCGTGCATTGTCAATGTAGCTATTCCTTATTTACTAACTGTTGTGTATCTGTAAAGCATGCACTCCCATGTTCCGCCACCAGGGAGCTCATCCCCTGAAGTCCCAAGGGATCCCAGCATCCCTTGGGAGCACTGTATATAAGCCGGCCTCTAAGGCCTGTTCCTCACTCTGGAGTGTCTTATTAAAGACTGAGGTCACTGTTACTTTAACCTCCCTGTGTGCAGCCTCATCTGTGTTAGGAACACAATAACTGGCGACGAGTATACAAATCCAACGCAAAGATGCAGCAAACTGTGGGCATCCTGGAGAAGTTCTCGGAGGGTGAGGACTGGGAAGCCTATGTCGAACGGCTAGACCAGTACTTTGTAGCCAACGAGCTGGATGGAGAAGGAAGCGCTGCAAAAAGGAGAGCGGTCCTCCTCACAGTCTGCGGGGCACCGACCGACAACCTCATGAAGAATCTTCTGGCTCTGGTGAAACCCACAGATAAGTCGTATGAGGAGCTGTGTACACTGGTTCAGGAGCATCTTAACCCGAGGGAGAGCGTGCTGATGGCAAGGTAACGGTTCTACACGTACCAGCAATCTGAAGGTCAGGAAGTGGCGAGCTACGTCGCTGAGCTAAGGCAACTTGCAGGACAATGTGAGTTTGATGGCTACCTGGAGCAAATGCTCAGAGATTTCTTTGTACTGGGCATTGGCCACGAGACCATCCTACAAAAACTTTTGACTGTAGAGACACCGACCCTCAGCAAGGCCATTGCGATAGCACAGGCGTTTATGTCCACCAGTGAAAACACCAAACAAATCTCTCAGCACACAAGTGCTAGCAATGTTCATAAATTAACTGGAATTGTGTTTGCGAGCAGAAATGTACGGGGCAGAACCCATGAGTTTGCAACTGCCAGCAGGCCTCAGGTGACCCAGATGACTCAGAGTCCCCAACAAAGGATGAATGCAAGGCAGTTCACACCTTATTGGCATTGTGGAGGCTTCCATTCAGCCCATTCATGCCGCTTCAAAGGGTATGTTTGCAAGAGCTGTGGAACAATGGGACACCTCCAACGAGCTTGCAAATGAGCTGCAAGCTCTTCAAAACCTGCTAACCACTACGTGGCAGAGGAAGATCGGTCTATGGTGGATCAAAGTAATTTCGAGCCTCAGAGAGAGGAGGCAGATGCTGAAGTACACAGGGTGCACACATTTTCGATGAAATGTCCACGTATAATGCGAAATTGAATGGCTTACCCGTAGCCATGGAACTGGACACTGGCGCTAGCCAATCCATCATGAGTAAAAAGATGTTTGAGAGACTGTGGTGCAACAGGGCACTCAGACCAGCCCTGAGCCCCATCCACACGAAACTGAGAACGTACACCAAAGAGCTTATCACTGTCCTGGGCTGCGCCATGGTCAAGGTCACCTATGAGGGCACGGTGCACGAATGCCACTCTGAATTGTCCCGGGTGATGGCCCCACACTGCTTGGAAGGAGCTGGCTGGGCAAAATCCGCTGGAACTGGGATGACATCCGAGTGCTATCACATGTCGATGAGGCCTCATGTACCCAGGTTCTGAACAAATTTCCTTCCCTTTTTAAACCAGGCATTGGAAACTTTTCCGGGGCGAAGGTGCGGATCCACTTGGTCCCAGAGGCATGACCAATTCATCACAAGGCGCGAGCGGTACCTCACATGATGAGGGAGAGAGTGGAAATCGAGCTGGACAGGCTGCAACGTGAGAGCATCATCTCCCCAGTGGAATTCAGCGAGTGAGCCAGCCCGATTGTTCCAGTACTCAAAAGTGATGGCACGGTCAGGATTTGCGGCGATTATAAAGTAACTATTTATCGTTTCTCACTGCAGGACCAATACCCGCTACCTAAGGCAGGCGACCTATTTGCGACGCTGGCAGGAGGCAAGACATTCACCAAGCTCGAGCTGACTTCGGCCTACATGACGCAGGAGCTGGAGGAGTCTTCGAAGGGCCTCACCTGCATCAACACGCACAAGGGACTGTTCATCTACAACAGATGCCCATTTGGAATTTGGTTGGCTGCAGCGATCTTCCAGAGAAACATGGAGAGCCTACTCAAGTCGGTACCACACACGGTGGTCTTTCAGGATGACATATTGGTCACGGGTCGGGACACCGCCGAGCACCTACAAAACCTGGGGGAGGTCCTCCAGAGACTGGATCGCGTAGGGCTGCGGCTGAAGAAGTCGAAATGCGTCTTCATGGCAACAGAACTAGAGTTTTTGGGGAGAAAGATCGCGGCGGACGGCATTTGGCCCACAGACGCCAAGACAGAGGCTATCAGGAACGCGCCAGGCCACAGAACATCACGGAGCTGCGGTCGTTCCTGGGACTGCTCAACTATTTTGGTAACTTCCTACCGGGGTTAAGCACCCTTTTCGAGCCCCTACATGTGTTATTACGCAAAGGTGAGAACTGGGTATGGGGACAAAAACAAGTAATTGCTTTTGAGAAAACCAGAAACATTTTATGCTCCAATAAGCTGCTTGTATTGTATAACCGTGTAAAAGACTTGTGCTAGCATGTGACGCGTCGTCGTACGAAGTCGGGTGTGTATTACAACAAGCTAACTTTACGGGGAAGTTGCAACCTGTCGCCTATGCCTCTAGGAGCTTGTCTAAGGACGAGAGGGCCTACAGTATGTGTGTTCGGGGTAAAGAAAATGCATCAGTACCTGTTCGGCCTCAAATTTGAGCTGGAAACCGATCACAAGCCCCTCACATCCCTGTTCGCTGAAAACAAGGGGATAAATACTAATGCCTCAGCCCACATACAAAGGTGGGCACTCGCGCTATCAATGTATAACTATATCATCTGCCACAGGCCAGGCACCAAGAATGGTGCGGATGCTCTCAGTCGGCTACCATTGCCCATCACGGGGGTGGAAATGACGCAGCCTGCAAACTTGTTGATGGTGGCGCAGCCCGCAGACTTGTTGAGGGTAATGGAAGTGTTTGAAAATGATAAATCACCTGTCACGGCCCGCCAGATTAGGACTTGGACGAGCCAAGATCCCCTGCTGTCCCTAGTAAAAAACTGTGTACTGCATGGGAGCTGGGCCAGCATCCCCGTTGAAATGCAAGAGCCATTCAAGCCGTTCCAGTGGTGAAAGGACGAGCTGTCCATTCAGGCAGACTGCCTGTTGTGGGGTAACCGCGTAGTGCTACCAAAAAAGGGCAGGGAGACGTTCATCTCGGATCTCCACAGCACACACCCGGGTATAATAATGATGATAGCGATAGCCAGATCCCACGTGTGGTGGCCCGGTAGCGACTCTGACTTAGAGTCCTGTGTACGGCAATGCAGCGTGTGTGTTCAGTTGAGCAACGTGCCCAGGGAGGCACCACTAAGCTTGTGGCCCTGGCCCTCCAGACCATGGTCGAGGATCCATGTCGACTATGCGGGCCCGTTTATCGGTAAAATGTTCCTGGTGGTGGTGGATGCTTTTTCAAAATGGATTGAATGTGAAATAATGTCAGGAAGCACCGCCACCGCCACCATTGAAAGCCAGAGGGCCATGTTTGCCACCCACGGCCTGCCTGACATACTGGTCAGTGACAATGGGCCATGTTTCACCAGTGCCGAATTTAAAGAATTCATGACCCGCAATGGGATCAAACATGTCACCTCGGCCCCGTTTAAACCAGCCTCCAATGGGCAGGCAGAGCGGGCAGTACAAACCATCAAACAGAGTCTTAAACGAGTCACAGAAGGCTCACTCCAAACCTGCCTGTCCCGAGTACTGCTCAGCTACCGCACGAGACCCCACTCGCTCACAGGGGTGCCCCCGGCTGAGCTACTCATGAAAAGGACATTTAAAACCAGAATCTCGCTGGTTCACCCCAACCTGCATGGTCAGGTAGAGAGCAGGCAGCAGCAACAAAATGTAAACGATGGTTGCGCCACTGTGTCACGGGAAATTGATCTGAATGACCCTGTGTATGTGCTAAACTATGGACATGGTCCCAAGTGGATTGCGGGCACGGTGATAGCTAAAGAAGGGAGTAGGGTGTTTGTAGTCAAACTAGACAATGGACAAATTTGCAGAAAGCACCTGGACCAAACGAGGCTGCAGTTCACAGACTGCCCTGAACAACCCACAGCAGACACTACCTTTTTCGAGCCCACAACAGACACCCAAAGGATCAACGGCACCACCCCGGACCAGGAAATTGAACCCATCACACCCAACAGCCCAGCAAGGCCAGGCTCACCTAGCAGCCCTGCAGGGCCAACAACACGCCAGCCCAGCGAGGGCACAGCCAACACACCAGAACAGACATTTGTACCGAGGCGGTCCACCAGGGAAAGAAAGACTCCCAACCGCCTCACCTTGTAAATAGTTTTCACTTTGACTTTGGATGGGGAGTGATGTTGTGTATCTGTAAAGCATGCACTCCCATGTTCCGTCACCAGGGAGCTCATCCCCTGAAGTCCCAAGGGATCCCAGCATCCCTTGGGAGCACTGTATATAAGCTGACCCCTAAGGCCTGTTCCTCACTCTGGAGTGTCTTATTAAAGACTGAGGTCACTGTTACTTTAACCTCCCTGTGTGCAGCCTCATCTGTGTTTGGAACACAATACTTATGTTACTGGACCAGTAATCTAGAGGCTCGTTTTGGGGAAATTAGATCCACACTCCATCTGTGCAGAAATCCTTTTTTTTTTCCTTCAGTGATCAGAAGTGCAAGGCCCCCATTTCTTTTGTCAGTAATCGGTTAGTGACGGCAGAATGCGGTTCCTGTCCGGGAGCAAAGGTCACAGAATGCACTTCCTGACCAGGAGCAAAGGTCAGGTTGGGTCAGGTCATGAAAAAATAGCAGCTCTTGTTTTCTACACCAAATGTCATGATTTTTAAGATTTTGTCTCATGATTTATGAGACGCTGGGGTTGGCATTACTGTAGACTCCACTTTGTCAAGCTGGGGGTTAACTAATCCACCCCCCACTACGTACCCCAACTAAAGTATCTGCGACAAACCAAACGGTCGATCCCTGGATTTGCCATCAAACCTGCCTTTAAGCTATCACCACTTCTAATACGTCCTTACTATACAGTATAAATGCACAAGAGGCCTTTGCTTGAGAGAAGAGCAGTCTGTGACCTGTCCTTTCTATTCTTAGCACTCAAGTGATTAAGATGGGTGGAGCTTCCCCTTTTATACCAGAAGGTCCAGGTGAGGAGTGTCTCCCACCTAGTGGTCATTGTTCTCACGGTGTACAACTTAGGTCAGTTTATACATGGGTTACAATGCTGGTTGAATACATGACATCACCTCCCCCCAAAGTCTTATTGGGATCACAGGTTGAGTCTCTCTGGTGGTTTACACTCTCTTGTGGAGCGCCTGAGTTGGGGCTCCGGTTGTTGGGCGCTGGCCTGAGTGTCTGCTGTTTGCGGTGCTTCAGGCCTATCCAGACTGCCCACAGTGATTGGGCTCTCCTCCCTTTGGTTCCGGGGTTTGATCACCTGTGGTGGAGTGAACTCTACATTGTGTTCTTCCTCTGTTTCTTCTGTGGGGTTGCTGAACCTCCTTTTTATTTGATCCACGTGTTTGCGGCAGATTTGTCCATTGGTAAGTTTAACGCCCAGAATCCTATTTCCCTCTTTGGCAATCACAGTGCCTGCGAGCCATTTGGGCCCTGCAGCGTAGTTGAGGACAAAAACAGGATCATTTACACCAATACATCGCACCCTCGCATTCCTGTCATGGTAGTCATATTGTGGCTGGTGCCTGCCTCTCGACAATTTCTTTCATGGTGGGGTGTATCAGGGATAGCCGGGTTTTGAGCGTCCTTTTCATTAGCAGCTCTATGGGTGGAGCCCCTGTGAGCGAGTGTGGTCGGGATCTATAGGCCAACAGGAGGCGTGATAAGCGCCTTTGTAGGGAACCTCCTTGGATTCTGAGCATCCCCTGTTTGATTATCTGCACTGCTCGTTCCGCCTGGCCGTTTGAGGCCGCTTGAACGGTGCCATTCTGACATGGTTAATTCCATTGCCTGCCATGAAGTCCTGGAATTCAGTGCTTGTGAAGCACGGGCCATTGTCGCTGACCAAGACGTCCGGTAGACCGTGGGCGGCGAACATTGCCCGTAGACTTTCTACCGTGGCAGAGGATGCGCTTGAATTTAAAATGTCACACTCGATCCATTTGGAGTAGGCGTCTACGACAACTAAAAACATTTTTCCCATGAAAGGACCTGCGTAGTCCACATGGATGCGTGACCAAGGCTTGGCGGGCCATGACCAGGGGCTAAGAGGGGCTTCCCTGGGCGCATTGCCCAGCTGGGGCACACGTGTTGCACCTGCGAACACAAAGTTCCAGATCTGCGTCTATCCCTGGCCACCAAACGTGTGACCTGGCAATTGCCTTCATCATTACAATGCCCGGGTGCTCATTGTGGAGTTCTCTGATGAACACCTCTCTGCCCATCTGGGGCATGACTACGTGGTTTCCCCACAGTAGGCAATCGGCCTGAATCGAGAGTTCATCCCTGTGCCTGTGAAATGGTTTAAATTCCTCAGGGCATGCCCTGTACGTGGCTGCCCAGTCCCCGTTCAGGACACATTTCTTGACTAGAGACAATAGCGGGTCCCTATTTGTCCAGACTTTAATCTGACGGGCTGTCACGGGTGAGCCTTCGCTTCCGAAAGCTTCAACCATCTCAGCAGCATGCTCGGTAGCCCCCTCAGTGGTGGCTAGTGGGAGCCTGCTGAGTTCATCGGCGCAGTTTTCAGTGCCCGGTCTGTGCCGAATTGTATAGTCATAGACGGTTAACGTGAGTGCCCACCTCTGTATGCGGGCCGATGCGTTTGCATTTATGGCCTTGTTGTCGGCCAAAAGGGACGTTAGGGGTTTGTGATCTGTCTCCAGCTCAAATTTCCTGCCAAACAGGTACTGGTGCATTTTCTTTACCGCATATACACATGCGAGCGCCTCCTTTTCTACCATCCCGTAACCCCTTTCTGCCTGGGACAGATTCCTGGAGGCATAAGCTACCGGCTGTAACTGACCCTTGACATTGACATGCTGCAACACACACCCGACACCATAGGACGACGCATCACACGTTAACACAAGTTTCTTACATGGGTCGTATAGTGTTAACAGAGTGTTGGAACATAACAAATTGCGCACTCTATTAAAAGCCCTTTCCTGGCTGTCCACCCAGACCCATTCGCGACCTTTGCATAGGAGCACGTGTAGCGGCTCTAGCAGCGTGCTCAATTTGGGAAGAAAGTTACCAAAATAGTTCAGGAGCCCCAGGAACGAACGCAGCTCCGTCGTGTTACGGGGTCTGGGTGCTCTCTGGATCGCTTCCGTCTTGGACGCAGTAGGGCTGATCCCGTCTGCTGCTCTCCTCATCCCCAGGAATTCTACCTCTGGAGCTAGGAAGACGCACTTCGCCTTTTTCAGTCGCAGCCCTACCCGGTGCAGTCTGCGTAGCACCTCCTCCAGGTTGTGGAGGTGTTCTTCAGTATTGTAACCCGTGATGAGGATGTCGTCCTGAAAAACCACCGTCCCTGGAATCGACTTGAGGAGGCTTTCCATATTTCGTTGGAAGATTGCGGCGGCCGAGCGAATCCCGAACGGACATCTGTTGTACTCAAACAACCCCTTGTGTGTCGTGATGGTGGTCAGCTTCTTCGCCTCACTCGTCAGCTCCTGGGTCATGTAAGCTGAGGTCAGGTCCAGTTTTGAAAAAGGTTTGCCACCGGATAGCGTCACAAAGAGGTCCTCTGCTCTCGGTAGCGGGTACTGGTCTTGGAGTGACACCCGATTGATGGTGGCCTTGTAATCGCCACATATCCTGACCGACTCATCTGCCTTGAGCACCGGCACAATCGGGCTCGCCCAGTCACTGAATTCGACTGGCGAGATGATGCCTTCCCTCAGCAGGCGGTCCAATTCGCCTTCTATCTTTTCCCGCATCATGTACGGCACCGCTCTGGCCTTGTGGTGTACTGGTCTGGCATCCGGGTTTATGTGAATCACTACCTTGGCTCCCATGAAAGTGCCGATGCCGGGTTGAAATACTGAGTCAAATTTGTCCAGGATCTGTGAGCATGATACTCGCTCCATAGAGGAAATTGCATTGACATTGCCCCATTTCCAGTTCATGACAGCAAGCCAACTCCTCCCCAGTGGTGCGGAACCATCCCCTGGGACAATCCAGAGTGGCAACCTGCTCTCCGAGTCTGTGTGGGTCATGACTACCGTGGCGCTGCCTAGCACCGGAATGACCTGCTTTATGTAAGTCCGTAGCTGTGCGTCAATCGGCGATAATTTTGGTCTCCTGGCCTTGGACGCCCACAACGTTTAGAACTGTTTGATACCCATCAGGGCTGGCCCCCGTGTCT
This sequence comes from Pristiophorus japonicus, assembly GCF_044704955.1. NCBI lineage: Eukaryota > Metazoa > Chordata > Chondrichthyes > Pristiophoridae > Pristiophorus > Pristiophorus japonicus. The sequence continues at coordinate 48,735,000 of NC_091993.1, forward strand.
AGCTCCATTGATACTGGGATGCCATTGAGGAGCACTTTCATCATTATCGGTGACGTCCTGGTGTATGAACTGTATACGTGCTCCACATGAACTCGCTGAACTTCAGCTTCCAGCGATTTCCCCCAGCGATCATTTCTGCAATTTCTGCAGGTATTTTGCTCATCTCTGCAAACTCCGGCTGAGTGTGTGCCTCCATGCCTCCAACATGAGCTGTTCTTTGAAACAAAAGGTCCCTTGTCAGTCAATCGCCCCTGACTGCCCCTGTGACTGTCCTTGAGTGCGCCATTAACAGGTGTTGATGGCCCCATTACTGGCCGCATTGTCCCTTGCAATGGCGTGAATCGCCGTTCAACTTGCCATTGTCTCTGTCGAACTCCCCCTCTGGGTTCGACTACATGTTGGGGCATGCCCGACTGCCCTTGTCTGCCTGGAGAACTGTGTGCTGCTTTAACAATGTTGAATCTCTGTCCCAACCATTCCTTAACACAGTACTTCTCGTCTGTTCTGCTAGTGGCCATGCTCGCGTGGTTTAAATCCCAGTTTCTCGTCGCCATTGATACGTCCTTACTATACAGTATAAATGCACACGAGGCCCATGCTTGAGAGAAGGTCAGTCTGTGACCTGTCCTTTATTCCTTAGCATTCAAGTGATGAAGGTGGGTGAAGCTTCCCCTTTTATACCTGAAGGTCCAGGTTAGGAGTGTCTCCCACCTAGTGGTCAGTGTTCTCACAGTGTACAACTTAGGTCAGATTATACATGGGTTACAATGCTGGTTGAATACATGACAACTTCACATTTTTTTTGATGGGAATCTCAGTCGCTACTGTAAATTACAATGATGGCGAAGCCCAGCACGTGAGTGCAAAAGATATGGCTGATACGTTTGCAAGCATCTTCAGCCAGAAGTGCCGAGTGGATGATCCATATCGTCCACCTCCTGAGGTCCCCACCATCACAAAAGCCGGTCTTCAGTCAATTCGATTCACTCCACATGATATCAACAAACGGCTGTAATGTGGTGACCAGAACTGTGCATGCAGTGCTCCAGCTGTGGAGTAACCAGTGTTTTATACAGTTCAAGCATAACCTCCCTGCTCCTGTATTCCATGCCTTAACTACTAAAGGCAAATATTTCATATGCCTTCTTAACCACCCTATCTACCTGGTCTGCTACCTTCAGGGATCTGTGAACCTGCACTCCAAGGTCCCTTTGTTCCTCTACACTTTCAGTGTTCTACCATTTAATGTGTATTCCCTTGCCTTGTTAGACCTCCCCAAATGCATTACCTCACGCTTATATGGATTGAATTCCATTTGCCACTGTTCTGCCCACCTGACCAGTACATTGATATCTTACTGCAGTCCACAGCTTTCTTCTTCATTATCAACCACACAGCCTATTTTTGTATCATCGGCAAACTTCTTAACCATACCCCCCATATTCAAGTCTAAATCGTTGATATATACCACAAAAAGAAAGGGACCCAGTACTGAGCCCTGCGGAACCCCACTGGAAACATCCTTCCAGTCACAAAAACATCCATCAACCATTACCCTTTGCTTCCTACCTCTTAGCCAATTTTGGATCCAATTTGCTACTTTGCCCTGGATCCCATGGGCTTTTACTTTCGTCACCCGTCTGCCATGTGGGACCTTATCAAAAGCTTTGCTCATCGACCCTCCTTGTTACCTCTTCAAAAAATTCAATCAGGTTAGTCAGACATGACCTTGCCTTATCAAATCCGTGCTGACTGTCCTTGATTAATCCATGTCTTTCTAAATGAAGATTTATCTTGTCCCTCAGAATTTTTCCCAATTATTTTCCCACCACCGAGGTTAGGCTGACTGGCCTGTAATTACTCTGTCTATCTCTTTCTCCCTATTTAAACAAAGGTACCACGTTATTAGTCCTCCAGTCCTCCGGCACCACATCTGTCGCCAGAGAGGATTGGAAAATGATGGTCAGAGCCTCTGCTATTTCCTCTTTTACTTCTCTTAACGGCCTGGGATGCATTTCATTCAGGCCTGCGGATTTATCCACTTTCAAAGTTGCTAAGCCCCTGAATACTTCCTCTCTCACGATGTTTATGTCATCTAATATTTCACACTCCTCCTCCCTGACTGCAATGTCTGCATCGCCCCTCTCTTTTGTGAAAACAGTTTCAAAGTATTCATTAAGAACCATACCCATGTCTTCTGCCTCCACACACAGATTACCTTTATGGTCTCTAATAGGCCCTACTCTTTCTTTAGTTATCCTCTTGTTCTTAATGTATTTATAAAACATCTTTGGGTTTTCCTTGATTTTACTTGCCATATTTTTTCATGCTCTCTCTTTGCTTTCCCAATATCCTTTTTAATTGCACCCCTGCACTTTCAATACTTCTCTCGGGTTTCTGCAGTATTGAGCCCTCGGTATCTGTCATAAGCCTCCCTTTTTTCTTTATCCTTCCCTGTATGCCCCTTGACATCCAGGGGGCTCTAGATTTGTTAGTCCCACCCTTTTTCTTTAAGAGAAAATACTTGCTCTGTACCCTCAGGATCTCCTCCTTAAATGCCTCTCACTGCTCTGACACTGATTTACCTTCAAATAGCTGTTTCCAGTCCACTTGGGCTAAATCCCATCTCAGCTCAGCAAAGTTGGCTTTCCCCCAATTGAGAACTTTTATTCCTGGTCCACGTTTGTCCTTTTCCATAACTACCCTAAATCTTACTGAATTATGATCACTCGCACCAAAATGCTCTCCCACTGATACCCCTTCCACCTGCTCAGCTTCATTTCCTAAACCTAAGTCCAGAACCGCCCCCTCCTGTGTTGGGCTTGTTACATACTGACTATAGAAGTTCTTCTGAATGCATTTTCGGAATTCCGCACCCTCTGTACCTTTCGCAGTCATTTTTTCCGAGTTAATATTCGGGTATGTGAAATCCCCTGCTATTACTGCCCTGTAGTTTTTGCACGTCTCAGAAATGTGCCTACATATTTGCTCTTCTATCTCCCTCTGACTGGGGGTCTATAGTACACTCCCAGCAGTGTGATCGCCCCTTTTATTGTTTTTCAATTCAATCCATATGGCCTCATTTGATGCTCCCTCTAACATATCATCCCTTCGCACAGCTGTAATTGTTTCTTTAATCAATACTTTGTGACTCCCGCTCCATTTTTACCCCCTCTCTATCCCGTCTGAAAACCCTGTAACCAGGAATGTTGAGCTGCCATGCCTGCCCTTTCAGCCACACTAGCCGTCGAACGGTTTTCGGAACCAATAGATGTTCGGCCTCTACCCAGTACTCACAGCTCACCCTGTTCAACAAATCAATCACAATGATGTAGTAAGACCCGGCCCCTTTTAACTTACCTTCTACTGGGTGTCCATTAACCGCCACCATTTTGGTTTCACGTTTTGAAAAGCCGGATCGTTAGCCTGTTCCCGTTTGAAATCCGTCATTCTCATGGGAAACTCCTCTAGGTCCTATCGGGAACTTCTCCCTGTGCATCTGACAGAGGTGCTCTATCAGTTTCGATGCGAGGGGTGTCGCAGTTATGTGGGCGGACTGGTTGGGCCGGGTGCTCTTTACCTTTCCGCCATTGTTCATAGGTTTATACGTAACCTTCAGGGCTGCGACTGAGGGCCGGCGTGGACACGATGGGCCGAAATGGCCTCCTTCTACGCAATGGATTTCTGTTTCTCATGGAAGGGGTCTAGAGTTGCTCATTTACTAAACTAGCAGGGACCTGTTCTCGAGATCCTCGGGCCTTATCCCATCTCCGCTCCTTTTTAGATTTTCGGTTCTTTCCAACCCCCTGATATATGTCAGAGTTCGCAAAGTGAAACTTTTGAACAATTGTCATTAGTGTCAGTGTCTGACACAGGCCTATTTGGAACTTTGTTTTTCATGAGGACTTCAAACTTCAGAAGATCCTTTCTCACGATCACTGGTTGAGGGCGGCCTGGGACTATCCCTGTGGTAATAACCTGCCTTTTCCTGTCATACTCAAAAGTCACCATAGTGGTGGGGTAATACAGACATCCCCATGCACACCACACACCCCTGTTTTGCTCCCATGAAGTCACTGGGAAGCTCAGACCAGATTGGTAGCTACCAAGGTCACGGCATTATTGGAATCAGTCAGCACAGTGACCTCTTTACCGCTTAACCTTATGGGTTGTAAAAAACAATGGGTGGCCCCCACCTGGCTCACGGTTTTGCATTAAGCCCATCAAATAATAAGGCTGGGCTGGTTTCCAAGGGTTCAGTCCATAGGTTCCCCAATGTTAGGGCATCATCTCGTCTAGCAATCTGCCAGAACCCATCAGAACGATAATACCTTAACAGATTTAACATTTCTAATGCTGGAAATCTGAAATAAAAACAGAAAATACTGGAAATACCCTGCAGGTCAGGCAGCATCTGTGGTGAGAGAAAGAGAGTTAACATTTCAGATCGACATTGACCTTAAGCTTCACCTTTGTTTCTCTCTCTATAGGACTCAGCGGTCAATTAGACATGCAGACTCGAGCTTAAAACAAGTGAGGTTTATTCACCCACAGCAGTTGTGTCTTTAAATGCAGCGATGTACAAGCGAGTAACAGGGATTATATTCCAGCTTGCTCCTTCTTACTCCTTCTCTCTCCTTCTCACTCCTTCTCTCTCCTTCTCTCTCCAACCCTCCTCAATTCCCTGAATTAATTCCCTGCCTTTTATCCTTCCAGACCGGGAGTCTTTAACTGCCTTTACAGATTTCCTAAAGCTATACCACCTTGCCTTGGTCATTCTGACATTTTATACAATGTACTCCTAGAGCGGATATAGAGCTCTAAACAGCCTGTGGCTCCGTGTTCTGGATCCCCCACCTGAGGAAAGAATTTCTCATTATCTACCCTGCCAGAAGTGGGATTTTGGCAGAAAGGCCAAATCTGTACTACTTTCAATTTAGTATACTGTATTCACTGCTCACGATGGGGTCTCCTCTACATTGGGGAGACCAAACACAGATCGGGTGCTCGCTTTGCTGAACACCTCAGTTCAGTCTGCAAGTGTGACCCCGAGGTTCCACATAAATTCGCCGCCCCACTCACACTCTGCCCTCTCCGTCCTCGGCCTTCGACACTGTTCTAATGAAGCTCAATGGTAGCTCGAGGAACAGCACCTCATCTTTCAGTTAGGCACTTTACAACAGGGTGGATGCAGGGAAGTTGTTTCCCCCGGGCTGGAGAGTCTAGAACCAGGGGTCACAATCTCAGGATAAGGGATTTAGGACTGAGATGACGAGAAATTTATTCGCTCAGCGGGTGGTGAATCTTTGGAATTCTCTGTGGAGGGCTGTGGAGGCTCAGCCATTGAATATGTTCAAGACCGAGATTGATAGAATTTTGGATATTAAGGGATTCAAGGAATACGGGGATAGTGCAGGTGTTGTGGTAGAGTTGAGGTAGAAGATCAGCCATGATCTTATTGAATGGCGGAACAGGCTTGAGGGGCCGAATGGCCTACTCCTGATTCTAATTCTTATGTTCTTATAAGCTTCTAACTCAACAATTTCAGATCATAACCACCGCTCCCATTTTATTAGGCAGCAGATGTTGGTAATAATTCTGCTGTTGGCATTTACACCTCCTCTAGACCCATCCTTTGTAACTTTACCTGTCCCATTACCCATCCTCCCTTTTGTCTCTCTAATCTCTCCTGCCTTCTCCCCTATCACAGACCTTCCCTTTAGTTCTTTCCTCCCCTCCCCCCTTTCCCTGCTTCTGCACTTGATTAAAACCTGTAACTTTTTCCAGTTCTGATGAAAGGTCATCGACCGGAAATTTTGTCCGGAATTTTGCCGGCGCTCAGCAGATACGATGGGTGGCAGGTCAGCTGTTAAATTTTAAATGATTGACAGCAGGTTAGGACCCTGCTGTCAAAGCGTGCATACCCACATTTTCCAATGTTGGGTCTGCCAGTGCTGAGCAGACCCGACAGGGAGCAGCAGGAAAGGCAATTGAAATAATTCGTGGCTTCTTTACAGCTACTTACCAATGGTTTTTTTCCCCAGCTTTTTGGATTGGACAGGCCACTCACCGGTTTCCCGCTGTGCCTAGACCTCCTCCGTGAGGCTGAGGCGGGAGGTTACTGGCCATTGAATCAGCTGATGAGTTGACAGCTTCAAATGTCAAGTCAAAGCTCCCAGCTGATTTGAGATATATTCCCTTAACCACTAGCTTCTCGAAACTGCATTTCTGCAACAGATTCACCATGCTGCAAGTTTTTAGACAAGTCTCCATCCAGTCTGACCTCATTACGTTTCTCACCATTGACAGATCACCTGCCTCTATTCCATCAACATGGGTGCCCTTTATAATCTCAGAATCCCAACACGATCAGCCCCAACACCAGCAACACCAACAACAACACTGATCTTCTCCACAATCACCTGATGTTGCACAGGACACAGGGCATCAGCACCTGACCACATTACTGCCCGGGAGGCCAGGGATGGCATCACCATGGCCACATTCACTTCACTTGATGCTGTACACCCTGGCTGCCAAATGATGCGCCAGGTTGGCACCACCCCACACCAGCTCCATAAAGCACCCCTGCAATACCCAAGTCATTCCTTTCACACTCACCACCATTGTGGGGTGGGGGGGGGGGGGTATCCTTACGTTTCACCATTAATTACAACTCACTAAGCCACTTCCAAAGGTGCAGACAAATCTGTTGAAGAACGCAAAGTGTTGAAAATAAAGATTTCAATGTTTGACACCACAATAACAGAAACTTTACATGAACATTGCATAAACTATCCAAGTGCCCACCATTGTGTGTTATTAGTTGGTTTGATTGCAGCCAGGTGCTCCTGACCATATCCCTGCTCGTACCCTCCTTGGGCAATGTACAACCAGGCTGCGTTGGTGTCCTGGGGAGATGCCTTCCGCCCATTGGAAGTGAAGAGAGCCTCCCTGTGTGCTGTGACTCCCTCCATAAGCATGTGGAGAGAGCCTGGGTGCAGCTGTGCCCCTCTGTGCAGGGATTGTCGGTGTTTGCAGCACCTTAATGCTGTAGGACACTGACAGCACAAATGTCAAACTAAATTTGGACAGGGTCCCTTTAAGGAAACCGGCTGATGACGCGCCATCAAATTATGTCATCAGACCCGCTTCCTTCAATTGGCCGGGAAACGCGCTGGGCGGGCTTATCAAGCCCAATCACGGGAAATTCACTTCAGATAGTGGGATGGAGCCAGCAGTGGGGCTGAGACCCGCCACTGACATCGTCCGGCATGGACCGGCCAAGATGGGGTAAATGGCGGCCGTCAGCTCTGTCTCTTTCTCCACAAATGCTGACTGACTTGCCGAATGTCTCCAGCGTTTTCCGGTTTGATTTGAGATTTCCAGCATCTGCTGTCTTTTGTTTTTGGACCCTATCAAATCCTTCAATCATCTCGATTAGATCACCACTTTTTCAAAACATTTATTCATTTACAGGATGTGGGCGTCGCTGGCAAGGCCGGCATTTATTGCCCATCCCTAATCGCCCTTGAGAAGGGGGCGGTGAGCCACCTTCTTGAACCGCTGCAGTCCGTGTGGTGAAAGTGCTCCCACAGTGCTGACTTGCTATGACGGAGTGTCTCGTTGGGCCTTTCAGAGTCAACCACATTGCCATGGGTCTGGAGTCACACATAGGCCAGACCAGATAAGGGTGGCAGATTTCCTTCCCTAAAGGGACATTAATAAACCAGTTTTTATGACAATCCGGTAGTTTCATGGTGTCACCATTACTAATACTAGCTTTTTTTAAATTCCAGATTTATTTAATTAACTGAATTTAAATTCCCCAGCTGGGGAATTTGATGGGATTTGAACTCACCTTTTCGGATTATTAGTCCAGACCTCGGGATTACTGGTCCAGTAATATAACCGCTATGCTACTGTACCCCCTCAAGCGACTACAAGCCCAGTCTGTGCAACCTGCTCTCATAATGTAACCCTTTAATCCCCGGTATCATTCTGGTGATTCTGTGCTGACCCCCTCCGAGGCCCCCCCTCCGAGGCCATGAACCCCTTCCTGAGGGGTGGGGCTTGGAACTGAACACAGTGTCCAGTTGGGGTCTGACCAGAGCTCTGTACAGCTCGAACATAACTCCGCCCTCTGTATTCCAGCCACTCCACATAAAGGCCAACAATTCATTCACTTTTTAAATACTTTGTTGTACATGTCCACGAGCTTTCAGTGATTTCTGTACATGAACCCCTAAGTCTCTCTGCCCATCCATAGTTCCCAGCTTCTCGCCATTTAGAAAATACTCTATCGATCTTTCTTGGGCCCAAAGTGGATGAGCTCACGCTGCCCCCCACATTCAACTCCATTTACCACAGTTTTGCCAACTCACTTAATCTATCCATATTCTTTTACAACTTTCTACTCCTATCTACAATACTTGCTCTGCCACGTAACTTAATATCGTCAGCAAACTTGGACATACAGCTCTCTATTCCTTCATCCAAGTCAGTTATAAATATAGTGAAACGCTGAGGCCCCAGTACAGATCCCCTGGGGAACACCACTTGTCACATCCTGTCCACTGGAGCACATGCCCATTACCCCTGCTCTCTGTCTCCTTCCTCCTCACCAATTCCCCGCCCATGTCAATAAGTTGCCTCCGATTCCATGGAGGATGGGGAGGGAGGAGAATGGGGAGGGGGAGAAGGAGGAGGAGGGGGGAGGAGGAGGAGGAGGATGGGGAAGGGGGAGAGGAGGAGGACGGGGAAGGGGGAGAGGAGGAGGAGGATGGGGAGGGGCAGGAGGGGGAAGAAGATGGGGAGTATGAGGAGCAGGATGAGGAGGGGAATTAGGAGGAGGAGGGCACTCCATATTTGCAGAGGGTCTGCAGTGGGCACTTCTCCTAGACTCAGGATCAGGCCTTGGGCTAACCTTTGCCATTACTCTTTACCAGTGCGAGCTCTTGGGTATCACGGCCTCGTATGGAGACACCGAGATGGTGCAGTACCTGCTCCAGGAAGCACGGGTGGAACTGTCAAAGGAGCTAAACGATGGGAACCCCGCTATCATTGCAGCACACCAGGGTCACGAGGAGGTCATCAGAGTGTTGCTGAATTCTATTCCAGGTAAGATGTTTGTTGTTATGTCGTCATCTTAACCTAGAAAGGCAGCAGTGGGAACTCCTGGCCTGGGTGCTCAATGGGGGACACAGTCGGGACGGGCTGGGGGTCGGCCTGGGAGGGAATCCCTGGGGAGCCCCGCGTCGGCCCCTGGGCTGTTTTAATTCCTGTGCCTGATTTGAATTTCGCAGCAGTCTCCTGCCCACAACTGGCTGAACTGGGGTCAGGGGCCGGGGATCAGGGCCGGGGATCAGGGCGGGGGGGTCGGGGGGTCGGGGTGGGGTTCAGGGGTGGGGGCTCAGTGGGTCAAGGACGGGGTCAGGGTGGTGGGTCAGTGGGTCAGGGGGCCGGGCGGGGGGTCAGGAGGTCAGGGTGGGGTCGGAAGGGGCCAGTGGGAAAGGAGGCTGGGGACTGCTCTGGAATTCCCTCCCTGAACCGCTCCACCTTTGTAACCCCTCTCTCTGAAAACGCTCCCTAAAACCTCTTTCTTTGACGAAACTGATGGTCACCTATACTAATATCTCCTCATGTAGATCAGTGTCACATTGTGTTTGATTATGCTCCGCAGAAGCACCTTGGGATGCTTTATTACATTAAGGTTCACTGGGCCAATTCCGGGGATGAGGGGGTTGACTTATGAAGAAAGATTGAGTAGGTTGGGCCTCTACTCATTGGAATTCAGAAGAATGAGAGGTGATCTTATTGAAACATATAAGATAATGAGGGGGCTCGACAAGGTGGATGAAGAGAGGATATTTCCACTCATAGGGGAAACTAAAACTAGGGGACATAGTCCCAGAATAAGGGGCCGCCCTTTTAAAACTGAGATGAGGAGGAATTTCTTCTCTCTGAGGGTTGTAAATCTGTGGAATATACTTAAGGTGGAGATAGACAGATTTTTGAGCGATAAGGGAATAAGGGGTTATGGGGAGTGGGCAGGGAAGTGGAGCTGAGTCCATGATCAGATCAGCCATGATCGTATTGAATGGCGGAGCAGGCTCAAGGGGCAAAATGGCCGACTCCTGCTCCTATTTCTTATGTTCTTATTAAAGGTGCTATATAAATGCAAGTTGTTTTTGTAGGATGCCAGGGACACATGGCAATGGTCCTCAGCATAGCCTCAGCGCTGGGCAAGGGCTCTGGCAGCCGATGCCAGGCCTGCAGAGGAAGAGGAAAGGCCAAGTCTGGGGGGGTGGGGGGAGGGGGGCCGTGGACTACACGTGGAGCCAGGGTGGGAAGGGCCAGCGTGGGGAGGGCCAGGGATTACTGTGTGGCCGGGGTGGGGAGGGCCCAGGGAGGAGAGGGCTGTGGACTATGCACGGTGCCAGGGTAGTGCGGCGCACACCTGGCCATCCTGGTACACGAGGACTTGGCACAGAGGCAATCTCGGGTATCCTGCCTTGCCCCTGCTGCCCACTCGCTGCCTCCCAGGGCAGGTGCCCCACAGGTTAGATGCAGAGTATCAGGGGCAGGATGGACACTAGGCAGGTCTCCCTCGACTCGTTGTGGCATCGATGATGTCATGGGCCGCCACCTGGGACCCTAAAGTAGGCCCTCGCCTGCCTGTAGCGGGACCCTTGACCCTTGACCAGGGCGCCGGGCGGGACCGGAGTGACCACAGGGCAGTGAGTGACTCAGGCCTGATTTGAACCCCCTCCCATGCTCCATTCTCATTGGGCGAGGGTGGGAGAGGTAAAACCCCAGACTTGATTGCGTGCAGACATTAGATTAACATAGAGCTGCAGCAAAAGTAGTGTCCAAAAAGTCAATATTACGCAACAAATTATTACTGCCAGATGTATTTTCCTTTTGAACATGTTTTCCTTTTGCCTGTCATTTCCACTTTTGCATTTTCCTTTGTAGTTTGTTTCCAGACATTATTTGCACTCTTCAATTAGAACATTCATGTTGCCTGATCCCTTGCTGTTTTCAGCCTGTTTCTCCTTTACCACAGCCCAAGCCTCACTGCTCCACCAGCTGGGCAGACCAGGCAGGTTTCTGTGTATCGTGTCTGGTGATGGTCACCCTGCAGGGGGGCAAAGGGCAGCAGTGTTTACAGCAACGATGCTCTGCTGGTGATCACTCACACACTGTATTCCCTGTGCTGCAGGATTCATGCTCTCTGACACAGCTCCCCACAGCCCCAGTCCCCTCCCTTGCTCCATCACCTTTTACACATTGCCTTTTCAAATAACATTCCTTTCATGGATTCTGCTCTACCCATTCTTCCTGCTCAGTCATTTCATGCCCCAACAATCCTCTGGCTAACCACCTCCCAACCTCTGTTTTCGTTCTTTTGACACTGGGGATGACCTTCAGCCCTCCGACTCACTGACCAGTGAGAATGCATTTCCTGATTGACTTTCTCAAAGCAAACTTTAAAACAAAGGGAATTGTTTCCCCTCAAATGTATCTCCCGTTTACTCCACTCTGCCCACCCCCTGCAGTTATAGCCAAGTTTCAGTGGCACTGCCCTGGGAGTGTTTGATGGGACAGTGTAGAGGGGGCTTTACTCTGTATCTAACCCCGTGCTGTACCTGCCCTGGGAGTGTTTGATGGGACAGTGTAGAGCGAGTTATAGAGGGTGTTGACCGTGGCTCAGTTTTGTGAGATCCTGAAAGTCCCGGTTCGCTGAATAGGTCCTGCATGTTATTGTGGATTGTGTGGGGGAACCTCAAATTGCTGTTCATGGGTTGGCAGGGAACACGTAATAAGCATAAGGGCCAGTGGCTATTGGAGACCATCATATGGTGGGCCATGGCTCTGTGCTAGCACTCTCTCATCTCTGAGACAGAAGATTATTGCCTCAATTCCAATTCCAGAGATTTGAGCACATAATCCTTGCTAATGCTTCAGTGCAGTGCTGAGGAAGTGCTGCACTGTTGGAGGTGCCGTCTTTCAAATGAGACGTTAAACTGAAGCCCTGTCCACCCTCCAATTTTGAAGAAGAGCAAGAGAGTTCTCCCCGGTGCCCTGGTAAATATTTATCCCTCAACCAGCATCAGATTATCTGCTCATTCTCACATTACTCTTTCTGGGAGCTTGCTGTGTGCAGTGACTGGCCGTTTCCCACATTACAACAGTGAGCAGACTTCAAACGCTTTTATGAAAGAGAAATTGTGTAAAAGGTAACTCTTTGACCCACAGTGTGGGACTCAGACATTTATTCACATGTGGAACGATTTACCAAAAGAGCAGAGAATTAAATGGCAATGAAATGGGAATTGGGTAAGTGTTTGAAATACAATATAGGACAAGGGCAGTAATCGGATTGGAGTCGGCTGAAAAACGAGCTCCACAACAGACACAGTGGGCTGAATGGCCTCCTTCTGTGCTAAATGGTGAATGAACATTATTGTGCCTGTGTAGAGTCAGTCATTGCATTCCATAACTGAACAAGGGTTATGCTTTTTATAGGTTCGTGCACCGACAAGGATTTGCTCAGCTGGATGCTAGCTGCAGCTTGTAGGCAAGGGCATCTGGGTACAGTGCGGGTCTTAGTACTTGCATACAAGGCAGAGACTGACAGCTGTGGAATGAAGACACAAGACCATCCCATCATCACAGGCCAGCCCTTGTACGCAGCGATGAAGGCAGGTATGTGGACAGTCACATCTCTTCCCCGGGTATCGGGGGCACAGGAGCAGCACCCCCACCCCCCCCTTCATGATTCTCACCGCAGGCTCAGCCAGAACTGATCACCTGGGTTACAGAGGGCGAAGAGACTGCCGCCAAACACTGGTGTGTGGACGCTGGGTGAGCAGAATGTTTCCCGGCCTGGCCTTACCCACACACAGTCGCCCGTGCAGAAGATACGTGAGAAGTTGGCAGACTACACCTGGAATACTGCGTGCAGTTTTGGTTTCCATATTTACAAAAGTATATACTTGCTTTGGAGGCAGTTCAGAAAAGGTTCACTGGGTTGATTCCAGAGATGAGGGGGTTGACTTATGAGGAAAGGTTGAGTAGGTTGGGCCTCTACTCATTGGAATTCAGAAGAATGAGAGGTGGTCTTATCGAGACGTATGAGATTATGAGGGGGCTTGACAAGGTGGATGCAGAGAGGATGTTTCCACTGATGGGGGAGACTAGAACTAGAGGGCATGATCTTAGAATAAGGGGCCGCCCATTTAAAACTGAGATGAGGAGAAATTTCTTCTCTCTGAAGGTTGTAAATCTGTGGAATTCGCTGCCTCAGAGAGCTGTGGAGGTTGGGTCATTGAATAAATTTAAGACAAAGATGGACAGTTTCTTAACCGATAAGGGAATAAGGGGTTATGGGGAACGGGCAGGGAAGTGGACCTGAGTCCATGATCGGATCAGCCATGATCGTATTGAATGGTGGAGCAGGCTCGAGAGGCCGAATGGCCGACTCCTGCTCCTATTTCTTATGTTTTTATGACAAAAGTGAAGGATTTTTGCCGATGATGTATCATGTTAGAGGTTCCTTTCTGTTACCGATGCTAAAAGATTCAATTCTAAAGAGGGTGCATGAACCTGGGGGTGTGTGGGCACAAATCGTTGAAGGTGGCAGGGCAGGTTGAGAAAGTGGTTAAAAAAGCTAACGGGATCCTGGGCTTCATAATAAGAGGCATAGAGTACAAAAGCAAGGAAGTTATGATGAATATTTATAAAACACTGGGTCGGCCTCAACTGGAGTATTGTGTCCAATTCTGGGCCCCGCACTTTAGGAAGGATGTGAAGGCCTCAGAGAGGGTGCAGATAAGATTTACGAGAATGGTTCCAGGGATGAGGGACTTCAGTGACGTGGAGAGACTGGAGAAGCTGGGGTTGTTCTCCTTGGAGCAGAGAAGGTTGAGAGGAGATTTGGTGGAAGTGTTCAAAATCATGAGGGGTCTGGACAGAGTAGAGAGAAACTGTTCCCATTGGTGGAAGTGTCGAGAACCAGAGGACACAGATTTAAGGTGATTGGCAGAAGAACCAAAGGCGACATGAGGTAAAACGTTTTTACGCAGCGAGTGGTTAGGATCTGGAATGCACGGCCTGAGAGGGTGGTGGAGGCAGACTCAATTTCAAAAGGGAGTTGGAGAAGTACCTGAAGGAAATAAAATTGCATGACTACGCAGAAAGTGGGACTGGCTGAAGTGCTCTTGCAGAGACCTGGTATGGGCTCGACGGGCTGAATGGCCTCTTTCTGTGCAGTAACCATTCTATGATTCGAACATAAGAACATAAGAATTAGGAACAGGAGTAGGCCATCTAGCCCCTCGAGCCTGCTCCGCCATTCAACAAGATCACGGCTGATCTGGCCGTGGACTCAGCTCCACTTACCCGCCCGCTTCCCATAACCTTTAATTCTCTTATTGGTTAAAAATCTATCTATATGTGATTTAAATACATTCAATGAGCTAGCCTCAACTGCTTCCTTGGGCAGAGAATTCCACAGATTCACAACCCTCTGGGAGAAGAAATTCCTCAATTGTGCCACTGGTTAGTCTGTGTTCCCAGTCTACTTTAGCTAACTCTGCCCTCATCCCACTGTAGTCCCCTTTGTTTAAGCATAGTATGCTCATTTGAGACACTACTTCCTCACCCTCAATCTGTATTACAAATTCAACCATACTGTGATCACTCATTCCGAGAGGATCTTTTACTCGGAGATCGTTTATTATTCCTGTCTCATTGCACAGGACCAGATCTAAGATAGCTTGCTCCCTTGTAGGTTCTGTAACATACTGTTCTAAGAAACAATCCCGTATGCATTCTATGAATTCCTCCTCCAGGCTACCCCGTGCGATTTGATTTGACCAATCGATATGTAGGTTAAAATCCCCCATGATTACTGCCATTCCTTTTTCACATGCCTCTATTATTCCCTTGATTATTGCCCTTGATTCAACATTTTGTTCATTAGAGCCAATATCATCTCTCACAACTGCCCTGATATCATCCTTTATTAACAGAGCTACCCCACCTCCTTTCCCTTCTTGTCTATCCTTCCGAATTGTCAGATACCCTTGTATGTTTAATTCCCAGTCTTGGCCACCCTGCAACCACGTTTCTGTAATGGCCACCAAATCATACCCATTTGTAATGATTTGTGTCGTTAACTCATTTAGATTATTTCGAATGCTGCATGCGTTTAGGTAAAGTGTTTTAATACTAGTTTTTAAACCATGATTTTTAGTTTTGACCCCTCCTGCAGCCCCTTTATATTCATACATGTTGTCCCGTCCTATCACCTTGTGGTTTTCACTTACCCCAGTACTACTCTGCTCTGTTGCATCCTGCCTTTTGCATTCTTTCTTGGGGTCCTGTTCATCTGCGCTCTCACCCACTCTAACTAGCTCAGAGCCCTCTCCAGGGTTCCAAATACTCCTCGCATTGAGGCACCAAGCTTTCAGGCTTGCCTTTTTATTACACTTTGACCCTTTAGAATTTTGCTGTACATTGGCCCTTTTTGTTTTTTGCCTTGTGTTTCTCTGCCCTCCTTTCTGTCTTTTACTTCTGTCTCCATTTTGTTTCCCTCTGTCTCCCTGCATTGGTTCCCATCCCCCTGTCATATTAGTTTAGCTCCTCCCCAACAGCACGAGCAAACACTCCCCCTAGGACATTGGTTCTGGTCCTGCCCAGGTGCAGACTGTCCGGTTTGTACTGGTCCCACCTCCCCCAGAATTGGTTCCAATTCCCCAGGAATTTGAATCCCTCCCTGCTGCACCACTGCTCAAGCCACGAATTCATTTGCGCTATCCTGCGATTCCTACTCTGACTAGCACGTGGCACTGGTAGCAATCCCGAGATTACTACTTTTGAGGTCCTACTTTTTAATTTAGCTCCTAGCTCCTTAAATTCATCTCGTAGGACCTCATCCCTTTTTTTTACCGATGTCGTTGGTACCAATGTGCACCACGACAACTGGCTGTTCACCCTCCCTTTTCAGAATGTCCTGCACCCGCTCTGAGACATCCTTGACCCTTGCACCAGGGAGGCAACATACCATCCTGGAGTCTCAGTTGCGGCCGCTGAAACGCCTATCTATTCCCCTAACAATTGAATCCCCTATCACTATCGCTCTTCCACTCTTTTTCCTGCCCTCCTGTGTAACAGAACCAGTCACGGTGCCATGAACTTGGCTGCTGCTGCCCTCCCCTGATGAGTCATCCCACTCAACAGTACTCAAAGCAGTGTATCTGTTTTGCAGGGGGATGACCGCAGGAGACCCCTGCACTACCTTCCTTGCACTGCTCTTCCTGCTGGTTAGATTCTATTCTATAACTTTGTCCCATCCTCCTCATGTGCTTATCCAGCTTCCCCTTAAATGCATCTACGCTATTCGCTGCAATCTACTGTGGCAGCGAGTTCCACATTCTCACTGCTCTCTGGGTAAAGAAGTTTCTCCTGAATTCCCTAAACTCGAGGGGCAACTCATTTTGTTTATCTTACATATGTGCCATTTGCTTCAATCTGTCCCAGGGTCCAGCACTACTATAGTCTGTCCCAGGGTCCAGCACTACTATAGTTAGTCCCAGGGTCCAGCACAATTATAGTCTGTCCCAGGGTCCAGCACTACTATAGTCTGTCTCAGGGTCCAGCACTACTATAGTCTGTCCCAGGGTCCAGCGCTGCTATAGTCTGTCCCAGGGTCCAGCACTACTATAGTTTGTCCCATGGTCCAGCACTACTATAGTCTGTCCCAGGGTCTATCACTGCTATAGCCTGTCCCAGGGTCCAGCACTACTATAGTCTGTCCCAGGGTCTAGCACTGCTATAGTTTGTCCCAGGGTCTAGCACTGCTATAGTCTGTCCCAGGGTCCAGCACTACTATAGTCTGTCCCAGGGTCTAGCGCTGCTATAGTCTGTCCCAGGATCTAGCGCTGCTATAGTCTGTCCCAGGGTCCAGCACTACTATAGTCTATCCCAGGGTCCAGCATTACTATAGTCTGTCCCAGGGTCCAGCACTACGATAGTCTGTCCCAGGGTCCAGCACTACTATAGTCTGTCCCAGGGTCTAGCACTGCTATAGTCTATCCCAGGGTCCAGCATTACTATAGTCTGTCCCAGGGTCCAGCACTACTATAGTCTGTCCCAGGGTCCAGCACTACTATAGTCTGTCCCAGGGTCTAGCGCTGCTATAGTCTGTCCCAGGGTCCAGCACTGCTATAGTCTGTCCCAGAGTCCAGCACTACTATAGTCTGTCCCAGGGTCTAGCACTGCTATAGTCTGTCCCAGGGTCCAGCACTACTATAGTCTGTCCCAGGGTCCAGCGCTGCTATAGTCTGTCCCAGGGTCTAGCGCTGCTATAATCTGTCCCAGGGTCTAGCGCTGCTATAGTCTGTCCCAGGGTCCAGCACTGCTATAGTCTGTCCCAGGGTCCAGCACTACTATAGTCTATCCCAGGGTCCAGCATTACTATAGTCTGTCCCAGGGTCCAGCACTACTATAGTCTGTCCCAGGGTCTAGCGCTGCTATAGTCTGTCCCAGGGTCCAGCACTACTATAGTTTGTCCCAGGGTCCAGCACTACTATAGTCTGACCCAGGGTCCAGCACTACTATAGTCTGTCCCAGGATCTAGCACTACTATAGTCTGTCCCAGGGTCTAGCACTACTATAGTCTGTCCCAGGGTCCAGCACTACTATAGTCTGTCCCAGGGTCTAGCTCTACTATAGTCTGTCCCAGGGTCTAGCACTACTATAGTCTGTCCCAGGGTCCAGCACTACTATAGTCTGTCCCAGGGTCTAGCACTGCTATAGTCTGTCCCAGGGTCGAGCGCTGCTATAGTCTGTCCCAGGGTCCAGCACTGCTATAGTCTGTCCCAGAGTCCAGCACTACTATAGTCTGTCCCAGGGTCTAGCACTGCTATAGTCTGTCCCAGGGTCTAGCACTGCTATAGTCTGTCCCAGGGTCCAGCACTACTATAGTCTGTCCCAGGGTCTAGCACTGCTATAGTCTGTCCCAGGGTCCAGCACTACTATAGTCTGTCCCAGGGTCCAGCACTACTATAGTCTGTCCCAGGGTCTAGCACTGCTATAGTCTGTCCCAGGGTCCAGCGCTGCTACAGTCTGTCCCAGGGTCTAGCGTTGCTATAGTCTGTCCCAGGGTCCAGCACGACTATAGTCTGTCCCAGGGTCTAGCGCTGCTATCGTCTGTCCCAGGGTCCAGCGCTGCTATAGTCTGTCCCAGGGTCCAGCACTACTATAGTCTGTCCCAGGGTCCAGCACTACTATAGTCTGTCCCAGGGTCTAGCGCTGCTATAGTCTGTCCCAGGGTCTAGCGCTGCTATAGTTTGTCCCAGGGTCCAGCACTACTATAGTCTGTCCCAGGGTCCAGCACTACTATAGTCTGTCCCAGGGTCCAGCACTACTATAGTCTGTCCCAGGGTCCAGCACTACTATAGTCTGTCCCAGGGTCTAGCACTGCTATAGTCTGTCCCAGGGTCTAGCACTACTATAGTCTGTCCCAGGGTCCAGCACTAATATAGTCTGTCCCAGGGTCCAGCACTACTATAGTCTGTCCCAGGGTCTAGCGCTGCTATAGTCTGTCCCAGGGTCCAGCACTACTATAGTCTGTCCCAGGGTCTAGCGCTACTATAGTCTGTCCCAGGGTCTAGCGCTACTATAGTCTGTCCCAGGGTCTAGCACTGCTACAGTCTGTCCCAGGGTCCAGCACTACTATAGTCTGTCCCAGGGTCTAGCACTGCTATAGTCTGTCCCAGGGTCCAGCACTACTATAGTCTGTCCCAGGGTCCACCACTACTATAGTCTGTCCCAGGGTCCAGCACTGCTATAGTCTGTCCCAGGGTCTAGCACTACTATAGTGTGTCCCAGGGTCTAGCACTACTATAGTCTGACCCAGGGTCCAGCGCTGCTATAGTCTGTCCCAGGGTCCAGCACTACTATAGTCTGTCCCAGGGTCCAGCACTACTATAGTCTGTCCCAGGGTCCAGCACTACTATAGTCTGTCCCAGGGTTCAGCACTACTATAGTCTGTCCCAGGGTCTAGCGCTGCTATAGTCTGTCGCAGGGTCCAGCACTACTAAAGTTTGTCCAAGGGTCTAGCAGTACTCTGGTCTGTCCCAGGGTCCAGCACTGCTATAGTCTGTCCCAGGGTCCAGCACTACTATAGTCTGTCCCAGGGTCCAGCACTACTATAGTCTGTCCCAGGGTCCAGCACTACTATAGTCTGTCCCAGGGTCCAGCACTGCTATAGTCTGTCCCAAAGTCCAGCACTACTATAGTCTGTCCCAGGGTCTAGCACTGCTATAGTCTGTCCCAGGGTCCAGCACTACTATAGTCTGTCCCAGGGTCCAGCACTACTATAGTCTGTCCCAGGGTCTAGCACTGCTATAGTCTGTCCCAGGGTCTAGCGCTGCTATAGTCTGTCCCAGGGTCTAGCATTGCTATAGTCTGTCCCAGGGTCCAGCGCTGCCATAGTCTGTCCCAGGGTCTAGCGCTGCTATCGTCTGTCCCAGGGTCCAGCGCTGCTATAGTCTGTCCCAGGGTCCAGCACTACTATAGTTTGTCCCAGGGTCCAGCACTACTATAGTCTGTCCCAGGGTCTAGCGCTGCTATCGTCTGTCCCAGGGTCCAGCACTTCTATAGTCTGTCCCAGGGTCCAGCATTACTATAGTCTGTCCCAGGGTCCAGCACTACTATAGTCTGTCCCAGGGTCCAGCTCTACTATAGTCTGTCCCAGGGTCCAGCACTACTATAGTCTGTCCCAGGGTCTAGCGCTGCTATAGTCTGTCCCAGGGTCTAGCGCTGCTGTAGTCTGTCCCAGGGTCCAGCGTTGCTATAGTCTGTCCCAGGGTCTAGCGCTGCTATAATCTGTCCCAGGGTCCAGCACTACTATAGTCTGTCCCAGGGTCCAGCACTACTATAGTCTGTCCCAGGGTTCAGCACTACTATAGTCTGTCCCAGGGTCCAGCATAATATAGTCTGTCCCAGGGTCTAGCGCTGCTATAGTCTGTCCCAGGGTCTAGCGCTGCTATAGTCTGTCCCAGGGTCCAGCGCTGCTATAGTCTGTTCTAGGGTCTGGCGCTGCTATAATCTGTCCCAGGGTCTAGCGCTGCGATAGTCTGTCCCAGGGTCTAGCATTGCTATAGTCTGTCCCAGGGTCTAGCACTACTATAGTCTGTCCCAGGGTCCAGCACTACTATAGTTTGTCCCAGCGTCCAGCACTACTATAGTCTGTCCCAGGGTCTAGCGCTGCTATCGTCTGTCCCAGGGTCCAGCACTACTATAGTCTGTCCCAGGGTCCAGCACTACTATAGTCTGTCCCAGGGTCCAGCACTACTATAGTCTGTCCCAGGGTCCAGCACTGCTATAGTCTGTCCCAGAGTCCAGCACTACTATAGTCTGTCCCAGGGTCTAGCACTGCTATAGTCTGTCCCAGGGTCTAGCACTGCTATAGTCTGTCCCAGGGTCCAGCACTACTATAGTCTGTCCCAGGGTCTATCACTGCTATAGTCTGTCCCAGGGTCCAGCACTACTATAGTCTGTCCCAGGGTCTAGCACTGCTATAGTCTGTCCCAGGGTCTAGCACTGCTATAGTCTGTCCCAGGGTCTAGCGCTGCTATAGTCTGTCCCAGGGTCCAGCACTGCTATAGTCTGTCCCAGAGTCCAGCACTACTATAGTCTGTCCCAGGGTCTAGCACTGCTATAGTCTGTCCCAGGGTCCAGCACTACTATAGTCTGTCCCAGGGTCTAGCTCTACTATAGTCTGTCCCAGGGTCTAGCACTCCTATAGTCTGTCCCAGGGTCCAGCACTACTATAGTCTGTCCCAGGGTCTAGCACTGCTATAGTCTGTCCCAGGGTCTAGCGCTGCTATAGTCTGTCCCAGGGTCCAGCACTGCTATAGTCTGTCCCAGAGTCCAGCACTACTATAGTCTGTCCCAGGGTCTAGCACTGCTATAGTCTGTCCCAGGGTCTAGCACTGCTATAGTCTGTCCCAGGGTCCAGCACTACTATAGTCTGTCCCAGGGTCTATCACTCCTATAGTCTGTCCCAGGGTCCAGCACTACTATAGTCTGTCCCAGGGTCTAGCACTGCTGTAGTCTGTCCCAGGGTCTAGCACTGCTATAGTCTGTCCCAGGGTCCAGCACTACTATAGTCTGTCCCAGGGTCTAGCACTGCTATAGTCTGTCCCAGGGTCCAGCACTACTATAGTCTGTCCCAGGGTCTAGCACTGCTATAGTCTGTCCCAGGGTCCAGCGCTGCTATAGTCTGTCCCAGGGTCTAGCGCTGCTATAATCTGTCCCAGGGTCTAGCGCTGCTATAGTCTGTCCCAGGGTCCAGCACTGCTATAGTCTGTCCCAGAGTCCAGCACTACTATAGTCTGTCCCAGGGTCCAGCACTACTATAGTCTGTCCCAGGGTCTAGCACTGCTATAGTCTGTCCCAGGGTCTAGCGCTGCTATAGTCTGTCCCAGGGTCGAGCGTTGCTATAGTCTGTCCCAGGGTCCAGCACTACTATAGTTTGTCCCAGGGTCCAGCACTACTATAGTCTGTCCCAGGGTCTAGCGCTGCTATCGTCTGTCCCAGGGTCCAGCACTTCTATAGTCTGTCCCAGGGTCCAGCATTACTATAGTCTGTCCCAGGGTCCAGCACTACTATAGTCTGTCCCAGGGTCCAGCTCTACTATAGTCTGTCCCAGGGTCCAGCACTACTATAGTCTGTCCCAGGGTCTAGCGCTGCTATAGTCTGTCCCAGGGTCTAGCGCTGCTGTAGTCTGTCCCAGGGTCCAGCGTTGCTATAGTCTGTCCCAGGGTCTAGCGCTGCTATAATCTGTCCCAGGGTCCAGCACTACTATAGTCTGTCCCAGGGTCCAGCACTACTATAGTCTGTCCCAGGGTTCAGCACTACTATAGTCTGTCCCAGGGTCCAGCATAATATAGTCTGTCCCAGGGTCTAGCGCTGCTATAGTCTGTCCCAGGGTCTAGCGCTGCTATAGTCTGTCCCAGGGTCCAGCGCTGCTATAGTCTGTTCTAGGGTCTGGCGCTGCTATAATCTGTCCCAGGGTCTAGCGCTGCGATAGTCTGTCCCAGGGTCTAGCATTGCTATAGTCTGTCCCAGGGTCTAGCACTACTATAGTCTGTCCCAGGGTCCAGCACTACTATAGTTTGTCCCAGGGTCCAGCACTACTATAGTCTGTCCCAGGGTCTAGCGCTGCTATCGTCTGTCCCAGGGTCCAGCACTACTATAGTCTGTCCCAGGGTCCAGCACTACTATAGTCTGTCCCAGGGTCCAGCACTACTATAGTCTGTCCCAGGGTCCAGCACTGCTATAGTCTGTCCCAGAGTCCAGCACTACTATAGTCTGTCCCAGGGTCTAGCACTGCTATAGTCTGTCCCAGGGTCTAGCACTGCTATAGTCTGTCCCAGGGTCCAGCACTACTATAGTCTGTCCCAGGGTCTATCACTGCTATAGTCTGTCCCAGGGTCCAGCACTACTATAGTCTGTCCCAGGGTCTAGCACTGCTATAGTCTGTCCCAGGGTCTAGCACTGCTATAGTCTGTCCCAGGGTCCAGCACTACTATAGTCTGTCCCAGGGTCTAGCACTGCTATAGTCTGTCCCAGGGTCTAGCACTGCTATAGTCTGTCCCAGAGTCCAGCACTACTATAGTCTGTCCCAGGGTCCAGCACTACTATAGTCTGTCCCAGGGTCTAGCACTGCTATAGTCTGTCCCAGGGTCTAGCGCTGCTATAGTCTGTCCCAGGGTCGAGCGTTGCTATAGTCTGTCCCAGGGTCCAGCACGACTATAGTCTGTCCCAGGGTCTAGCGCTGCTATCGTCTGTCCCAGGGTCCAGCGCTGCTATAGTCTGTCCCAGGGTCCAGCACTACTATAGTCTGTCCCAGGGTCCAGCACTACTATAGTCTGTCCCAGGGTCTAGCGCTGCTATAGTCTGTCCCAGGGTCCAGCACTACTATAGTCTGTCCCAGGGTCCAGCACTACTATAGTCTGTCCCAGGGTCCAGCACTACTATAGTCTGTCCCAGGGTCCAGCACTACTATAGTCTGTCCCAGGGTCTAGCACTGCTATAGTCTGTCCCAGGGTCTAGCACTACTATAGTCTGTCCCAGGGTCCAGCACTAATATAGTCTGTCCCAGGGTCCAGCACTACTATAGTCTGTCCCAGGGTCTAGCACTGCTGTAGTCTGTCCCAGGGTCCAGCACTAGTATCGTCTGTCCCAGGGTCCAGCACTACTATAGTCTGTCCCAGGGTCCAGCACTACTATAGTCTGTCCCAGGGTCTAGCACTGCTATAGTCTGTCCCAGGGTCTAGCGCTACTATAGTCTGTCCCAGGGTCCAGCACTACTATAGTCTGTCCCAGGGTCTAGCACTGCTATAGTCTGTCCAAGGGTTCAGCACTACTATAGTCTGTCCCAGGGTCTAGCACTGCTATAGTCTGTCCCAGGGTCTAGCAGTACTATAGTCTGTCCCAGGGTCTAGCACTGCTATAGTTTGTCCCAGGGTCCAGCACTACTATAGTCTGTCCCAGGGTCCACCACTACTATAGTCTGTCCCAGGGTCCAGCACTGCTATAGTCTGTCCCAGGGTCCAGCACTACTATAGTCTGTCCCAGGGTCCAGCACTACTATAGTCTGTCCCAGGGTCCAGCACTACTATAGTCTGTCCCAGGGTCTAGCACTACTATAGTCTGTCCCAGGGTCTAGCACTACTATAGTGTGTCCCAGGGTCTAGCACTACTATAGTCTGTCCCAGGGTCCAGCGCTGCTATAGTCTGTCCCAGGGTCCAGCACTACTATAGTCTGTCCCAGGGTCCAGCACTACTATAGTCTGTCCCAGGGTCCAGCACTACTATAGTCTGTCCCAGGGTCCAGCGCTGCTATAGCGGCAGGGCAGGAATGTGAAATTGGAAAGAAACAGAAAGCCAGGTCAGCAGATTTGAAATTTAGTTAATTGCCTTCCTTTCCTCCTTCCCTCCTTCTTCCCGCTCTTCTTCATCTAACCTTACCTTCATATCCTTCTATTCTTTTCTCCCTCATGTGTTTGTCCAGCTTCCCCTTTAATGCATTGATACTATTCACCTCAACCACTCCCTGTGGCAGCAAGTTCCACATTCTCACCCCTCTCTGGGTAATGAATTCCTTGTTGGATTTATTAGTGACTATCTTAGATTCATGACCACTAGTTTTAAGAATTTAAGAATATAAGAATTAGGAGCAGGAGTAGGCCATACAGCCCCTCGAGCCTGCTCCGCCATTCAATGAGATCATGGCTTCTACCTCCGCTCCACTTTCCTGCACTGTCCCTATATCCCTTGATCCCTCTAGAGTCCACAAATCTGTCTATCTCAGTCTTAAATATATTCAATGACTGAGTATCCACAGTACTTTAGGGCAGAGAATTCCAAAGATTCACAACCCTCTGAGTGAAGAAATTCCTCCTTATCTCGGTCTTAAATGTCAGACTCCTTATCCTGAGAATATAGAAACATAAAAACATAGAAAATATTTGTAGGAGTAGGTCATTCAGCCCTTCGAGCCTGCACCACCATTTAATATGATCATGGCTGATCATGCAACTTCAGTACCCTACTCTTGCTTTCTCTCCAATATGCCCCTAGCTCTAGACTCTCCAGCCAGGGGAAACAGCCTCTCAGCATAGAAACATAGAAACATAGAAATTTACAGCGCAGAAGGAGGCCATTTTGGCCCATCGTGTCTGCGCCGGCCGACAAAGAGCCGCACGGCCCTTCGTCATCAGCCCGAAAGGTTACATACAAACCCATGAACAATGACGGAAAGGTAAAGAGCACCCAGCCCAACCAGTCCGTCCCACACCACTGCAACACCCCTTATACTGAAAACGTCGACACTCCACCCCAACCGGAGCCATGTGATCTCCTGGGAGAGGCAAAAACCAGATAAAAACCCAGGCCAATTTAGGAAGAAAAAATCTGGGAAAATTCCTCTCTGACCCATCCAGGCGATCGAATCTAGTCCAGGAGATCAGCCTGGCCGTATTCTATTCCTTGCAGTACTTACCATTATATCTGCACCGACCAACAAAAGGTCATCCAGTCTAATCCCAATTACCAGCTCTAGGTCCGTAACCCTGCAGGTTACGGCACTTTCAATGACCATCCAACCATCTCTTAAAAGTGGTGAGGGTTTCTGCATCCACCACTCTTCCAGGCAGCGAGTTCCAGTTCCCCACAACCCTCTGCGTAAAGAAGCCTCCCCTCAAATCCTCTCTAAACCTTCCACCAACCACCTTAAAATTATGCCCCCTTGTAATAGCCCCACCACCAATGGAAATAGACCCTTACTATCCACTATGTCCAGGCCCCTCAATATTTTGTACACCTCGATGAGGTCTCCTCTCAACCTCCTCTGTTCCAATGAGAAAAAACCCAGCCTATCCACTTTGTCTCACAACTAAGATTCTCCATTCCAGGCAGCATCCTAGCAAATCTCCTCTGCACCCTCTCTTGTGCAATCACGTCCTTCTTATAATACGGCGACCAGAACTGCACGCAGTACTCCAGCTGTGGCCTTACCAAAGTATTATACAATTCAAGCATAACCTCCCTGCTCTTATATTCCATGCCTTGGCCAATAAAGGCAAGCATTCCGTATGCCTTTTTAACCACCTCATCTACCTGGCCTGCTACTTTCAGGAATCTGTGGACAAACACTCCAAGGTCCCTTTGTTCATCTACACTATTAAGTGGCCTACCGCTTAATGTGCATAACCTTTCCTTATTAGCCCTCCCAAACTGCATCACCTCACACTTCTCTGAATTAAATTCCATTTGCCATTGCACTGCCCACCTGACCAGTAGATTGATATCCTCCTGCAGCCCATGACTTTCCTCTTCATTATTAACCACACAGCCAATTTTAGTGTCGTCTGCAAACCTCTTAATCATACTTTCTATATTCAAATCTAAATTGTTGATATATACCACAAAAAGCAAGGGACCCAGAACTGAGCCCTGCAGAACTCCACTGGAAATATCCTTCCAGTCACAAAAACATCCATCAATCATTACCCTTTGCTTCCTACCTCCAAGCCAATTTTGGATCCAACTTGCCACTTTGCCCTGGATCCCATCGGCGTTAACCTTTGTGACCAGTCTACCATGTGGGACCTTATCAAAAGCCTTGCTAAAGTCCATATATACTACATCGTACGCACTACCCTCATCGACCCTCCTGGTTACCTCCTCAAAAAATTCAATCAGGTTAGTCAAACACGGTCTTCCCTTAACAAATCCGTGCTGACTGTCCCTAATTAATCCTTGCCTTTCCAAATGCAGATTTATTCTGTCTTTCAGGATTTTTTTCCAATAATTTTCCCACCACTGAGGTTAGGCTGACAGGCCTGTAATTACTCGGCCTATTCCTTTTTCCCTTCTTAAACAAGGGTACTACATTAGCAGTCCTCCAATCCTCCGGCACCATGCCCAGATCCAAAGAGGACTGGAAAATGATGGTTAAGGCCTCTGCTATTTCCTCTTTTACTTCACTCAACACCCTGGGATGCATTCATCCGGGCCTGGGGACTTATCTACTTTCAAAGCTGCTAAACTCCTTAATACTTCCTCTCTCACTATATTTATTTCATCCAGAATATCACAGTCCTCCTCTATAGCAGTATCTGCATTGCCCCTTTCCTTTGTGAAAATAGATGCAAAGTATTCGTTAAGAACCTTCCCAACATCTTCCGCCTCCATACAAAGATTACCCTCATGGTCTCTCGGCCCCACCCTTTGCTTAGATACCCTCTTACTCTTAATATATTTATAGAACATCTTAGGGGTTTCCTTAATTTTACTGGCCAAAATTTCTCGTGCTCCCTCTTAGCATTCCTAATATCCATTTTAATTTTGCCTCTTATCTTTCTATATTCCTCTAAAGATTCGAAAGTATTTAGCCGTTGATATGTGACATAAGCGTCCCTTTTTTTCTTAATCCTCCCCTGTAAGTCCCTAGACATCCAGGGGGCTTAGAATTATTTTTCCAGCCTTTTTCTTTAAGGGCACATGTTTTGCCTGAGCCTTCTGGATCTCCTCCTTGAATGACTCCCACTGTTCCGACATTGATTTACCCACAAGTAGCTGTTTCCAGTCCACTATTGCCAAACCACTCCTTAACTTAGCAAAATTAGCTTTTCCCCAATTCGGAACTTTTATTCCAGGCCTATTCTTGTCCTTATCCATAACCAACTTGAATCTGACTGAATTATGGTCACTGGCACCCAAGTGCTCTCCCACTAATACCCCTTTCAACCTGCCCAGCTTCATTCCCCAAAACTAAATCCAACACCGCCCCCTCTCGGGTTGGGCTTGCTACATACTGACTAAAAAAGTTCTCTTGAATGCATTTCAAGAATTCCGCACCCTCTATACCCTTCACACTATATTTGTCCCAATCAATATTTGGATAGTTAAAATTCTCTACTATTACTACACCATGGTTTTTAAACTTCACAGCAATTTGCCTACATATTTGCTCCTCTATCACCCTCCCACTGTTTGGGGGTCTATAATACACTCCCAGCAGTGTGATCGCCCCTTTTTTATTTTTCAATTTGACCCATATGGCCTCGTTTGATGATCCCTCTAACATATCATCCCTCCTCACCGCTGTAATCGTTTATTTAATTAGTATTGCAAACCCCCACCCTTTTCTTGTCTAAAAATCCTGTAGCCAGGAATATTGATCTGCCAAACCTGCCCCTCTTTCAACCATGTTTCTGTAATGGCTATTATGTCATACTCCCAAGTGTCTACCTGTGCTCTTAGCTCAGCCGCCTTATTCGCTATACTCCTTGCATTAAAGTATATACCATTCAGCACAGGAAGACCTCCTTGCTTACTACTTACTAAGCCCTGTTTCCTCTGTCTTACAGATTCGCTTTCTGCATTCTTGCTATCCAATTTCTGCTTTACTTCCTTCCCTTTTGAATTAGTTCTCAGGTTCCCATCCCCCTGCCAAGTTAGTTTAAACTCTCCCCAACAGCACTAACAAAACTCCCCGGGAGGATATTGGTCCCGGCGCTGTTGAGATGCAACCTGTCCGGTTTATACAGGTCGCATCTCCACCAGAAGCGGTCCCAATGCCTCAAGAATTTAAAGCCCTCCCTCCTACACCAATTTTCCAGCCACGTGTTCATCCTCTCTATCCTTCTATTCTTGTACTGATTAGCACGTGGCACCGGTAGTAACCCAGAGATTACTACCTTTGAGGTCCTCTGTGACATCCTTGACCCTGGCAGCAGGGAGGCACAAAGCCATTTAGGAGCCACGTCTACGGCCGCAGAAACGCCTGTCTGGTCCCCTAACAATAGAATCCCCTATCACTCGGGCTTTTTTGTTCTTCGTCCCTGCCCCCTGTGCAGCTGAGCCACCCGTGGTGCCTTGGAATTGGCTCTGGCTGCACTCCCCAGAGGCACCATCGTCCTTACCGATACTCAGAATTGAATATTGGTTTGAAAGCGAGATGGACTCACGGGGGGACTCCTGCGCTACCTGCCGAGCACACTTACTATGTCTGATGATCATCCACTTCCCCTCCACCTGCACACCTTTAAGCTGCGGGGTGACCACCTCCTGAAACGTGTTATCCACGTAGTTCCCAGCCTCGCGGATGCACCTTATTGACTCCAGCTGCTGCTCCAGCTCCAAAACGCGGAGCTCGAGCAGGTGAAGCTGGAGACACCTCCTGCACACATAGTTGTCTCGATTGTGCGAAGCGTCCAGGACTTCCCACATGCCACAGGATGTGCACTCCATAGGACTGAACTGCACTGCCATCCCTCTCGTTAGATTTATCAGCATCTATCCTGTCAAGCCCCCTCAGAATCGTGTTTGTCTCAATGAGATCACCTCTCATTCTTCTAAACTCCAGAGAGTATAGGCTCATTCTACACAATCTCTCATCATAGGACAGCTCTCTCACCCCAGGAATCAATCTAGTGAACCTCCGTTGCACTGCCTCCAAGGCAAGTATATCCTTGCTTAGATAATGAGACCAGAACTGTACACAGTACTCCAGGTGTGGTCTCACCAAAGCCCTGTACAACTGTAGCAAGACTTTCTTACTCTTGTACTCTAAACCCCTTGCAATAAAGGACAACATGCCATTTGTCTTTCTAATTGCGTGCTATACCTGCGTGTTTCTTGAGTTCCTTGTGTTAGGATATCAAAATCTCGCTGAACACCAATGTTTAATAGTTTCTCACCATTTAAAAAATAGTCTGTTTTTCTGCACTTCCTACCAAAGTGAATAAGCTCACATTTCCCCAGATTATTCTCCAGCTGCCACCTTATTGCCCACTCACTTAACCTGTTTACATCCCTTTGCAGGCTCTTTTGTCCTCACAGCTGACTGTCCCACCTAGCTTTGTATCGTCAGCAAACCTGGATACATTGCACTCGGTCCCTTCATCTCAGTCATTATATAGATTGTAAATAGCTGAGGCCCCAGCACTGATCCCTGTGGAACCCCACTAGTTACAGCGTGCCCACCTGAAAATGACCCTTATATCCCTACTCTCTGTTTTCTGTCTATGAACCAATCCTTTATCCATACTAATAGGTTACCCCAATCCCATTACCCTTATCTTGCTTAACAACCTTTTATGTGGCATCTTATCAACATCATCATCGGCGGTCCCTTGAACGAGGATGACTTGCTTCCACATGAGTTCACAATGAGAACCCAATATTCCAGTCCTGAACTTCCTCAATGTTTTTCTGATTTCTTTCCAAACCTTTTAGTATTACCTTTTGTAAGCCTCCTCTATTGTTTGTGTGCTCAATGTCTGCCTTGTCGGTAGTTTCAGTTACACCCTTCGCTCTTATGTCATCCAATTATGTCATTATTGGCGACTTTGTTCCTCTTTTTTAGTGGATTATATTTCGGCTTACAGTTTATCGGGAGTTTCTCAGTTAATGGGGATAGTTTATGGGGAGTTTATCAGTGAGTGGGGACAGTTTATGGGGAGTTTCTCAGTGAATGGGGACAGTTTATGGGGAGTTTCTCAGTGAGTGGGGACAGTTTATGGGGAGTTTCTCAGTGAATGGGGACAGTTTATGGGGAGTTTCTCAGTGAGTGGGGACAGTTTATGGGGAGTTTCTCAGTGAATGGGGACAGTTTAAGGGGAGTTTCTCAGTGAGTGGGTACAGTTTATGGGGAGTTTCTCAGTGAATGGGCACAGTTTATGGGGAGATTCTCAGTGAATGGGGATGATTAATGGGGAGTTTCTCAGTGAGTGGGGACAGTTTATGGGGAGTTTCTCAGTGAGTGGGGACAGTGTATGGGGAGTTTCTCACTGAGTGGGGACAGTGTATGGGGAGTTTCTCAGTAAGCGGGGACAGTTTATGGGAAGTTTCTCAGAGAATGGGGACAGTTTAAGGAGAGTTTCTCAGTGAATGGGGATTGTTTGTGGGGAGCTTCTCAGTGAATGGGGAAAGTTTATGGAGAGTTTCTCAGTGAATGGGGACAGTTTATAGGGAGTTTCTCAGTGAATGGGGACAGTTTATGAGGAGTTTCTCAGTGAGCGGGGACAGTTTATGGGGAGTTTCTCAGTGAATGAGGAAAGTTTATGGGGAGTTTCTCAGTGAATGGGGATAGTTTATGGGGAATTTCTCAGTGAACGGGGACAGTTTATGGGGAGTTTCTCAGTGAGTGAGGACAGTTTATGGGAAGTTTCACAGTGAACGGGGACAGTTTATGCGGAGTTTCTCAGTGAATGGGGACAGTTTATGGGGAGTTTCTCAATGAATGGGGACAGTTTATGGGGAGTTTCTCAGTGAATGGGGACAGTTTATGGGAAGTTTCTCAGTGAATGGGGAATGTTTATGGGGAGTATCCCAGTGAGCGGGGACAGTTTATGGGGTGTTTCTCAGTGAATGGGGATAGTTTATGGGGAGTTTCTCAGTGAATGGGGACAGTTTATGGGGAGTTTCTCAGTGAATTGGGACAGTTTATGGGGAGTTTCTCAGTGAGTGGGTACAGTTTAAGGGGAGTTTCTCAGTGAGCGGGGACAGTTTATGGGGAGTTTCTCAGTGAATGGCGACAGTTTATGCGGAGTTTCTCAGTGAATGGGTACAGTTTAAGGGGAATTTCTCAGTGAGCGGAGACAGTTTATGGGGAGTTTCTCAGTGAGCAGTGATAGTTTATGGGGAGATTCTCAGTAAATAGGGATGGTTTATGGGGAGTTTCTCAGTGAGTGGGGACAGTTTATGTGGAGTTTCTCAGTGAGTGGAGACAATTTATGGGGAGTTTCTCAGTGAGCAGTGACAGTTTATGGGGAGTTTCTCAGTAAATAGGGATGGTTTATGGGGAGTTTCTCAGTGAGTGGGGACAGTTTATGTGGAGTTTCTCAGTGAGTGGGGACAGTTTATGGGGAGTTTCTCAGTGAATGGGGACGGTTTATGGGGAGTTTCTCATTGAGTGGGGCAGTTTATGGGGAGTTTCTCAGTGAGCGGCGACAGTTTCTGGGGAGTTTCTCAGTGAGTGGGGACAGTTTAAGGAGAGTTTCTCAGTGAATGGGGACAGTTTATGGGGAGTTTCTCAGTGAATGGGGACAGTTCATGGAGTGTTTCTCAGTGAATGGGGACAGTTTATGGGGAGTTTCTCAGTGAATGGAGACAGTTTATGTGGAGTTTCTCAGTGAATGGGGACAGTTTATGGAGTGTTTCTCAGTGAATGGGGACAGTTTATGGGGAGTTTCTCAGTGAATGGAGACAGTTTATGTGGAGTTTCTCAGTGAGTGGGGACAGTTTATGGGGAGTTTCTCAGTGAATGGGGACAGTTTATAGGGAGTTTCTCACTGATAGGGTACAGTTTATGTGGAGTTTCTCAGTGAATGGGGACAGTTTATGGGGAGTTTCTCAGTGAATGGGGACAGTTTATGGGGAGTTTCTCAGTGAACGGGGACAGTTTATGGGGAGTTTCTCAGTGAGTGGGAACAGCTTATGGGGAGTTTCTCATTGAACGGGGACAGTTGATGGGGAGTTTCTCAGTGAATGCGGACAGTTTATGTGGAGTTTCTCATTGAATGGGGACAGTTTATGGCGAGTTTCTCAGTGAATGGGGACAGTTTATTTTGAGTTTCTCAGTGAATGGGGACAGTTTAAGGGGAGTTTCTCATTGAAGTGGGACAGTTTATGGGGAGTTTCTCAGTGAGTGGGGACAGTTTCTGCGGAGTTTCTCAGTGAATGGGGTCAGTTTGTAGGGAGTTTCTCAGTGAGTGGGGCCAGTTTATGGGGAGTTTCTCAGTGAATGGGGACAGGTAATGGGGAGTTTCTCAGTGAATGGGGACAGTTTATGGGGAATTTCTCAGTGAAAGGAGACAGTTTATGGGGAGTTTCTCAGTGAGTGGGGACAATTTATGGGGAGTTTCTCAGTGAGTGGGGACAGTTTATTGGGAGTTTCTCAGTGAATGGGGACGGTTTATGGGGAGTTTCTCAGTGAGTGCGGACAGTTTATGGGGAGTTTCTCATTGAGCGGGGACAGTTTCTGGGGAGTTTCTCAGTGAGTGGGGACAGTTTAAGGAGAGTTTCTCAGTGAATGGGGACAGTTTATGGGGAGTTTCTCAGTGAATGGGGACAATTAATGGAATGATTCTCAGTGAATGGGGATAGTTAGTGGGGAGTTTCTCAGTGAATGGAGACAGTTTATGTGGAGTTTCTCAGTAAGTGGGGACAGGTTATAGGGAGTTTCTCACTGATAGGGTACAGTTTATGTGGAGTTTCTCAGTGAATGGGGACAGTTTATGGGGAGTTTCTCAGTGAGTGGGGACAGCTTATGGGGAGTTTCTCATTGAACGGGGACAATTGATGGGGAGTTTCTCAGTGAATGCGGACAGTTTATGTGGAGTTTCTCATTGAATGGGGACAGTTTATGGCGAGTTTCTCAGTGAATTGGGACAGTTTATTTTGAGTTTCTCAGTGAATGGGGACAGTTTCTGGGGAGTTTCTCAGTGAACGGGGACAGTATATGGGGAGTTTCTCAGTGAATGGGGACAGTTTATGTGGAGTTTCTATGTGAATGGGGACGGTTTATGGG
This sequence comes from Pristiophorus japonicus, assembly GCF_044704955.1. NCBI lineage: Eukaryota > Metazoa > Chordata > Chondrichthyes > Pristiophoridae > Pristiophorus > Pristiophorus japonicus. Next base: position 48,768,121 of record NC_091993.1, read on the forward strand.
GAGTTTCTCAGTGAGTGTGGACAGTTTATGTGGAGTTTTTCAGTGAATGGGGACAGTTTATGGGGAGTTTCTCAGTGAATGGGGAATATTTATGGGGAGTATCCCAGTGAGCGGGGACAGTTTATGGGGAGTTTCTCAGTGAATGGGGATAGTTTATGGGGAGTTTCTCAGTGAATGGGGACAGTTTATGGGGAGTTTCTCAGTGAATTGGGACAGTTTATGGGGAGTTTCTCAGTGAGTGGGTACAGTTTAAGTGGAGTTTCTCAGTGAGCGGGGACAGTTTATGGGGAGTTTCTCAGTGAATGGCGACAGTTTATGCGGAGTTTCTCAGTGAATGGGTAGAGTTTAAGGGGAATTTCTCAGTGAGCGGAGACAGTTAATGGGGAGTTTCTCAGTGAGCAGGGACAGTTTATGGGGAGTTTCTCAGTAAATAGGGATGGTTTATGGGGAGTTTCTCAGTGAGTGGGGACAGTTTATGTGGAGTTTCTCAGTGAGTGGGGACAATTTATGAGGAGTTTCTCAGTGAGTGGGGACAGTTTATGGGGAGTTTTTCAGTGAATGGGGACGGTTTATGGGGAGTTTCTCAGTGAGTGGGGACAGTTTATGGGGAGTTTCTCAGTGAGCGGGGACAGTTTCTGGGGAGTTTCTCAGTGAGTGGGGACAGTTTAAGGAGAGTTTCTCAGTAAATGGGGACAGTTTATGGGGAGTTTCTCAGTGAATGGGGACAGTTTATGGAGTGTTTCTCAGTGAATGGGGACAGTTTATGGGGAGTTTCTCAGTGAATGGAGACAGTTTATGTGGAGTTTCTCAGTGAGTGGGGACAGTTTATGGGGAGTTTCTCAGTGAATGGGGACAGTTTATGGGGAGTTTCTCAGTGAACGGGGACAGTTTATGGGGAGTTTCTCAGTGAACGGGGACAGTTTATGGTGAGTTTCTCAATGAGTGGGGACAGTTTATGGGGAGTTTTTCAGTGAACGGGGATAGTTTATGGGAAGGTTCTCAGTGATAGGGGACAATTTTTGGGGAGTTTCTCAGTGAATGGGGGCAGTTTATGGGGAGTTTCTCAGTGAAGGGGTACAGTTTATGTGGAGTTTCTCAGTGAATGGGGACAGTTTATGGGGAGTTTCTCAGTGAATGGGGACAGTTTATGGGGAGTTTCTCAGTGAATGGGGACAGTTAATTGGGAGTTTTTCAGTGAATGGGGACAGTTTATGGGGATTTTTTCCCGAGTGGGGACAATTTATGGGGAGTTTCTCAGTGAATGGGGACAGTTTATGGGGAGTTTCTTAATGAGTGGGGACAGTTATGGAGTGTTTCTCAGTGAGTGGGGACAGTTTATGGGGAGTTTCTCAGTGAATGGGGACAGTTTATGGGGAGTTTCTCAGTGAATGGGGACAGTTTATGGGGAGTTTCTCAGTGAGCAGGGACAGTTTATAGAGAGTTTCTCACTGATACGGTACAGTTTATGTGGTGTTTCTCAGTGAATGGGGACAGTTTATGGGGAGTTTCTCAGTGAATGGGGACAGTTTATGGGGAGTTTCTCAGTGAACGGGGACAGTTTATGGGGAGTTTCTCAGTGAGTGGGGACAGCTTATGTGGAGTTTCTCATTGAACGGGGACAGTTGATGGGGAGTTTCTCAGTGAATGCGGACAGTTTATGTGGAGTTTCTCATTGAATGGGGGCAGTTTATGGCGAGTTTCTCAGTGAATGGGGACAGTTTATTTTGAGTTTCTCAGTGAATGGGGACATTTAAAGGGGAGTTTCTCAGTGAAGTGGGACAGTTTATGGGGAGTTTCTCAGTGAGTGGGGACAGTTTCTGGGGAGTTTCTCAGTGAATGGGGACAGTTTATGGGGAGTTTCTCAGTGAGTGGGGACAGTTTATGGAGAGTTTCTCAGTGAATGGGGACAGTTTACGGGGAGTTTCTCAGTGATTGGGACAGTTTATGAGGAGTTTCTCAGTGAGTGTACAGTCTAAGGGGAGTTTCTCAGTGAGCGGGGACAGTTTATGGGGAGTTTCTCAGTGAATGGCGACAGTTTATGGGGAGTTTCTCAGTGAATTGGGACAGTTTATGAGGAGTTTCTCAGTGAGTGGGTACAGTGTAAGGGGAGTTTCTCAGTGAGTGTGGACAGTTTATGGGGAGTTTCAGTGATTGGCGACAGTTTATGCGGAGTTTCTCAGTGAATGGGTACAGTTTAAGGGGAATTTCTCAGTGAGCGGGGACAGTTTATGGGGAGTTTCTCAGTGAGTAGGGACAGTTTATGGGGAGTTTCTCAGTGAATGGGGACAGTTTATGGGGAGTTTCTCAGTGAGTGTGGGCAATTTATGGGGAGTTTCTCAGTGAGTGGGGGCAATTTATGGGGAGTTTCTCAGTGAATGGGGACAGTTTATGGGGAGTTTCTCAGTGAGTGGGGGCAATTTATGGGGAGTTTCTCAGTGTGGGGACAGTTTATGGGGAGTTTCTCAGTGAATGGGGATGTTTTATGGGGAGTTTCTAAGTGAGTGGGGACAGTTTATGGGGAGTTTCTCAGTGAGCGGGGACAGTTTCTGGGGAGCTTCTCAGTCGGTGGGGACAGTTTTAGGAGAGTTTCTCAGTGAATGGGGACACTTTATGGGGAGTTTCTCAGTGAGTGGGGACAGTTTATTGGGAGTTTCTCAGTGAATGGGGACGGTTTATGGGGAGTTTCTCAGTGAGTGGGGACAGTTTATGGGGAGTTTCTCATTGAGCGGGGACAGTTTCTGGGGAGTTTCTCAGTGAGTGGGGACAGTTTAAGGAGAGTTTCTCAGTGAATGGGGACAGTTTATGGGGAGTTTCTCAGTGAATGGGGACAATTAATGGAATGTTTCTCAGTGAATGGGGATAGTTAGTGGGGAGTTTCTCAGTGAATGGAGACAGTTTATGTGGAGTTTCTCAGTAAGTGGGGACAGGTTATAGGGAGTTTCTCACTGATAGGGTACAGTTTATGTGGAGTTTCTCAGTGAATGGGGACAGTTTATGGGGAGTTTCTCAGTGAGTGGGGACAGCTTATGGGGAGTTTCTCATTGAACGGGGACAGTTGATGGGGAGTTTCTCAGTGAATGCGGACAGTTTATGTGGAGTTTCTCATTGAATGGGGACAGTTTATGGCGAGTTTCTCAGTGAATTGGGACAGTTTATTTTGAGTTTCTCAGTGAATGGGGACAGTTTCTGGGGAGTTTCTCAGTGAACGGGGACAGTATATGGGGAGTTTCTCAGTGAATGGGGACAGTTTATGTGGAGTTTCTATGTGAATGGGGACGGTTTATGGGGAGTTTCTCAGTGAGTGTGGACAGTTTATGTGGAGTTTTTCAGTGAATGGGGACAGTTTATGGGGAGTTTCTCAGTGAATGGGGAATATTTATGGGGAGTATCCCAGTGAGCGGGGACAGTTTATGGGGAGTTTCTCAGTGAATGGGGATAGTTTATGGGGAGTTTCTCAGTGAATGGGGACAGTTTATGGGGAGTTTCTCAGTGAATTGGGACAGTTTATGGGGAGTTTCTCAGTGAGTGGGTACAGTTTAAGTGGAGTTTCTCAGTGAGCGGGGACAGTTTATGGGGAGTTTCTCAGTGAATGGCGACAGTTTATGCGGAGTTTCTCAGTGAATGGGTAGAGTTTAAGGGGAATTTCTCAGTGAGCGGAGACAGTTAATGGGGAGTTTCTCAGTGAGCAGGGACAGTTTATGGGGAGTTTCTCAGTAAATAGGGATGGTTTATGGGGAGTTTCTCAGTGAGTGGGGACAGTTTATGTGGAGTTTCTCAGTGAGTGGGGACAATTTATGAGGAGTTTCTCAGTGAGTGGGGACAGTTTATGGGGAGTTTCTCATTGAGCGGGGACAGTTTCTGGGGAGTTTCTCAGTGAGTGGGGACAGTTTAAGGAGAGTTTCTCAGTGAATGGGGACAGTTTATGGGGAGTTTCTCAGTGAATGGGGACAATTAATGGAATGATTCTCAGTGAATGGGGATAGTTAGTGGGGAGTTTCTCAGTGAATGGAGACAGTTTATGTGGAGTTTCTCAGTAAGTGGGGACAGGTTATAGGGAGTTTCTCACTGATAGGGTACAGTTTATGTGGAGTTTCTCAGTGAATGGGGACAGTTTATGGGGAGTTTCTCAGTGAGTGGGGACAGCTTATGGGGAGTTTCTCATTGAACGGGGACAGTTGATGGGGAGTTTCTCAGTGAATGCGGACAGTTTATGTGGAGTTTCTCATTGAATGGGGACAGTTTATGGCGAGTTTCTCAGTGAATTGGGACAGTTTATTTTGAGTTTCTCAGTGAATGGGGACAGTTTCTGGGGAGTTTCTCAGTGAACGGGGACAGTATATGGGGAGTTTCTCAGTGAATGGGGACAGTTTATGTGGAGTTTCTATGTGAATGGGGACGGTTTATGGGGAGTTTCTCAGTGAGTGTGGACAGTTTATGTGGAGTTTTTCAGTGAATGGGGACAGTTTATGGGGAGTTTCTCAGTGAATGGGGAATATTTATGGGGAGTATCCCAGTGAGCGGGGACAGTTTATGGGGAGTTTCTCAGTGAATGGGGATAGTTTATGGGGAGTTTCTCAGTGAATGGGGACAGTTTATGGGGAGTTTCTCAGTGAATTGGGACAGTTTATGGGGAGTTTCTCAGTGAGTGGGTACAGTTTAAGTGGAGTTTCTCAGTGAGCGGGGACAGTTTATGGGGAGTTTCTCAGTGAATGGCGACAGTTTATGCGGAGTTTCTCAGTGAATGGGTAGAGTTTAAGGGGAATTTCTCAGTGAGCGGAGACAGTTAATGGGGAGTTTCTCAGTGAGCAGGGACAGTTTATGGGGAGTTTCTCAGTAAATAGGGATGGTTTATGGGGAGTTTCTCAGTGAGTGGGGACAGTTTATGTGGAGTTTCTCAGTGAGTGGGGACAATTTATGAGGAGTTTCTCAGTGAGTGGGGACAGTTTATGGGGAGTTTTTCAGTGAATGGGGACGGTTTATGGGGAGTTTCTCAGTGAGTGGGGACAGTTTATGGGGAGTTTCTCAGTGAGCGGGGACAGTTTCTGGGGAGTTTCTCAGTGAGTGGGGACAGTTTAAGGAGAGTTTCTCAGTAAATGGGGACAGTTTATGGGGAGTTTCTCAGTGAATGGGGACAGTTTATGGAGTGTTTCTCAGTGAATGGGGACAGTTTATGGGGAGTTTCTCAGTGAATGGAGACAGTTTATGTGGAGTTTCTCAGTGAGTGGGGACAGTTTATGGGGAGTTTCTCAGTGAATGGGGACAGTTTATGGGGAGTTTCTCAGTGAACGGGGACAGTTTATGGGGAGTTTCTCAGTGAACGGGGACAGTTTATGGTGAGTTTCTCAATGAGTGGGGACAGTTTATGGGGAATTTTTCAGTGAACGGGGATAGTTTATGGGAAGGTTCTCAGTGATAGGGGACAATTTTTGGGGAGTTTCTCAGTGAATGGGGGCAGTTTATGGGGAGTTTCTCAGTGAAGGGGTACAGTTTATGTGGAGTTTCTCAGTGAATGGGGACAGTTTATGGGGAGTTTCTCAGTGAATGGGGACAGTTTATGGGGAGTTTCTCAGTGAATGGGGACAGTTAATTGGGAGTTTTTCAGTGAATGGGGACAGTTTATGGGGATTTTTTCCCGAGTGGGGACAATTTATGGGGAGTTTCTCAGTGAATGGGGACAGTTTATGGGGAGTTTCTTAATGAGTGGGGACAGTTATGGAGTGTTTCTCAGTGAGTGGGGACAGTTTATGGGGAGTTTCTCAGTGAATGGGGACAGTTTATGGGGAGTTTCTCAGTGAATGGGGACAGTTTATGGGGAGTTTCTCAGTGAGCAGGGACAGTTTATAGAGAGTTTCTCACTGATACGGTACAGTTTATGTGGTGTTTCTCAGTGAATGGGGACAGTTTATGGGGAGTTTCTCAGTGAATGGGGACAGTTTATGGGGAGTTTCTCAGTGAACGGGGACAGTTTATGGGGAGTTTCTCAGTGAGTGGGGACAGCTTATGTGGAGTTTCTCATTGAACGGGGACAGTTGATGGGGAGTTTCTCAGTGAATGCGGACAGTTTATGTGGAGTTTCTCATTGAATGGGGGCAGTTTATGGCGAGTTTCTCAGTGAATGGGGACAGTTTATTTTGAGTTTCTCAGTGAATGGGGACAGTTTAAGGGGAGTTTCTCAGTGAAGTGGGACAGTTTATGGGGAGTTTCTCAGTGAGTGGGGACAGTTTCTGGGGAGTTTCTCAGTGAATGGGGACAGTTTATGGGGAGTTTCTCAGTGAGTGGGGACAGTTTATGGAGAGTTTCTCAGTGAATGGGGACAGTTTACGGGGAGTTTCTCAGTGATTGGGACAGTTTATGAGGAGTTTCTCAGTGAGTGTACAGTCTAAAGGGAGTTTCTCAGTGAGCGGGGACAGTTTATGGGGAGTTTCTCAGTGAATGGCGACAGTTTATGGGGAGTTTCTCAGTGAATTGGGACAGTTTATGAGGAGTTTCTCAGTGAGTGGGTACAGTGTAAGGGGAGTTTCTCAGTGAGTGTGGACAGTTTATGGGGAGTTTCAGTGATTGGCGACAGTTTATGCGGAGTTTCTCAGTGAATGGGTACAGTTTAAGGGGAATTTCTCAGTGAGCGGGGACAGTTTATGGGGAGTTTCTCAGTGAGTAGGGACAGTTTATGGGGAGTTTCTCAGTGAATGGGGACAGTTTATGGGGAGTTTCTCAGTGAGTGGGGGCAATTTATGGGGAGTTTCTCAGTGAGTGGGGGCAATTTATGGGGAGTTTCTCAGTGAATGGGGACAGTTTATGGGGAGTTTCTCAGTGAGTGGGGGCAATTTATGGGGAGTTTCTCAGTGTGGGGACAGTTTATGGGGAGTTTCTCAGTGAATGGGGATGTTTTATGGGGAGTTTCTAAGTGAGTGGGGACAGTTTATGGGGAGTTTCTCAGTGAGCGGGGACAGTTTCTGGGGAGCTTCTCAGTTGGTGGGGACAGTTTTAGGAGAGTTTCTCAGTGAATGGGGACACGTTATGGGGAGTTTCTCAGTGAATGGGGACAGTTTATGGAGAGTTTCTCAGTGAATGGGGACAGTTTATGGGGAGTTTCTCAGTGAATGGAGACAGTTTATGGGGAGTTTCTCAGTGAGTGGGGGCAATTTATGGGGAGTTTCTCAGTGAGTGGGGACAGTTTATGGGGAGTTTCTCAGTGAATGGGGATGGTTTATGGGGAGTTTCTAAGTGAGTGGGGACAGTTTATGGGGAGTTTCTCAGTGAGCGGGGACAGTTTCTGGGGAGTTTCTCAGTCGGTGGGGACAGTTTTAGAAGAGTTTCTCAGTGAATGGGCACACTTTATGGGGAGTTTCTCAGTGAATGGGGACAGTTTATGGAGAGTTTCTCAGTGAATGGGGACAGTTTATGGGGAGTTTCTCAGTGAATGGAGACAGTTTATGGGGAGTTTCTCAGTGAGTGGGGATAGTTAATGGGGAGTTTCTCAGTGAATGGGGACAGTTTATGGGGAGTTTCTCAGTGAATGGGGACAGTTTATGGGGAGTTTCTCAGTGAGCGGGGACAATTTATGGGGAGTTTCTCAGTGAACGGGGACAGTTTATGGGGAGTTTCTCAGTGAACGGGGACAGTTTATGGGAGGGTTCACAGCGTTTGGGGACAATTCATGGGGAGTTTCTCAGTGAATGGGGACAATTTATGGGGAGTTTCTCAGTGAACGGGGACAGTTTATGCGGAGTTTCTCAGTGAATAGGGACGGTTTATGGGGAGTTTCTAAGTATGTGGGGACAGTTTATGGGGAGTTTCTCAGTGAATGGGGACAGTTTATGGGGAGTTTCTCAGTGAATGGAGACAGTTTATGGGGAATTTCTCAGTGAGCGGGGACAATTTATGGGGAGTTTCTCAGTGAGTGGGGACAGTTTATGGGGAGTTTCTCAGTGAATGGGGACGGTTTATGGGGAGTTTCTAAGTGAGTGGGGACAGTTTATGGGGAGTTTCTCAGTGAGCGGGTACAGTTTCTGGGGAGTTTCTCAGTCGGTGGCGACAGTTTAAGGAGAGTTTCTCAGTGAATGGGGACACTTTATGGGGAGTTTCTCAGTGAATGGGGACAGTTTATGGAGAGTTTCTCAGTGAATGGGGACAGTTTATGGGGAGTTTCTCAGTGAATGGAGACAGTTTATGGGGAGTTTCTCAGTGAGTGGGGACAGTTTATGGGGAGTTTCTCAGTGAATGGGGACAGTTTATGGGGAGTTTCTCAGTGAATGGGGACAGTTTATGGGGAGTTTCTCAGTGAGCGGGGACAATTTATGGGGCGTTTCTCAGTGAATGGGGACAGTTTATGGGGAGTTTCTCAGTGAACGGGGACAGTTTATGGGAGGATTCTCAGCGTTTGGGGACAATTCATGGGAAGTTTCTCAGTGAATGGGGACAGTTTATGGGGAGTTTCTCAGTGAGCGGGGACAATTTATGGGGAGTTTCTCAGTGAATGGGGACGGTTTATGGGGAGTTTCTCAATGAACGGGGACAGTTTATGGGAGGCTTCACAGCGTTTGGGGACAATTCATGGGGAGTTTCTCAGTGAATGGGGACAATTTATGGGGAGTTTCTCAGTGAACGGGGACAGTTTATGCGGAGTTTCTCAGTGAATAGGGACGGTTTATGGGGAGTTTCTAAGTATGTGGGGACAGTTTATGGGGAGTTTCTCAGTGAATGGGGACAGTTTATGGGGAGTTTCTCAGTGAATGGAGACAGTTTATCGGGAGTTTCTCAGTGAGTGGGGACAGTTTATTTTGAGTTTCTCAGTGAATGGGGACAGTTTATGGGGAATTTCTCCGTGAGCGGGGACAATTTATGGGGAGTTTCTCAGAGTGGGGACAGTTTATGGGGAGTTTCTCAGTGAATGGGGACGGTTTATGGGGAGTTTCTAAGTGAGTGGGGACAGTTTATGGGGAGTTTCTCAGTGAGCGGGTACAGTTTCTGGGGAGTTTCTCAGTCGGTGGCGACAGTTTAAGGAGAGTTTCTCAGTGAATGGGGACAGTTTATGGGGAGTTTCTCAGTGAATGGGGACAGTTTATGGAGAGTTTCTCAGTGAATGGGGACAGTTTATGGGGAGTTTCTCAGTGAATGGAGACAGTTTATGGGGAGTTTCTCAGTGAGTGGGGACAGTTTATGGGGAGTTTCTCAGTGAATGGGGACAGTTTATGGGGAGTTTCTTAGTGAATGGGGACAGTTTATGGGGAGTTTCTCAGTGAGCGGGGACAATTTATGGGGCGTTTCTCAGTGAATGGGGACAGTTTATGGGGAGTTTCTCAGTGAACGGGGACAGTTTATGGGAGGATTCTCAGCGTTTGGCGACAATTCATGGGAAGTTTCTCAGTGAATGGGGACAGTTTATGGGGAGTTTCTCAGTGAACGGGGACAGTTTATGCGGAGTTTCTCAGTGAATGGGGACGGTTTATGGGGAGTTTCTAAGTATGTGGGGACAGTTCATGGGGAGTTTCTCAGTGAGCGGGGACAGTTTCTGGGGAGTTTCTCAGTCGGTGGGGACAGTTCAAGGAGAGTTTCTCAGTGAATGGGGACACTTTATGGGGAGTTTCTCAGTGAATGGGGACAGTTTATGGAGAGTTTCTCAGTGAATGGGGACAGTTTATGGGGAGTTTCTCAGTGAATGGAGAGAGTTTATGGGGAGTTTCTCAGTGAATGGGGACAGTTTATGGGGAGTTTCTCAGTGAACGGGGACAGTTTATGGGAGGGTTCTCAGCGTTTGGGGACAATTCATGGGGAGTTTCTCAGTGAATGGGGACAGTTTATGGGGAGTTTCTCAGTGAAGGGGTACAGTTTATGGGGAGTTTCTCAGTGAATGGGGACAGTTTATGGGGAGCTTCTCAGTGAATGGGGACAGTTTATGGGGAGTTTCTCAGTGAATGGGGACAGTTTATGGGGCATTTCTCAGTGAATGGGGACAGTTAATTGGGAGTTTCTCAGTGAATGGGTACAGTTTATGGGGATTTTTTCCTGAGTGAGGACAATTTATGGGGAGTTTCTCAGTGAATGGGGACAGTTTATGGGGAGTTTCTCAGTGAGTGGGGACAGTTTATGGAGAGTTTCTCAGTGAATGGGAACAGTTTATGGGGAGTTTCTCAGTGATTGGGACAGTTTATGAGGAGTTTCTCAGTGAGTGGGTACAGTTTAAGGGGAGTTTCTCAGTGAGCGGGGACAGTTTATGGGGAGTTTCTCAGTGAATGGCGTCAGTTTATGGGGAGTTTCTCAGTGAATTGGGACAGTTTATGAGGTGTTTCTCAGTGAGTGGGTACAGTTTAAGGGGAGTTTCTCAGTGAGTGTGGACAGTTTATGGGGAGTTTCAGTGATTGGCGACAGTTTATGCGGAGTTTCTCAGTGAATGGGTACAGTTTAAGGGGAATTTCTCAGTGAGCGGGTACAGTTTATGGGGAGTTTCTCAGTGAGTAGGGACAGTTTATGGGGAGTTTCTCAGGAAATGGGGATGGTTTATGGGGAGTTTCTCAGTGAGTGGGGACAGTTTATGGGAAGTTTCTCAGTGAGTGGGGACAATTTATGGGGAGTTTCTCAGTGAGTGGGGACAGTTTATGGGGAGTTTCGCAGTGAATGGGGACGGTTTATGGGGAGTTTCTAAGTGAGTGGGGACAGTTTATGGGGAGTTTCTCAGTGAAGTGGGGACAGTTTCTGGGGAGTTTCTCAGTCGTTGGGAACAGTTCAAGGAAAGTTTCTCAGTGAATGGGGACACTTTATGGGGAGTTTCTCAGTGAATGGGGACAGTTTATGGGGAGTTTCTCAGTGAATCGAGACAGTTTATGGGGAGTTTCTCAGTGAGTGGGGACAGTTTATGGGGAGTTTCTCAGTGCGCGGGGACAATTTATGGGGAGTTTCTCAGTGAAGGGGTACAGTTTATGGGGAGTTTCTCAGTGAATGGGGACAGCTTATGGGGAGTTTCTCAGTGAAGGGGTACAGTTTATGGGGAGTTTCTCAGTGAATGGGGACAGTTTATGGGGAGTTTCTCAGTGAATGGGGACAGTTTATGGGGAGTTTCTCAGTGAATGGGGACAGTTTATGGGGAGTTTCTCAGTGAATGGGGACAGTTTATGGGGCATTTCTCAGTGAATGGGGACAGTTAATTGGGAGTTTCTCAGTGAATGGGTACAGTTTATGGGGATTTTTTCCTGAGTGGGGACAATTTATGGGGAGTTTCTCAGTGAATGGGGACAGTTTATGGGGAGTTTCTCAGTGAGTGGGGACAGTTTATGGAGAGTTTCTCAGTGAATGGGGACAGTTTACGGGGAGTTTCTCAGTGATTGGGACAGTTTATGAGGAGTTTCTCAGTGAGCGGGTACAGTTTAAGGGGAGTTTCTCAGTGAGCGGGGACAGTTTATGGGGAGTTTCTCAGTGAATGGCGACAGTTTATGGGGAGTTTCTCAGTGAATTGGGACAGTTTATGAGGTGTTTCTCAGTGAGTGGGTACAGTTTAAGGGGAGTTTCTCAGTGAGTGTGGACAGTTTATGGGGAGTTTCAGTGATTGGCGACAGTTTATGCGGAGTTTCTCAGTGAATGGGTACAGTTTAAGGGGAATTTCTCAGTGAGTAGGGACAGTTTATGGGAGGGTTCTCAGCGTTTGGGGACAATTCATGGGGAGTTTCTCAGTGAATGGGGACAGTTTCTGGGGAGTTTCTCAGTGAAGGGGTACAGTTTATGGGGAGTTTCTCAGTGAATGGGGACGGTTTATGGGGAGTTTCTAAGTGAGTGGGGACAGTTTATGGGGAGTTTCTCAGTGAGTGGGGACAGTTTCTCTCAGTCGGTGGGGACAGTTTAAGGAGAGTTTCTCAGTGAATGGGGAAAATTTATGGGGAGTTTCTCAGTGAATGGGGACAGTTTATGGAGAGTTTCTCAGTGAGTGGGGACAGTTTATGGGGAGTTTCTCAGTGAATGGGGACAGTTTATGGGGAGTTTCTCAGTGAATGGGGACAGTTTATGGGGAGTTTCTCAGTGAGCGGGGATAATTTATGGGGAGTTTCTCAGTGAACGGGGACAGTTTATGGGAGGGTTTTCAGCGTTTGGGGACAATTCATGGGGAGTTTCTCAGTGAATGGGGACAGTTTCTGGGGAGTTTCTCAGTGAAGGGGTACAGTTTATGGGGAGTTTCTCAGTGAATGGGGACAGTTTATGGGGAGTTTCTCAGTGAATGGGGACAGTTTATGGGGAGTTTCTCAGTGAATGGGGACAGTTTATGGGGCATTTCTCAGTGAATGGGGACAGTTAATTGGGAGTTTCTCAGTGAATGGGTACAGTTTATGGGGATTTTTTCCTGAGTGGGGACAATTTATGGGGAGTTTCTCAGTGAATGGGGACAGTTTATGGGGAGTTTCTCAGTGAGTGGGGACAGTTTATGGAGAGTTTCTCAGTGAATGGGGACAGTTTATGGGGAGTTTCTCAGTGAGTGGGGACAGTTTATGGAGAGTTTCTCAGTGAATGGGGACAGTTTATGGGGAGTTTCTCAGTGATTGGGACAGTTTATGAGGAGTTTCTCAGTGAGTGGGTACAGTTTAAGTGGAGTTTCTCAGTGAGCGGGGACAGTTTATGGGGAGCTTCTCAGTGAATGGCGACAGTTTATGGGGAGTTTCTCAGTGAATTGGGACAGTTTATGAGGTGTTTCTCAGTGAATGGGTACAGTTTAAGGGGAATTTCTCAGTGAGTAGGGACAGTTTATGGGAGGGTTCTCAGCGTTTGGGGACAATTCATGGGGAGTTTCTCAGTGAATGGGGACAGTTTCTGGGGAGTTTCTCAGTGAAGGGGTACAGTTTATGGGGAGTTTCTCAGTGAATGGGGACGGTTTATGGGGAGTTTCTAAGTGAGTGGGGACAGTTTATGGGGAGTTTCTCAGTGAGTGGGGACAGTTTCTCTCAGTCGGTGGGGACAGTTTAAGGAGAGTTTCTCAGTGAATGGGGAAAATTTATGGGGAGTTTCTCAGTGAATGGGGACAGTTTATGGAGAGTTTCTCAGTGAATGGGGACAGTTTATGGGGAGTTTCTCAGTGAATGGAGACAGTTTATGGGGAGTTTCTCAGTGAGTGGGGACAGTTTATGGGGAGTTTCTCAGTGAATGGGGACAGTTTATGGGGAGTTTCTCAGTGAATGGGGACAGTTTATGGGGAGTTTCTCAGTGAGCGGGGATAATTTATGGGGAGTTTCTCAGTGAACGGGGACAGTTTATGGGAGGGTTTTCAGCGTTTGGGGACAATTCATGGGGAGTTTCTCAGTGAATGGGGACAGTTTCTGGGGAGTTTCTCAGTGAAGGGGTACAGTTTATGGCGAGTTTCTCAGTGAATGGGGACAGTTTATGGGGAGTTTCTCAGTGAATGGGGACAGTTTATGGGGAGTTTCTCAGTGAATGGGGACAGTTTATGGGGCATTTCTCAGTGAATGGGGACAGTTAATTGGGAGTTTCTCAGTGAATGGGTACAGTTTATGGGGATTTTTTCCTGAGTGGGGACAATTTATGGGGAGTTTCTCAGTGAATGGGGACAGTTTATGGGGAGTTTCTCAGTGAGTGGGGACAGTTTATGGAGAGTTTCTCAGTGAATGGGGACAGTTTATGGGGAGTTTCTCAGTGAGTGGGGACAGTTTATGGAGAGTTTCTCAGTGAATGGGGACAGTTTATGGGGAGTTTCTCAGTGATTGGGACAGTTTATGAGGAGTTTCTCAGTGAGTGGGTACAGTTTAAGTGGAGTTTCTCAGTGAGCGGGGACAGTTTATGGGGAGCTTCTCAGTGAATGGCGACAGTTTATGGGGAGTTTCTCAGTGAATTGGGACAGTTTATGAGGTGTTTCTCAGTGAGTGGGTACAGTTTAAGGGGAGTTTCTCAGTGAGTGTGGACAGTTTATGGGGAGTTTCAGTGATTGGCGACAGTTTATGCGGAGTTTCTCAGTGAATGGGTACAGTTTAAGGGGAATATCTCAGTGAGCGGGGACAGTTTATGGGGAGTTTCTCAGTGAGTAGGGACAGTTTGTGGGGAGTTTCTCAGGAAATGGGGATGGTTTATGGTGAGTTTCTCAGTGAGTGGGGACAGTTTATGGGGAGTTTCTCAGTGAGTGGGGACAATTTATGGGGAGTTTCTCAGTGAGTGGGGACAGTTTATGGGGAGTTTCTCAGTGAATGGGGACGGTTTATGGGGAGTTTCTAAGTGAGTGGGGACAGTTTATGGGGAGTTTCTCAGTGAGTGGGGACAGTTTTTCTCAGTCGGTGGGGACAGTTTAAGGAGAGTTTCTCAGTGAATGGGGAAACTTTATGGGGAGTTTCTCAGTGAATGGGGACAGTTTATGGAGAGTTTCTCAGTGAATGGGGACAGTTTATGGGGAGTTTCTCAGTGAATGGAGACAGTTTATGGGGAGTTTCTCAGTGAGTGGGGACAGTTTATGGGGAGTTTCTCAGTGAATGGGGACAGTTCATGGGGAGTTTCTCAGTGAATGGGGACAGTTTATGGGGAGTTTCTCAGTGAGCGGGGACAATTTATGGGGAGTTTCTCAGTGAACGGGGACAGTTTATGGGAGGGTTCTCAGCGTTTGGGGACAATTCATGGGGAGTTTCTCAGTGAATGGGGACAGTTTCTGGGGAGTTTCTCAGTGAAGGGGTACAGTTTATGGGGAGTTTCTCAGTGAATGGGGACAGTTTATGGGGAGTTTCTCAGTGAATGGGGACAGTTTATGGGGCATTTCTCAGTGAATGGGGACAGTTAATTGGGAGTTTCTCAGTGAATGGGTACAGTTTATGGGGATTTTTTCCTGAGTGGGGACAATTTATGGGGACTTTCTCAGTGAATGGGGACAGTTTATGGGGAGTTTCTCAGTGAGTGGGGACAGTTTATGGAGAGTTTCTCAGTGAATGGGGACAGTTTTTGGGGAGTTTCTCAGTGAGTGGGGACAGTTTATGGAGAGTTTCTCAGTGAATGGGGACAGTTTATGGGGAGTTTCTCAGTGATTGGGACAGTTTATGAGGAGTTTCTCAGTGAGTGGGTACAGTTTGTGGAGTTTCTCAGTGAGCGGGGACAGTTTATGGGGAGTTTCTCAGTGAATGGCGACAGTTTATGGGGAGTTTTTCAGTGAATTGGGACAGTTTATGAGGTGTTTCTCAGTGAGTGGGTACAGTTTAAGGGGAGTTTCTCAGTGAGTGTGGACAGTTTATGGGGAGTTTCAGTGATTGGCGACAGTTTATGCGGAGTTTCTCAGTGAATGGGTACTGTTTAAGGGGAATTTCTCAGTGTGCGGGGACAGTTTATGGGGAGTTTCTCAGTGAGTAGGGACAGTTCATGGCGAGTTTCTCAGGAAATGGGGATGGTTTATGGGGAGTTTCTCAGTGAGTGGGGACAGTTTATAGGGAGTTTCTCAGTGAGTGGGGACAGTTTTTCTCAGTCGGTGGGGACAGTTTAAGGAGAGTTTCTCAGTGAATGGGGAAACTTTATGGGGAGTTTCTCAGTGAATGGGGACAGTTTATGGAGAGTTTCTCAGTGAATGGGGACAGTTTATGGGAAGTTTCTCAGTGAATGGAGACAGTTTATGGGGAGTTTCTCAGTGAGTGGGGACAGTTTATGGGGAGTTTCTCAGTGAATGGGGACAGTTTATGGGGAGTTTCTCAGTGAATGGGGACAGTTTATGGGGAGTTTCTCAGTGAGCGGGGACAATTTATGGGGAGTTTCTCAGTGAACGGGGACAGTTTATGGGAGGGTTCTCAGCGTTTGGGGACAATTCCTGGGGAGTTTCTCAGTGAATGGGGACAGTTTCTGGGGAGTTTCTCAGTGAAGGGGTACAGTTTATGGGGAGTTTCTCAGTGAATGGGGACAGTTTATGGGGAGTTTCTCAGTGAATGGGGACAGTTTATGGGGAGTTTCTCAGTGAATGGGGACAGTTTATGGGGCATTTCTCAGTGAATGGGGACAGTTAATTGGGAGTTTCTCAGTGAATGGGTACAGTTTATGGGGATTTTTTCCTGAGTGGGGACAATTTATGGGGACTTTCTCAGTGAATGGGGACAGTTTATGGGGAGTTTCTCAGTGAGTGGGGACAGTTTATGGAGAGTTTCTCAGTGAATGGGGACAGTTTATGGGGAGTTTCTCAGTGAGTGGGGACAGTTTATGGAGAGTTTCTCAGTGAATGGGGACAGTTTATGGGGAGTTTCTCAGTGATTGGGACAGTTTATGAGGAGTTTCAGTGATTGGCGACAGTTTATGCGGAGTTTCTCAGTGAATGGGTACTGTTTATAGGGGAATTTCTCAGTGTGCGGGGACAGTTTATGGGGAGTTTCTCAGTGAGTAGGGACAGTTTATGGGGAGTTTCTCAGGAAATGGGGATGGTTTATGGGGAGTTTCTCAGTGAGTGGGGACAGTTTATGGGGAGTTTCTCAGTCATTGGGAACAGTTTAAGGAAAGTTTCTCCGTGAATGGGGACACTTTATGGGCAGTTTCTCAGTGAATGGGGACAATTTATGGAGAGTTTCTCAGTGAATGGGGACAGTTTATGGGGAGTTTCTCAGTGAATGGAGACAGTTTATGGGGAGTTTCTCAGTGAATGGAGACAGTTTATGGGGAGTTTCTCAGTGAGTGGGGACAGTTTATGGGGAGTTTCTCAGCGAATGGGGACAGTTTATGGGGAGTTTCTCAGTGAATGGGGACAGTTTATGGGGAGTTTCTCAGTGAGCGGGGACAGTTTATGGGGAGTTTCTCAGTGAAGGGGTACCGTTTATGGTGAGTTTCTCAGTGAATGGGGACAGTTTATGGGGAGTTTCTCAGTGAATGGGGACAGTTTATGGGGAGTTTCTCAATGAATGGGGACAGTTTATGGGGAGTTTCTCAGTGAATGGGGACAGTTTATGGGGAGTTTCTCAGTGAATGGGGACAGTTTATGGGGAGTTTCTCAGTGAATGGGGACAGTTTATGGGGAGTTTCTCAGTGAACGGGGACAGTTTATGGGAGGGTTCTCAGCGTTTGGGGACAATTCATGGGGAGTTTCTCAGTGAGTGGGGACAGTTTATGGGGAGTTTCTCAGTGAAGGGGTACAGTTTATGGGGAGTTTCTCAGTGAATGGGGACAGTTTATGGGGAGTTTCTCAGTGAATGGGGACAGTTTATGGGGAGTTTCTCAGTGAATGGGGACAGTTAATTGGGAGTTTCTCAGTGAATGGGTACAGTTTATGGGGATTTTTTCCTGTGTGGGGACAATTTATGGGGAGTTTCTCAGTGAATGGGGACAGTTTATGGGGAGTTTCTCAGTGAGTGGGGACAGTTTATGGAGAGTTTCTCAGTGAATGGGGACAGTTTATAGGGAGTTTCTCAGTGATTGGGACAGTTTATGAGGAGTTTCTCAGTGAGTGGGTACAGTTTATGGGGAGTTTCTCAGTGAGCGGGGACAGTTTATGGGGAGTTTCTCAGTGAATGGCGACAGTTTATGGGGAGTTTCTCAGTGAATTGGGACAGTTTATGAGGAGTTTCTCAGTGAGTGGGTACAGTTTAAGGGGAGTTTCTCAGTGAGTGTGGACAGTTTATGGGGAGTTTCAGTGATTGGCGACAGTTTATGCGGAGTTTCTCAGTGAATGGGTACAGTTTAAGGGGAATTTCTCAGTGAGCGGGGACAGTTTATGGGGAGTTTCTCAGTGAGTAGGGACAGTTTATGGGGAGTTTCTCAGGAAATGGGGATGGTTTATGGGGAGTTTCTCAGTGAGTGGGGACAGTTTATGGGGAGTTTCTCAGTGAGTGGGGACAATTTATGGGGAGTTTCTCAGTGAGTGGGACAGTTTATGGGGAATTTCTCAGTGAATGGGGACGGTTTATGGGGAGTTTCTAAGTGAGTGGGGACAGTTTATGGGGAGTTTCTCAGTGAATGGAGACAGTTTATGGGGAGTTTCTCAGTGAATGGAGACAGTTTATGGGGAGTTTCTCAGTGAGTGGGGACAGTTTATGGGGAGTTTCTCAGTGAATGGGGACAGTTTATGGGGAGTTTCTCAGTGAATGGGTACAGTTTATGGGGAGTTTCTCAGTGAGCGGGGACAGTTTATGGGGAGTTTCTCAGTGAAGGGGTACAGTTTATGGGGAGTTTCTCAGTGAATGGGGACAGTTTATGGGGAGTTTCTCAGTGAATGGGGACAGTTTATGGGGAGTTTCTCAATGAATGGGGGCAGTTTATGGGGAGTTTCTCAGTGAATGGGGACAGTTTATGGGGATTTTTTCCTGAGTGGGGACAATTTATGGGGAGTTTCTCAGTGAATGGGGACAGTTTATGGGGAGTTTCTCAGTGAGTGGGTACAGTTTATGGAGAGTTTCTCAGTGAATGGGGACAGTTTACGGGGAGTTTCTCAGTGATTGGGACAGTTTATGAGGAGTTTCTCAGTGAGCGGGTACAGTTTAAGGGGAGTTTCTCAGTGAGCGGGGACAGTTTATGGGGAGTTTCTCAGTGAATGGCGACAGTTTATGGGGAGTTTCTCAATGAATTGGGACAGTTTATGAGGTGTTTCTCAGTGAGTGGGTACAGTTTAAGGGGAGTTTCTCTGTGAGTGTGGACAATTTATGGGGAGTTTCAGTGATTGGCGACAGTTTATGCGGAGTTTCTCAGTGAATGGGTATAGTTTAAGGGGAATTTCTCAGTGAGCGGGGACAGTTTATGGGGAGTTTCTCAGTGAGTAGGGACAGTTTATGGGGAGTTTCTCAGGAAATGGGGATGGTTTATGGGGAGTTTCTCAGTGAGTGGGGACAGTTTATGGGGAGTTTCTCAGTGAGTGGGGACAATTTATGGGGAGTTTCTCAGTGAGTGGGGACAGTTTATGGGGAGTTTCTCAGTGAATGGGGATGGTTTATGGGGAGTTTCTAAGTGAGTGGGGACAGTTTATGGGGAGTTTCTCAGTGAGCGGGGACAGTTTCTCTCAGTCGGTGGGGACAGTTTAAGGAGAGTTTCTCAGTGAATGGGGACAGTTTATGGGGCATTTCTCAGTGAATGGGGACAGTTAATTGGGAGTTTCTCAGTGAATGGGTACAGTTTATGGGGATTTTTTCCTGAGTGGGGACAATTTATGGGGACTTTCTCAGTGAATGGGGACAGTTTATGGGGAGTTTCTCAGTGAGTGGGGACAGTTTATGGAGAGTTTCTCAGTGAATGGGGACAGTTTATGGGGAGTTTCTTAATGAGTGGGGACAGTTATGCAGTGTTTCTCAGTGAGTGGGGACAGTTTATGGGGAGTTTCTCAGTGAATGGGGACAGTTTATGGGGAGTTTCTCAGTGAATGGGGACAGTTTATGGGGAGTTTCTCAGTGAGCAGGGACAGTTTATAGAGAGTTTCTCACTGATACGGTACAGTTTATGTGGTGTTTCTCAGTGAATGGGGACAGTTTATGGGGAGTTTCTCAGTGAATGGGGACAGTTTATGGGGAGTTTCTCAGTGAACGGGGACAGTTTATGGGGAGTTTCTCAGTGAGTGGGGACAGCTTATGTGGAGTTTCTCATTGAACGGGGACAGTTGATGGGGAGTTTCTCAGTGAATGCGGACAGTTTATGTGGAGTTTCTCATTGAATGGGGGCAGTTTATGGCGAGTTTCTCAGTGAATGGGGACAGTTTATTTTGAGTTTCTCAGTGAATGGGGACAGTTTAAGGGGAGTTTCTCAGTGAAGTGGGACAGTTTATGGGGAGTTTCTCAGTGAGTGGGGACAGTTTCTGGGGAGTTTCTCAGTGAATGGGGACAGTTTATGGGGAGTTTCTCAGTGAGTGGGGACAGTTTATGGAGAGTTTCTCAGTGAATGGGGACAGTTTACGGGGAGTTTCTCAGTGATTGGGACAGTTTATGAGGAGTTTCTCAGTGAGTGTACAGTCTAAGGGGAGTTTCTCAGTGAGCGGGGACAGTTTATGGGGAGTTTCTCAGTGAATGGCGACAGTTTATGGGGAGTTTCTCAGTGAATTGGGACAGTTTATGAGGAGTTTCTCAGTGAGTGGGTACAGTGTAAGGGGAGTTTCTCAGTGAGTGTGGACAGTTTATGGGGAGTTTCAGTGATTGGCGACAGTTTATGCGGAGTTTCTCAGTGAATGGGTACAGTTTAAGGGGAATTTCTCAGTGAGCGGGGACAGTTTATGGGGAGTTTCTCAGTGAGTAGGGACAGTTTATGGGGAGTTTCTCAGTGAATGGGGACAGTTTATGGGGAGTTTCTCAGTGAGTGGGGGCAATTTATGGGGAGTTTCTCAGTGAGTGGGGGCAATTTATGGGGAGTTTCTCAGTGAATGGGGACAGTTTATGGGGAGTTTCTCAGTGAGTGGGGGCAATTTATGGGGAGTTTCTCAGTGTGGGGACAGTTTATGGGGAGTTTCTCAGTGAATGGGGATGTTTTATGGGGAGTTTCTAAGTGAGTGGGGACAGTTTATGGGGAGTTTCTCAGTGAGCGGGGACAGTTTCTGGGGAGCTTCTCAGTCGGTGGGGACAGTTTTAGGAGAGTTTCTCAGTGAATGGGGACACTTTATGGGGAGTTTCTCAGTGAGTGGGGACAGTTTATTGGGAGTTTCTCAGTGAATGGGGACGGTTTATGGGGAGTTTCTCAGTGAGTGGGGACAGTTTATGGGGAGTTTCTCATTGAGCGGGGACAGTTTCTGGGGAGTTTCTCAGTGAGTGGGGACAGTTTAAGGAGAGTTTCTCAGTGAATGGGGACAGTTTATGGGGAGTTTCTCAGTGAATGGGGACAATTAATGGAATGTTTCTCAGTGAATGGGGATAGTTAGTGGGGAGTTTCTCAGTGAATGGAGACAGTTTATGTGGAGTTTCTCAGTAAGTGGGGACAGGTTATAGGGAGTTTCTCACTGATAGGGTACAGTTTATGTGGAGTTTCTCAGTGAATGGGGACAGTTTATGGGGAGTTTCTCAGTGAGTGGGGACAGCTTATGGGGAGTTTCTCATTGAACGGGGACAGTTGATGGGGAGTTTCTCAGTGAATGCGGACAGTTTATGTGGAGTTTCTCATTGAATGGGGACAGTTTATGGCGAGTTTCTCAGTGAATTGGGACAGTTTATTTTGAGTTTCTCAGTGAATGGGGACAGTTTCTGGGGAGTTTCTCAGTGAACGGGGACAGTATATGGGGAGTTTCTCAGTGAATGGGGACAGTTTATGTGGAGTTTCTATGTGAATGGGGACGGTTTATGGGGAGTTTCTCAGTGAGTGTGGACAGTTTATGTGGAGTTTTTCAGTGAATGGGGACAGTTTATGGGGAGTTTCTCAGTGAATGGGGAATATTTATGGGGAGTATCCCAGTGAGCGGGGACAGTTTATGGGGAGTTTCTCAGTGAATGGGGATAGTTTATGGGGAGTTTCTCAGTGAATGGGGACAGTTTATGGGGAGTTTCTCAGTGAATTGGGACAGTTTATGGGGAGTTTCTCAGTGAGTGGGTACAGTTTAAGTGGAGTTTCTCAGTGAGCGGGGACAGTTTATGGGGAGTTTCTCAGTGAATGGCGACAGTTTATGCGGAGTTTCTCAGTGAATGGGTAGAGTTTAAGGGGAATTTCTCAGTGAGCGGAGACAGTTAATGGGGAGTTTCTCAGTGAGCAGGGACAGTTTATGGGGAGTTTCTCAGTAAATAGGGATGGTTTATGGGGAGTTTCTCAGTGAGTGGGGACAGTTTATGTGGAGTTTCTCAGTGAGTGGGGACAATTTATGAGGAGTTTCTCAGTGAGTGGGGACAGTTTATGGGGAGTTTTTCAGTGAATGGGGACGGTTTATGGGGAGTTTCTCAGTGAGTGGGGACAGTTTATGGGGAGTTTCTCAGTGAGCGGGGACAGTTTCTGGGGAGTTTCTCAGTGAGTGGGGACAGTTTAAGGAGAGTTTCTCAGTAAATGGGGACAGTTTATGGGGAGTTTCTCAGTGAATGGGGACAGTTTATGGAGTGTTTCTCAGTGAATGGGGACAGTTTATGGGGAGTTTCTCAGTGAATGGAGACAGTTTATGTGGAGTTTCTCAGTGAGTGGGGACAGTTTATGGGGAGTTTCTCAGTGAATGGGGACAGTTTATGGGGAGTTTCTCAGTGAACGGGGACAGTTTATGGGGAGTTTCTCAGTGAACGGGGACAGTTTATGGTGAGTTTCTCAATGAGTGGGGACAGTTTATGGGGAGTTTTTCAGTGAACGGGGATAGTTTATGGGAAGGTTCTCAGTGATAGGGGACAATTTTTGGGGAGTTTCTCAGTGAATGGGGGCAGTTTATGGGGAGTTTCTCAGTGAAGGGGTACAGTTTATGTGGAGTTTCTCAGTGAATGGGGACAGTTTATGGGGAGTTTCTCAGTGAATGGGGACAGTTTATGGGGAGTTTCTCAGTGAATGGGGACAGTTAATTGGGAGTTTTTCAGTGAATGGGGACAGTTTATGGGGATTTTTTCCCGAGTGGGGACAATTTATGGGGAGTTTCTCAGTGAATGGGGACAGTTTATGGGGAGTTTCTTAATGAGTGGGGACAGTTATGGAGTGTTTCTCAGTGAGTGGGGACAGTTTATGGGGAGTTTCTCAGTGAATGGGGGCAGTTTATGGGGAGTTTCTCAGTGAATGGGGACAGTTTATGGGGAGTTTCTCAGTGAGCAGGGACAGTTTATAGAGAGTTTCTCACTGATACGGTACAGTTTATGTGGTGTTTCTCAGTGAATGGGGACAGTTTATGGGGAGTTTCTCAGTGAATGGGGACAGTTTATGGGGAGTTTCTCAGTGAACGGGGACAGTTTATGGGGAGTTTCTCAGTGAGTGGGGACAGCTTATGTGGAGTTTCTCATTGAACGGGGACAGTTGATGGGGAGTTTCTCAGTGAATGCGGACAGTTTATGTGGAGTTTCTCATTGAATGGGGGCAGTTTATGGCGAGTTTCTCAGTGAATGGGGACAGTTTATTTTGAGTTTCTCAGTGAATGGGGACAGTTTAAGGGGAGTTTCTCAGTGAAGTGGGACAGTTTATGGGGAGTTTCTCAGTGAGTGGGGACAGTTTCTGGGGAGTTTCTCAGTGAATGGGGACAGTTTATGGGGAGTTTCTCAGTGAGTGGGGACAGTTTATGGAGAGTTTCTCAGTGAATGGGGACAGTTTACGGGGAGTTTCTCAGTGATTGGGACAGTTTATGAGGAGTTTCTCAGTGAGTGTACAGTCTAAGGGGAGTTTCTCAGTGAGCGGGGACAGTTTATGGGGAGTTTCTCAGTGAATGGCGACAGTTTATGGGGAGTTTCTCAGTGAATTGGGACAGTTTATGAGGAGTTTCTCAGTGAGTGGGTACAGTGTAAGGGGAGTTTCTCAGTGAGTGTGGACAGTTTATGGGGAGTTTCAGTGATTGGCGACAGTTTATGCGGAGTTTCTCAGTGAATGGGTACAGTTTAAGGGGAATTTCTCAGTGAGCGGGGACAGTTTATGGGGAGTTTCTCAGTGAGTAGGGACAGTTTATGGGGAGTTTCTCAGTGAATGGGGACAGTTTATGGGGAGTTTCTCAGTGAGTGGGGGCAATTTATGGGGAGTTTCTCAGTGAGTGGGGGCAATTTATGGGGAGTTTCTCAGTGAATGGGGACAGTTTATGGGGAGTTTCTCAGTGAGTGGGGGCAATTTATGGGGAGTTTCTCAGTGTGGGGACAGTTTATGGGGAGTTTCTCAGTGAATGGGGATGTTTTATGGGGAGTTTCTAAGTGAGTGGGGACAGTTTATGGGGAGTTTCTCAGTGAGCGGGGACAGTTTCTGGGGAGCTTCTCAGTCGGTGGGGACAGTTTTAGGAGAGTTTCTCAGTGAATGGGGACACTTTATGGGGAGTTTCTCAGTGAATGGGGACAGTTTATGGAGAGTTTCTCAGTGAATGGGGACAGTTTATGGGGAGTTTCTCAGTGAATGGAGACAGTTTATGGGGAGTTTCTCAGTGAGTGGGGGCAATTTATGGGGAGTTTCTCAGTGAGTGGGGACAGTTTATGGGGAGTTTCTCAGTGAATGGGGATGGTTTATGGGGAGTTTCTAAGTGAGTGGGGACAGTTTATGGGGAGTTTCTCAGTGAGCGGGGACAGTTTCTGGGGAGTTTCTCAGTCGGTGGGGACAGTTTTAGAAGAGTTTCTCAGTGAATGGGCACACTTTATGGGGAGTTTCTCAGTGAATGGGGACAGTTTATGGAGAGTTTCTCAGTGAATGGGGACAGTTTATGGGGAGTTTCTCAGTGAATGGAGACAGTTTATGGGGAGTTTCTCAGTGAGTGGGGACAGTTTATGGGGAGTTTCTCAGTGAATGGGGACAGTTTATGGGGAGTTTCTCAGTGAATGGGGACAGTTTATGGGGAGTTTCTCAGTGAGCGGGGACAATTTATGGGGAGTTTCTCAGTGAACGGGGACAGTTTATGGGGAGTTTCTCAGTGAACGGGGACAGTTTATGGGAGGGTTCACAGCGTTTGGGGACAATTCATGGGGAGTTTCTCAGTGAATGGGGACAATTTATGGGGAGTTTCTCAGTGAACGGGGACAGTTTATGCGGAGTTTCTCAGTGAATAGGGACGGTTTATGGGGAGTTTCTAAGTATGTCGGGACAGTTTATGGGGAGTTTCTCAGTGAATGGGGACAGTTTATGGGGAGTTTCTCAGTGAATGGAGACAGTTTATGGGGAATTTCTCAGTGAGCGGGGACAATTTATGGGGAGTTTCTCAGTGAGTGGGGACAGTTTATGGGGAGTTTCTCAGTGAATGGGGACGGTTTATGGGGAGTTTCTAAGTGAGTGGGGACAGTTTATGGGGAGTTTCTCAGTGAGCGGGTACAGTTTCTGGGGAGTTTCTCAGTCGGTGGCGACAGTTTAAGGAGAGTTTCTCAGTGAATGGGGACACTTTATGGGGAGTTTGTCAGTAAATGGGGACAGTTTATGGAGAGTTTCTCAGTGAATGGGGACAGTTTATGGGGAGTTTCTCAGTGAATGGAGACAGTTTATGGGGAGTTTCTCAGTGAGTGGGGACAGTTTATGGGGAGTTTCTCAGTGAATGGGGACAGTTTATGGGGAGTTTCTCAGTGAATGGGGACAGTTTATGGGGAGTTTCTCAGTGAGCGGGGACAATTTATGGGGCGTTTCTCAGTAAATGGGGACAGTTTATGGGGAGTTTCTCAGTGAACGGGGACAGTTTATGGGAGGATTCTCAGCGTTTGGGGACAATTCATGGGAAGTTTCTCAGTGAATGGGGACAGTTTATGGGGAGTTTCTCAGTGAGCGGGGACAATTTATGGGGAGTTTCTCAGTGAATGGGGACAGTTTATGGGGAGTTTCTCAGTGAACGGGGACAGTTTATGGGAGGCTTCACAGCGTTTGGGGACAATTCATGGGGAGTTTCTCAGTGAATGGGGACAATTTATGGGGAGTTTCTCAGTGAACGGGGACAGTTTATGCGGAGTTTCTCAGTGAATAGGGACGGTTTATGGGGAGTTTCTAAGTATGTGGGGACAGTTTATGGGGAGTTTCTCAGTGAATGGGGACAGTTTATGGGGAGTTTCTCAGTGAATGGAGACAGTTTATCGGGAGTTTCTCAGTGAGTGGGGACAGTTTATTTTGAGTTTCTCAGTGAATGGGGACAGTTTATGGGGAATTTCTCCGTGAGCGGGGACAATTTATGGGGAGTTTCTCAGTGAGTGGGGACAGTTTATGGGGAGTTTCTCAGTGAATGGGGACGGTTTATGGGGAGTTTCTAAGTGAGTGGGGACAGTTTATGGGGAGTTTCTCAGTGAGCGGGTACAGTTTCTGGGGAGTTTCTCAGTCGGTGGCGACAGTTTAAGGAGAGTTTCTCAGTGAATGGGGACAGTTTATGGGGAGTTTCTCAGTGAATGGGGACAGTTTATGGAGAGTTTCTCAGTGAATGGGGACAGTTTATGGGGAGTTTCTCAGTGAATGGAGACAGTTTATGGGGAGTTTCTCAGTGAGTGGGGACAGTTTATGGGGAGTTTCTCAGTGAATGGGGACAGTTTATGGGGAGTTTCTTAGTGAATGGGGACAGTTTATGGGGAGTTTCTCAGTGAGCGGGGACAATTTATGGGGCGTTTCTCAGTGAATGGGGACAGTTTATGGGGAGTTTCTCAGTGAACGGGGACAGTTTATGGGAGGATTCTCAGCGTTTGGCGACAATTCATGGGAAGTTTCTCAGTGAATGGGGACAGTTTATGGGGAGTTTCTCAGTGAACGGGGACAGTTTATGCGGAGTTTCTCAGTGAATGGGGACGGTTTATGGGGAGTTTCTAAGTATGTGGGGACAGTTCATGGGGAGTTTCTCAGTGAGCGGGGACAGTTTCTGGGGAGTTTCTCAGTCGGTGGGGACAGTTCAAGGAGAGTTTCTCAGTGAATGGGGACACTTTATGGGGAGTTTCTCAGTGAATGGGGACAGTTTATGGAGAGTTTCTCAGTGAATGGGGACAGTTTATGGGGAGTTTCTCAGTGAATGGAGAGAGTTTATGGGGAGTTTCTCACTGAATGGGGACAGTTTATGGGGAGTTTCTCAGTGAACGGGGACAGTTTATGGGAGGGTTCTCAGCGTTTGGGGACAATTCATGGGGAGTTTCTCAGTGAATGGGGACAGTTTATGGGGAGTTTCTCAGTGAAGGGGTACAGTTTATGGGGAGTTTCTCAGTGAATGGGGACAGTTTATGGGGAGCTTCTCAGTGAATGGGGACAGTTTATGGGGAGTTTCTCAGTGAATGGGGACAGTTTATGGGGCATTTCTCAGTGAATGGGGACAGTTAATTGGGAGTTTCTCAGTGAATGGGTACAGTTTATGGGGATTTTTTCCTGAGTGAGGACAATTTATGGGGAGTTTCTCAGTGAATGGGGACAGTTTATGGGGAGTTTCTCAGTGAGTGGGGACAGTTTATGGAGAGTTTCTCAGTGAATGGGAACAGTTTATGGGGAGTTTCTCAGTGATTGGGACAGTTTATGAGGAGTTTCTCAGTGAGTGGGTACAGTTTAAGGGGAGTTTCTCAGTGAGCGGGGACAGTTTATGGGGAGTTTCTCAGTGAATGGCGTCAGTTTATGGGGAGTTTCTCAGTGAATTGGGACAGTTTATGAGGTGTTTCTCAGTGAGTGGGTACAGTTTAAGGGGAGTTTCTCAGTGAGTGTGGACAGTTTATGGGGAGTTTCAGTGATTGGCGACAGTTTATGCGGAGTTTCTCAGTGAATGGGTACAGTTTAAGGGGAATTTCTCAGTGAGCGGGTACAGTTTATGGGGAGTTTCTCAGTGAGTAGGGACAGTTTATGGGGAGTTTCTCAGGAAATGGGGATGGTTTATGGGGAGTTTCTCAGTGAGTGGGGACAGTTTATGGGAAGTTTCTCAGTGAGTGGGGACAATTTATGGGGAGTTTCTCAGTGAGTGGGGACAGTTTATGGGGAGTTTCGCAGTGAATGGGGACGGTTTATGGGGAGTTTCTAAGTGAGTGGGGACAGTTTATGGGGAGTTTCTCAGTGAAGTGGGGACAGTTTCTGGGGAGTTTCTCAGTCGTTGGGAACAGTTCAAGGAAAGTTTCTCAGTGAATGGGGACACTTTATGGGGAGTTTCTCAGTGAATGGGGACAGTTTATGGGGAGTTTCTCAGTGAATCGAGACAGTTTATGGGGAGTTTCTCAGTGAGTGGGGACAGTTTATGGGGAGTTTCTCAGTGCGCGGGGACAATTTATGGGGAGTTTCTCAGTGAAGGGGTACAGTTTATGGGGAGTTTCTCAGTGAATGGGGACAGCTGATGGGGAGTTTCTCAGTGAAGGGGTACAGTTTATGGGGAGTTTCTCAGTGAATGGGGACAGTTTATGGGGAGTTTCTCAGTGAATGGGGACAGTTTATGGGGAGTTTCTCAGTGAATGGGGACAGTTTATGGGGAGTTTCTCAGTGAATGGGGACAGTTTATGGGGCATTTCTCAGTGAATGGGGACAGTTAATTGGGAGTTTCTCAGTGAATGGGTACAGTTTATGGGGATTTTTTCCTGAGTGGGGACAATTTATGGGGAGTTTCTCAGTGAATGGGGACAGTTTATGGGGAGTTTCTCAGTGAGTGGGGACAGTTTATGGAGAGTTTCTCAGTGAATGGGGACAGTTTACGGGGGGTTTCTCAGTGATTGGGACAGTTTATGAGGAGTTTCTCAGTGAGCGGGTACAGTTTAAGGGGAGTTTCTCAGTGAGCGGGGACAGTTTATGGGGAGTTTCTCAGTGAATGGCGACAGTTTATGGGGAGTTTCTCAGTGAATTGGGACAGTTTATGAGGTGTTTCTCAGTGAGTGGGTACAGTTTAAGGGGAGTTTCTCAGTGAGTGTGGACAGTTTATGGGGAGTTTCAGTGATTGGCGACAGTTTATGCGGAGTTTCTCAGTGAATGGGTACAGTTTAAGGGGAATTTCTCAGTGAGCGGGGACAGTTTATGGGGAGTTTCTCAGTGAGTAGGGACAGTTTATGGGAGGGTTCTCAGCGTTTGGGGACAATTCATGGGGAGTTTCTCAGTGAATGGGGACAGTTTCTGGGGAGTTTCTCAGTGAAGGGGTACAGTTTATGGGGAGTTTCTCAGTGAATGGGGACGGTTTATGGGGAGCTTCTAAGTGAGTGGGGACAGTTTATGGGGAGTTTCTCAGTGAGTGGGGACAGTTTCTCTCAGTCGGTGGGGACAGTTTAAGGAGAGTTTCTCAGTGAATGGGGAAAATTTATGGGGAGTTTCTCAGTGAATGGGGACAGTTTATGGAGAGTTTCTCAGTGAATGGGGACAGTTTATGGGGAGTTTCTCAGTGAATGGAGACAGTTTATGGGGAGTTTCTCAGTGAGTGGGGACAGTTTATGGGGAGTTTCTCAGTGAATGGGGACAGTTTATGGGGAGTTTCTCAGTGAATGGGGACAGTTTATGGGGAGTTTCTCAGTGAGCGGGGATAATTTATGGGGAGTTTCTCAGTGAACGGGGACAGTTTATGGGAGGGTTTTCAGCGTTTGGGGACAATTCATGGGGAGTTTCTCAGTGAATGGGGACAGTTTCTGGGGAGTTTCTCAGTGAAGGGGTACAGTTTATGGGGAGTTTCTCAGTGAATGGGGACAGTTTATGGGGAGTTTCTCAGTGAATGGGGACAGTTTATGGGGAGTTTCTCAGTGAATGGGGACAGTTTATGGGGCATTTCTCAGTGAATGGGGACAGTTAATTGGGAGTTTCTCAGTGAATGGGTACAGTTTATGGGGATTTTTTCCTGAGTGGGGACAATTTATGGGGAGTTTCTCAGTGAATGGGGACAGTTTATGGGGAGTTTCTCAGTGAGTGGGGACAGTTTATGGAGAGTTTCTCAGTGAATGGGGACAGTTTATGGGGAGTTTCTCAGTGAGTGGGGACAGTTTATGGAGAGTTTCTCAGTGAATGGGGACAGTTTATGGGGAGTTTCTCAGTGATTGGGACAGTTTATGAGGAGTTTCTCAGTGAGTGGGTACAGTTTAAGTGGAGTTTCTCAGTGAGCGGGGACAGTTTATGGGGAGCTTCTCAGTGAATGGCGACAGTTTATGGGGAGTTTCTCAGTGAATTGGGACAGTTTATGAGGTGTTTCTCAGTGAGTGGGTACAGTTTAAGGGGAGTTTCTCAGTGAGTGTGGACAGTTTATGGGGAGTTTCAGTGATTGGCGACAGTTTATGCGGAGTTTCTCAGTGAATGGGTACAGTTTAAGGGGAATATCTCAGTGAGCGGGGACAGTTTATGGGGAGTTTCTCAGTGAGTAGGGACAGTTTATGGGGAGTTTCTCAGGAAATGGGGATGGTTTATGGTGAGTTTCTCAGTGAGTGGGGACAGTTTATGGGGAGTTTCTCAGTGAGTGGGGACAATTTATGGGGAGTTTCTCAGTGAGTGGGGACAGTTTATGGGGAGTTTCTCAGTGAATGGGGACGGTTTATGGGGAGTTTCTAAGTGAGTGGGGACAGTTTATGGGGAGTTTCTCAGTGAGTGGGGACAGTTTTTCTCAGTCGGTGGGGACAGTTTAAGGAGAGTTTCTCAGTGAATGGGGAAACTTTATGGGGAGTTTCTCAGTGAATGGGGACAGTTTATGGACAGTTTCTCAGTGAATGGGGACAGTTTATGGGGAGTTTCTCAGTGAATGGAGACAGTTTATGGGGAGTTTCTCAGTGAGTGGGGACAGTTTATGGGGAGTTTCTCAGTGAATGGGGACAGTTCATGGGGAGTTTCTCAGTGAATGGGGACAGTTTATGGGGAGTTTCTCAGTGAGCGGGGACAATTTATGGGGAGTTTCTCAGTGAACGGGGACAGTTTATGGGAGGGTTCTCAGCGTTTGGGGACAATTCATGGGGAGTTTCTCAGTGAATGGGGACAGTTTCTGGGGAGTTTCTCAGTGAAGGGGTACAGTTTATGGGGAGTTTCTCAGTGAATGGGGACAGTTTATGGGGAGTTTCTCAGTGAATGGGGACAGTTTATGGGGCATTTCTCAGTGAATGGGGACAGTTAATTGGGAGTTTCTCAGTGAATGGGTACAGTTTATGGGGATTTTTTCCTGAGTGGGGACAATTTATGGGGACTTTCTCAGTGAATGGGGACAGTTTATGGGGAGTTTCTCAGTGAGTGGGGACAGTTTATGGAGAGTTTCTCAGTGAATGGGGACAGTTTTTGGGGAGTTTCTCAGTGAGTGGGGACAGTTTATGGAGAGTTTCTCAGTGAATGGGGACAGTTTATGGGGAGTTTCTCAGTGATTGGGACAGTTTATGAGGAGTTTCTCAGTGAGTGGGTACAGTTTGTGGAGTTTCTCAGTGAGCGGGGACAGTTTATGGGGAGTTTCTCAGTGAATGGCGACAGTTTATGGGGAGTTTTTCAGTGAATTGGGACAGTTTATGAGGTGTTTCTCAGAGTGGGTACAGTTTAAGGGGAGTTTCTCAGTGAGTGTGGACAGTTTATGGGGAGTTTCAGTGATTGGCGACAGTTTATGCGGAGTTTCTCAGTGAATGGGTACTGTTTAAGGGGAATTTCTCAGTGTGCGGGGACAGTTTATGGGGAGTTTCTCAGTGAGTAGGGACAGTTCATGGGGAGTTTCTCAGGAAATGGGGATGGTTTATGGGGAGTTTCTCAGTGAGTGGGGACAGTTTATAGGGAGTTTCTCAGTGAGTGGGGACAGTTTTTCTCAGTCGGTGGGGACAGTTTAAGGAGAGTTTCTCAGTGAATGGGGAAACTTTATGGGGAGTTTCTCAGTGAATGGGGACAGTTTATGGAGAGTTTCTCAGTGAATGGGGACAGTTTATGGGAAGTTTCTCAGTGAATGGAGACAGTTTATGGGGAGTTTCTCAGTGAGTGGGGACAGTTTATGGGGAGTTTCTCAGTGAATGGGGACAGTTTATGGGGAGTTTCTCAGTGAATGGGGACAGTTTATGGGGAGTTTCTCAGTGAGCGGGGACAATTTATGGGGAGTTTCTCAGTGAACGGGGACAGTTTATGGGAGGGTTCTCAGCGTTTGGGGACAATTCATGGGGAGTTTCTCAGTGAATGGGGACAGTTTCTGGGGAGTTTCTCAGTGAAGGGGTACAGTTTATGGGGAGTTTCTCAGTGAATGGGGACAGTTTATGGGGAGTTTCTCAGTGAATGGGGACAGTTTATGGGGAGTTTCTCAGTGAATGGGGACAGTTTATGGGGCATTTCTCAGTGAATGGGGACAGTTAATTGGGAGTTTCTCAGTGAATGGGTACAGTTTATGGGGATTTTTTCCTGAGTGGGGACAATTTATGGGGACTTTCTCAGTGAATGGGGACAGTTTATGGGGAGTTTCTCAGTGAGTGGGGACAGTTTATGGAGAGTTTCTCAGTGAATGGGGACAGTTTATGGGGAGTTTCTCAGTGAGTGGGGACAGTTTATGGAGAGTTTCTCAGTGAATGGGGACAGTTTATGGGGAGTTTCTCAGTGAT
Source organism: Pristiophorus japonicus (assembly GCF_044704955.1). Lineage (NCBI taxonomy): Eukaryota > Metazoa > Chordata > Chondrichthyes > Pristiophoridae > Pristiophorus > Pristiophorus japonicus. The sequence continues at coordinate 48,800,007 of NC_091993.1, forward strand.
TGGGACAGTTTATGAGGAGTTTCTCAGTGAGTGGGTACAGTTTAAGTGGAGTTTCTCAGTGAGCGGGGACAGTTTATGGGGAGTTTCTCAGTGAATGGCGACAGTTTATGGGGAGTTTCTCAGTGAATTGGGACAGTTTATGAGTTGTTTCTCAGTGAGTGGGTACAGTTTAAGGGGAGTTTCTCAGTGAGTGTGGACAGTTTATGGGGAGTTTCAGTGATTGGCGACAGTTTATGCGGAGTTTCTCAGTGAATGGGTACTGTTTATAGGGGAATTTCTCAGTGTGCGGGGACAGTTTATGGGGAGTTTCTCAGTGAGTAGGGACAGTTTATGGGGAGTTTCTCAGGAAATGGGGATGGTTTATGGGGAGTTTCTCAGTGAGTGGGGACAGTTTATGGGGAGTTTCTCAGTCATTGGGAACAGTTTAAGGAAAGTTTCTCCGTGAATGGGGACACTTTATGGGGAGTTTCTCAGTGAATGGGGACAATTTATGGAGAGTTTCTCAGTGAATGGGGACAGTTTATGGGGAGTTTCTCAGTGAATGGTGACAGTTTATGGGGAGTTTCTCAGTGAATGGAGACAGTTTATGGGGAGTTTCTCAGTGAGTGGGGACAGTTTATGGGGAGTTTCTCAGCGAATGGGGACAGTTTATGGGGAGTTTCTCAGTGAATGGGGACAGTTTATGGGGAGTTTCTCAGTGAGCGGGGACAGTTTATGGGGAGTTTCTCAGTGAAGGGGTACCGTTTATGGTGAGTTTCTCAGTGAATGGGGACAGTTTATGGGGAGTTTCTCAGTGAATGGGGACAGTTTATGGGGAGTTTCTCAATGAATGGGGACAGTTTATGGGGAGTTTCTCAGTGAATGGGGACAGTTTATGGGGAGTTTCTCAGTGAAGGGGACAGTTTATGGGGAGTTTCTCAGTGAATGGGGACAGTTTATGGGGAGTTTCTCAGTGAACGGGGACAGTTTATGGGAGGGTTCTCAGCGTTTGGGGACAATTCATGGGGAGTTTCTCAGTGAGTGGGGACAGTTTATGGGGAGTTTCTCAGTGAAGGGGTACAGTTTATGGGGAGTTTCTCAGTGAATGGGGACAGTTTATGGGGAGTTTCTCAGTGAATGGGGACAGTTTATGGGGAGTTTCTCAGTGAATGGGGACAGTTAATTGGGAGTTTCTCAGTGAATGGGTACAGTTTATGGGGATTTTTTCCTGTGTGGGGACAATTTATGGGGAGTTTCTCAGTGAATGGGGACAGTTTATGGGGAGTTTCTCAGTGAGTGGGGACAGTTTATGGAGAGTTTCTCAGTGAATGGGGACAGTTTATAGGGAGTTTCTCAGTGATTGGGACAGTTTATGAGGAGTTTCTCAGTGAGTGGGTACAGTTTATGGGGAGTTTCTCAGTGAGCGGGGACAGTTTATGGGGAGTTTCTCAGTGAATGGCGACAGTTTATGGGGAGTTTCTCAGTGAATTGGGACAGTTTATGAGGAGTTTCTCAGTGAGTGGGTACAGTTTAAGGGGAGTTTCTCAGTGAGTGTGGACAGTTTATGGGGAGTTTCAGTGATTGGCGACAGTTTATGCGGAGTTTCTCAGTGAATGGGTACAGTTTAAGGGGAATTTCTCAGTGAGCGGGGACAGTTTATGGGGAGTTTCTCAGTGAGTAGGGACAGTTTATGGGGAGTTTCTCAGGAAATGGGGATGGTTTATGGGGAGTTTCTCAGTGAGTGGGGACAGTTTATGGGGAGTTTCTCAGTGAGTGGGGACAATTTATGGGGAGTTTCTCAGTGAGTGGGACAGTTTATGGGGAATTTCTCAGTGAATGGGGACGGTTTATGGGGAGTTTCTAAGTGAGTGGGGACAGTTTATGGGGAGTTTCTCAGTGAATGGAGACAGTTTATGGGGAGTTTCTCAGTGAATGGAGACAGTTTATGGGGAGTTTCTCAGTGAGTGGGGACAGTTTATGGGGAGTTTCTCAGTGAATGGGGACAGTTTATGGGGAGTTTCTCAGTGAATGGGTACAGTTTATGGGGAGTTTCTCAGTGAGCGGGGACAGTTTATGGGGAGTTTCTCAGTGAAGGGGTACAGTTTATGGGGAGTTTCTCAGTGAATGGGGACAGTTTATGGGGAGTTTCTCAGTGAATGGGGACAGTTTATGGGGAGTTTCTCAATGAATGGGGGCAGTTTATGGGGAGTTTCTCAGTGAATGGGGACAGTTTATGGGGATTTTTTCCTGAGTGGGGACAATTTATGGGGAGTTTCTCAGTGAATGGGGACAGTTTATGGGGAGTTTCTCAGTGAGTGGGTACAGTTTATGGAGAGTTTCTCAGTGAATGGGGACAGTTTACGGGGAGTTTCTCAGTGATTGGGACAGTTTATGAGGAGTTTCTCAGTGAGCGGGTACAGTTTAAGGGGAGTTTCTCAGTGAGCGGGGACAGTTTATGGGGAGTTTCTCAGTGAATGGCGACAGTTTATGGGGAGTTTCTCAATGAATTGGGACAGTTTATGAGGTGTTTCTCAGTGAGTGGGTACAGTTTAAGGGGAGTTTCTCTGTGAGTGTGGACAATTTATGGGGAGTTTCAGTGATTGGCGACAGTTTATGCGGAGTTTCTCAGTGAATGGGTACAGTTTAAGGGGAATTTCTCAGTGAGCGGGGACAGTTTATGGGGAGTTTCTCAGTGAGTAGGGACAGTTTATGGGGAGTTTCTCAGGAAATGGGGATGGTTTATGGGGAGTTTCTCAGTGAGTGGGGACAGTTTATGGGGAGTTTCTCAGTGAGTGGGGACAATTTATGGGGAGTTTCTCAGTGAGTGGGGACAGTTTATGGGGAGTTTCTCAGTGAATGGGGATGGTTTATGGGGAGTTTCTAAGTGAGTGGGGACAGTTTATGGGGAGTTTCTCAGTGAGCGGGGACAGTTTCTCTCAGTCGGTGGGGACAGTTTAAGGAGAGTTTCTCAGTGAATGGAGAAACTTTATGGGGAGTTTCTCAGTGAATGGGGACAGTTTATGGAGAGTTTCTCAGTGAATGGGGACAGTTTATGGGGAGTTTCTCAGTGAATGGAGACAGTTTATGGGGAGTTTCTCAGTGAGTGGGGACAGTTTATGGGGAGTTTCTCAGTGAATGGGGACAGTTTATGGGGAGTTTCTCAATGAATGGGGACAGTTTATGGGGAGTTTCTCAGTGAATGGGGACAGTTTATGGGGAGTTTCTCAGTGAATGGGGACAGTTTATGGGGAGTTTCTCAGTGAATGGGGACAGTTTATGGGGAGTTTCTCAGTGAACGGGGACAGTTTATGGGAGGGTTCTCAGCGTTTGGGGACAATTCATGGGGAGTTTCTCAGTGAGTGGGGACAGTTTATGGGGAGTTTCTCAGTGAAGGGGTACAGTTTATGGGGAGTTTCTCAGTGAATGGGGACAGTTTATGGGGAGTTTCTCAGTGAATGGGGACAGTTTATGGGGAGTTTCTCAGTGAATGGGGACAGTTAATTGGGAGTTTCTCAGTGAATGGGTACAGTTTATGGGGATTTTTTCCTGAGTGGGGACAATTTATGGGGAGTTTCTCAGTGAATGGGGACAGTTTATGGGGAGTTTCTCAGTGAGTGGGGACAGTTTATGGAGAGTTTCTCAGTGAATGGGAACAGTTTATAGGGAGTTTCTCAGTGATTGGGACAGTTTATGAGGAGTTTCTCAGTGAGTGGGTACAGTTTAAGGGGAGTTTCTCAGTGAGCGGGGACAGTTTATGGGGAGTTTCTCAGTGAATGGCGACAGTTTATGGGGAGTTTCTCAGTGAATTGGGACAGTTTATGAGGAGTTTCTCAGTGAGTGGGTACAGTTTAAGGGGAGTTTCTCAGTGAGTGTGGACAGTTTATGGGGAGTTTCAGTGATTGGCGACAGTTTATGCGGAGTTTCTCAGTGAATGGGTACAGTTTAAGGGGAATTTCTCAGTGAGCGGGGACAGTTTATGGGGAGTTTCTCAGTGAGTAGGGACAGTTTATGGGGAGTTTCTCAGGAAATGGGGATGGTTTATGGGGAGTTTCTCAGTGAGTGGGGACAGTTTATGGGGAGTTTCTCAGTGAGTGGGGACAATTTATGGGGAGTTTCTCAGTGAGTGGGACAGTTTATGGGGAATTTCTCAGTGAATGGGGACGGTTTATGGGGAGTTTCTAAGTGAGTGGGGACAGTTTATGGGGAGTTTCTCAGTGAATGGAGACAGTTTATGGGGAGTTTCTCAGTGAATGGAGACAGTTTATGGGGAGTTTCTCAGTGAGTGGGGACAGTTTATGGGGAGTTTCTCAGTGAATGGGGACAGTTTATGGGGAGTTTCTCAGTGAATGGGGACAGTTTATGGGGAGTTTCTCAGTGAGCGGGGACAGTTTATGGGGAGTTTCTCAGTGAAGGGGTACAGTTTATGGGGAGTTTCTCAGTGAATGGGGACAGTTTATGGGGAGTTTGTCAGTGAATGGGGACAGTTTATGGGGAGTTTCTCAGTGAGCGGGGACAATTTATGGGGAGTTTCTCAGTGAACGGGGACAGTTTATGGGAGGGTTCTCAGCGTTTGGGGACAATTCATGGGGAGTTTCTCAGTGAATGGGGACAGTTTCTGGGGAGTTTCTCAGTGAAGGGGTACAGTTTATGGGGAGTTTCTCAGTGAATGGGGACAGTTTATGGGGAGTTTCTCAGTGAATGGGGACAGTTTATGGGGAGTTTCTCAGTGAATGGGGACAGTTTATGGGGCATTTCTCAGTGAATGGGGACAGTTAATTGGGAGTTTCTCAGTGAATGGGTACAGTTTATGGGGATTTTTTCCTGAGTGGGGACAATTTATGGGGACTTTCTCAGTGAATGGGGACAGTTTATGGGGAGTTTCTCAGTGAGTGGGGACAGTTTATGGAGAGTTTCTCAGTGAATGGGGACAGTTTATGGGGAGTTTCTCAGTGAGTGGGGACAGTTTATGGAGAGTTTCTCAGTGAATGGGGACAGTTTATGGGGAGTTTCTCAGTGATTGGGACAGTTTATGAGGAGTTTCTCAGTGAGTGGGTACAGTTTAAGTGGAGTTTCTCAGTGAGCGGGGACAGTTTATGGGGAGTTTCTCAGTGAATGGCGACAGTTTATGGGGAGTTTCTCAGTGAATTGGGACAGTTTATGAGTTGTTTCTCAGTGAGTGGGTACAGTTTAAGGGGAGTTTCTCAGTGAGTGTGGACAGTTTATGGGGAGTTTCAGTGATTGGCGACAGTTTATGCGGAGTTTCTCAGTGAATGGGTACTGTTTATAGGGGAATTTCTCAGTGTGCGGGGACAGTTTATGGGGAGTTTCTCAGTGAGTAGGGACAGTTTATGGGGAGTTTCTCAGGAAATGGGGATGGTTTATGGGGAGTTTCTCAGTGAGTGGGGACAGTTTATGGGGAGTTTCTCAGTCATTGGGAACAGTTTAAGGAAAGTTTCTCCGTGAATGGGGAAACTTTATGGGGAGTTTCTCAGTGAATGGGGACAATTTATGGAGAGTTTCTCAGTGAATGGGGACAGTTTATGGGGAGTTTCTCAGTGAATGGAGACAGTTTATGGGGAGTTTCTCAGTGAATGGAGACAGTTTATGGGGAGTTTCTCAGTGAGTGGGGACAGTTTATGGGGAGTTTCTCAGCGAATGGGGACAGTTTATGGGGAGTTTCTCAGTGAATGGGGACAGTTTATGGGGAGTTTCTCAGTGAGCGGGGACAGTTTATGGGGAGTTTCTCAGTGAAGGGGTACCGTTTATGGTGAGTTTCTCAGTGAATGGGGACAGTTTATGGGGAGTTTCTCAGTGAATGGGGACAGTTTATGGGGAGTTTCTCAATGAATGGGGACAGTTTATGGGGAGTTTCTCAGTGAATGGGGACAGTTTATGGGGAGTTTCTCAGTGAATGGGGACAGTTTATGGGGAGTTTCTCAGTGAATGGGGACAGTTTATGGGGAGTTTCTCAGTGAACGGGGACAGTTTATGGGAGGGTTCTCAGCGTTTGGGGACAATTCATGGGGAGTTTCTCAGTGAGTGGGGACAGTTTATGGGGAGTATCTCAGTGAAGGGGTACAGTTTATGGGGAGTTTCTCAGTGAATGGGGACAGTTTATGGGGAGTTTCTCAGTGAATGGGGACAGTTTATGGGGAGTTTCTCAGTGAATGGGGACAGTTAATTGGGAGTTTCTCAGTGAATGGGTACAGTTTATGGGGATTTTTTCCTGTGTGGGGACAATTTATGGGGAGTTTCTCAGTGAATGGGGACAGTTTATGGGGAGTTTCTCAGTGAGTGGGGACAGTTTATGGAGAGTTTCTCAGTGAATGGGGACAGTTTATAGGGAGTTTCTCAGTGATTGGGACAGTTTATGAGGAGTTTCTCAGTGAGTGGGTACAGTTTATGGGGAGTTTCTCAGTGAGCGGGGACAGTTTATGGGGAGTTTCTCAGTGAATGGCGACAGTTTATGGGGAGTTTCTCAGTGAATTGGGACAGTTTATGAGGAGTTTCTCAGTGAGTGGGTACAGTTTAAGGGGAGTTTCTCAGTGAGTGTGGACAGTTTATGGGGAGTTTCAGTGATTGGCGACAGTTTATGCGGAGTTTCTCAGTGAATGGGTACAGTTTAAGGGGAATTTCTCAGTGAGCGGGGACAGTTTATGGGGAGTTTCTCAGTGAGTAGGGACAGTTTATGGGGAGTTTCTCAGGAAATGGGGATGGTTTATGGGGAGTTTCTCAGTGAGTGGGGAGAGTTTATGGGGAGTTTCTCAGTGAGTGGGGACAATTTATGGGGAGTTTCTCAGTGAGTGGGACAGTTTATGGGGAATTTCTCAGTGAATGGGGACGGTTTATGGGGAGTTTCTAAGTGAGTGGGGACAGTTTATGGGGAGTTTCTCAGTGAATGGAGACAGTTTATGGGGAGTTTCTCAGTGAATGGAGACAGTTTATGGGGAGTTTCTCAGTGAGTGGGGACAGTTTATGGGGAGTTTCTCAGTGAATGGGGACAGTTTATGGGGAGTTTCTCAGTGAATGGGTACAGTTTATGGGGAGTTTCTCAGTGAGCGGGGACAGTTTATGGGGAGTTTCTCAGTGAAGGGGTACAGTTTATGGGGAGTTTCTCAGTGAATGGGGACAGTTTATGGGGAGTTTCTCAGTGAATGGGGACAGTTTATGGGGAGTTTCTCAATGAATGGGGACAGTTTATGGGGAGTTTCTCAGTGAATGGGGACAGTTTATGGGGATTTTTTCCTGAGTGGGGACAATTTATGGGGAGTTTCTCAGTGAATGGGGACAGTTTATGGGGAGTTTCTCAGTGAGTGGGTACAGTTTATGGAGAGTTTCTCAGTGAATGGGGACAGTTTACGGGGAGTTTCTCAGTGATTGGGACAGTTTATGAGGAGTTTCTCAGTGAGCGGGTACAGTTTAAGGGGAGTTTCTCAGTGAGCGGGGACAGTTTATGGGGAGTTTCTCAGTGAATGGCCACATTTTTTGGGGAGTTTCTCAATGAATTGGGACAGTTTATGAGGTGTTTCTCAGTGAGTGGGTACAGTTTAAGGGGAGTTTCTCTGTGAGTGTGGACAATTTATGGGGAGTTTCAGTGATTGGCGACAGTTTATGCGGAGTTTCTCAGTGAATGGGTACAGTTTAAGGGGAATTTCTCAGTGAGCGGGGACAGTTTATGGGGAGTTTCTCAGTGAGTAGGGACAGTTTATGGGGAGTTTCTCAGGAAATGGGGATGGTTTATGGGGAGTTTCTCAGTGAGTGGGGACAGTTTATGGGGAGTTTCTCAGTGAGTGGGGACAATTTATGGGGAGTTTCTCAGTGAGTGGGGACAGTTTATGGGGAGTTTCTCAGTGAATGGGGATGGTTTATGGGGAGTTTCTAAGTGAGTGGGGACAGTTTATGGGGAGTTTCTCAGTGAGCGGGGACAGTTTCTCTCAGTCGGTGGGGACAGTTTAAGGAGAGTTTCTCAGTGAATGGAGAAACTTTATGGGGAGTTTCTCAGTGAATGGGGACAGTTTATGGAGAGTTTCTCAGTGAATGGGGACAGTTTATGGGGAGTTTCTCAGTGAATGGAGACAGTTTATGGGGAGTTTCTCAGTGAGTGGGGACAGTTTATGGGGAGTTTCTCAGTGAATGCGGACAGTTTATGGGGAGTTTCTCAATGAATGGGGACAGTTTATGGGGAGTTTCTCAGTGAATGGGGACAGTTTATGGGGAGTTTCTCAGTGAATGGGGACAGTTTATGGGGAGTTTCTCAGTGAATGGGGACAGTTTATGGGGAGTTTCTCAGTGGACGGGGACAGTTTATGGGAGGGTTCTCAGCGTTTGGGGACAATTCATGGGGAGTTTCTCAGTGAATGGGTACAGTTTATGGGGATTTTTTCCTGAGTGGGAACAATTTATGGGGAGTTTCTCAGTGAATGGGGACAGTTTATGGGGAGTTTCTCAGTGAGTGGGGACAGTTTATGGAGAGTTTCTCAGTGAATGGGGACAGTTTATAGGGAGTTTCTCAGTGATTGGGACAGTTTATGAGGAGTTTCTCAGTGAGTGGGTACAGTTTAAGGGGAGTTTCTCAGTGAGCGGGGACAGTTTATGGGGAGTTTCTCAGTGAATGGCGACAGTTTATGGGGAGTTTCTCAGTGAATTGGGACAGTTTATGAGGAGTTTCTCAGTGAGTGGGTACAGTTTAAGGGGAGTTTCTCAGTGAGTGTGGACAGTTTATGGGGAGTTTCAGTGATTGGCGACAGTTTATGCGGAGTTTCTCAGTGAATGGGTACAGTTTAAGGGGAATTTCTCAGTGAGCGGGGACAGTTTATGGGGAGTTTCTCAGTGAGTAGGGACAGTTTATGGGGAGTTTCTCAGGAAATGGGGATGGTTTATGGGGAGTTTCTCAGTGAGTGGGGACAGTTTATGGGGAGTTTCTCAGTGAGTGGGGACAATTTATGGGGAGTTTCTCAGTGAGTGGGACAGTTTATGGGGAATTTCTCAGTGAATGGGGACGGTTTATGGGGAGTTTCTAAGTGAGTGGGGACAGTTTATGGGGAGTTTCTCAGTGAATGGAGACAGTTTATGGGGAGTTTCTCAGTGAATGGAGACAGTTTATGGGGAGTTTCTCAGTGAGTGGGGACAGTTTATAGGGAGTTTCTCAGTGAATGGGGACAGTTTATGGGGAGTTTCTCAGTGAATGGGGACAGTTTATGGGGAGTTTCTCAGTGAGCGGGGACAGTTTATGGGGAGTTTCTCAGTGAAGGGGTACAGTTTATGGGGAGTTTCTCAGTGAATGGGGACAGTTTATGGGGAGTTTCTCAGTGAATGGGGACAGTTTATGGGGAGTTTCTCAATGAATGGGGACAGTTTATGGCGAGTTTCTCAGTGAATGGGGACAGTTTATGGGGATTTTTTCCTGAGTGGGGACAATTTATGGGGAGTTTCTCAGTGAATGGGGACAGTTTATGGGGAGTTTCTCAGTGAGTGGGTACAGTTTATGGAGAGTTTCTCAGTGAATGGGGACAGTTTACGGGGAGTTTCTCAGTGATTGGGACAGTTTATGGGGAGTTTCTCAATGAATTGGGACAGTTTATGAGGTGTTTCTCAGTGAGTGGGTACAGTTTAAGGGGAGTTTCTCTGTGAGTGTGGACAATTTATGGGGAGTTTCAGTGATTGGCGACAGTTTATGCGGAGTTTCTCAGTGAATGGGTACAGTTTAAGGGGAATTTCTCAGTGAGCGGGGACAGTTTATGGGGAGTTTCTCAGTGAGTAGGGACAGTTTATGGGGAGTTTCTCAGGAAATGGGGATGGTTTATGGGGAGTTTCTCAGTGAGTGGGGACAGTTTATGGGGAGTTTCTCAGTGAGTGGGGACAATTTATGGGGAGTTTCTCAGTGAGTGGGGACAGTTTATGGGGAGTTTCTCAGTGAATGGGGATGGTTTATGGGGAGTTTCTAAGTGAGTGGGGACAGTTTATGGGGAGTTTCTCAGTGAGCGGGGACAGTTTCTCTCAGTCGGTGGGGACAGTTTAAGGAGAGTTTCTCAGTGAATGGGGAAACTTTATGGGGAGTTTCTCTGTGAATGGGGACAGTTTATGGAGAGTTTCTCAGTGAATGGGGACAGTTTATGGGGAGTTTCTCAGTGAATGGAGACAGTTTATGGGGAGTTTCTCAGTGAGTGGGGACAGTTTATGGGGAGTTTCTCAGTGAATGCGGACAGTTTATGGGGAGTTTCTCAGTGAACGGGGACAGTTTATGGGGAGTTTCTCAGTGAGCGGGGACAATTTATGGGGAGTTTCTCAGTGAATGGGGACAGTTTATGGGGAGTTTCTCAGTGAACGGGGACAGTTTATGGAGCGTTTCTCAGTGAGCGGGGACAGTTTATACGGAGTTTTTCAGTGAGTGGGGACAGTTTATGGGGAGTTTCTCAGTGAGCGGGGGCAGTTTATGGGGAGTTTCTCAGTGAGTGGGGACAGTTTAAGGGGAGTTTCTCAGTGAATGGAGATAGTTTTTGGTGAAGTCCTCAGTGAGTGGGGACCGTTTATGGAGAGTTTCTCAGTGAAAGGTTACGGATTTAACACATACGGTTTCTCTCTGTTCCAGGGAATGAAGAGATTGCAGGATTCCTCCTGGATAATGGAGCCCATTTCTCATCTTATGTTTTACTGGATCACCCAGAGCTCAGCAAACAGCTCCTGCGAAAGCACTTTACAGAACCAAGTAGCCAGTATGAAGGCTCTGACAGGCAAACAGTGAGCAATCCTTTCAACCCAACAGTAACCAATGGCAGCTAAATAGAAACATAGAAACATAGAAAATAGGTGCCGGAATAGGCCATTCGGCCCTTCAAGCCTGCGCCACCATTCACTATGATCATGGCTGATCATGCAACTTCAGTACCATGAGAAAGCTCAATGTTGGCTGCATTTTCTGATCAGTAATTGGCAGCGGGTAACTGAGGCACGAGGGATGTTGTCATCCACTCCTGAACTTCAACCCTTTGGTTAAGGAGCATCTGATCAATCTGATGCAGTGAAATGTATTGATTAGCTATTGGTTTGGTTTTCGACACATTTTGGACAGTTCTGCAGTGCCTGAGTTCTGCCCCTAGAGGTCACTGAGGGACTGAGTAAAGACTGTATGATAATTACATCCGTTTGCTGCAAACCAGCAGAACAAATGTCACCAGCTCAGCACCTGCCCGGGAGTGGGAGAGAGGGATGGGTGAGAGAGGGTGGGGTGAGAGAGAGAGGGTGGGGGTGGGTGGAGGGGGGAGAAAGAGAGAGAGAGGGTGAGGGGGAAGAAAGAGAGGGGTATGTGTGTGTGTGAGGGAAAGTGAGAGAGAGTGGGGGAGGGGGTGAGATAGAGGGTGGGGAGTGTGAGAGAGAGAGGGTTGGGGGTGCTGAGAGCGGGGGGGGGTGGTGGGGTGTGTGAGAGAGAAACTGGGGTGTGGGGGGTGTGTGAGAGAGAGAGCGGGTGTTGAGAGAGAGAGCGGGTGTGTGAGAGAGAGAGGGTGTGAGATAGAGAGAGGGGGTGAGAGAGAGAGAGTGGGTGAGCGAGAGAGGGGGATGAGCGAGAGAAAACATGCGAGGGAAAGCGAGAGGGTGGGGGTGGGTGAGAGAGAAGTGGGGGAAGAGAGAGAGAGAGAGTGGGGGGGGGCGTGCGAGAGAGCGAAAGTGACTGAGTGGGTAACTCTGTGTCTGCCAGGGTGAGAGAGGGATTCTGAGCCTCTGAAACTCGCCCAGCCAGCGTTAGATCCACAAGGCTCCCAACAGCTGAGGGTGCGAGCCTTAACATGGACCAGCGAGCGTCACTCAGGCTCTCCCTAACCCGCGTGGGTAAACCGGACATAGGTGTGTTCCAGGCGGGCTTGGGTCGGGTTTAATATTTTCCCGCTTTAATCCCCCCGACCCCGACCCTCTCCCTCCCATTGGGGGAGGCTTAAAGTCCCCCCCAAGTAATCTGGCCATTTATTCCAATCACTGTCTTGTTTGGTCATTGCATTTCCCTACATAACAACACTGACCGCCCTTTCGAAGTAATTAATTGGCTGTGACTTGTTCCTTCTTATCATGAAGAATCTTTTGAAGTCTTCCAAAGGAACCTGATTCTATTACATGTTGTAATAGTGAAGATCTTCATATTGCTCTTCACCCCGTCTCACTGATCTTTATGCTTCCTTTACAATCAGTGGTTTGCCGTAGAACCTGGCATTTTTGAAGATGATACTATCTGGCAATGGGGAGTGTTGTGCTGCTGGGAGTGCAGTCCAATAGACCCGAGCAGCCCCACAATCCTCTTGTCGGATTTTGCAGGTTCAGGTGTTCTTCACCTCCGCTCCATCTTGCAGGCTTGTTCAATGAAGACTGCTCCTCCTGGCAAATCCTCCAACTGATCCAGCTGTTCTCAGCCATCATTCACTCTCTTTCAGCAATTGTGGTACTGTCTTTACATTTGATTCCCGAGTCCTGATCATTTATGTAAATGGTGAACAACAGTGGTCCCACCAGCGATCCTTGTGCAACATCACCTCCCACCTTCTGCCACCTTTAACCCTTACTCTGTTTTCTGTTTTGTAGCCAGCTAGCTATCCACTCTACTACCTGTCCCCTGATTTTGCATGCTCTGACCTTAGTCGTGAGTCTACAATTGGTACCTTATCGAAGGCTTTTTGAAAATCCAAATATATTATATCTACTGCATTACCTTTGTCTACTCTTTCTGTTACTTCTTCAAAGAATTCAGTGTTGACTATTCTTTATTATATTTTCAGCTTCTAGATTTTTTTTAATATATCCTTGAGTCAAGATCCCATTATCTTTCCTACCACCGATGTTAAGCTAACTGGTCTGTATCTCCTTGGACTTGTTCTAGTAAGAAGGAGGAACTGAGGGAAATCCTTATTGGACGGGAAATTGTGTTGGGGAAATTGAAGGCCGATAAATCCCCAGGGCCTGATGGTCTGCATCCCAGAGTACTTAAGAAGGTGGCCTTGGAAATAGCGGATGCATTGACAGTCATTTTCCAACATTCCATAGACTCTGGATCAGTTCCTATGGAGTGGAGGGTAGCCAATGTAACCCCACTTTTTAAAAAAGGACGGAGAGAGAAAACAGGGAATTATAGACCGGTCAGCCTGTCATCGATAGTAGGTAAAATGATGGAATCAATTATTAAGGGTGTCATAGCAGCGCATTTGAAAAGAGGTGACATGATAGGTCCAAGTCAGCATGGATTTGTGAAAGGGAAATCATGCTTGACAAATCTTCTGGAATTTTTTGAGGATGTTTCCTCAAGTGGACAAGGGGGAACCAGTTGATGTGATGTATTTGGACTTTCAGAAGGCTTTCGACAAAGTCCCACACAAGAGATTAATGTGCAAAGTTAAAGCACATGGGATTGGGGGTAGTGTGCTGACGTGGATTGAGAACTGATTGGCAGACAGGAAGCAAAGAGTGGGAGTAAATGGGTACTTTTCAGAATGGCAAGCAGTGACTAGTGGGGTACCGCAAGGTTCTGTGCTGGGGCCCCAGCTGTTTACATTGTACATTAATGATTTAGACGAGTGGATTAAATGTAGTATCTCCAAGTTTGCGGATGACACTAAGTTGGGTGGCAGTGTGAGCTGCGAGGAGGATGCTATGAGGCTGCAGAGTGACTTGGATAGGTTAGGTGAGTGGGCAAATGCATGGCAGATGAAGTATAATGTGGATAAATGTGAGGTTATCCACTTTGGTTGTAAAAACAGAGAGACTGACTATTATCTGAATGGTGACAGATTAGGAAAAGGGGAGGTGCAACGAGACCTGGGTGTCATGGTACATCAGTCATTGAAGGTTGGCATGCAGGTACAGCAGGCGGTTAAGAAAGCAAATGGCATGTTGGCCTTCATAGCGAGGGGATTTGCGTACAGGGGCAGGGAGGTGTTACTACAGTTGTACAGGGCCTTGGTGAGGCCACACCTGGAGTATTGTGTACAGCTTTGGTCTCCTAACTTGAGGAAGGACATTCTTGCTATTGAGGGAATGCAGCGAAGGTTCACCAGACTGATTCCCGGGATGGCGGGACTGACATATCAAGAAAGACTGGATCAACTGGGCTTTTATTCACTGGAGTTCAGAAGAATGAGAGGGGATCTCATAGAAACGTTTACAATGCTGACGGGTTTAGACAGGTTAGATGCAGGAAGAATGTCCCCAATGTTGGGGAAGACCATAACCAGGGGTCTCAGTCTAAGGATAAGGGGTAAGCCATTTAGGACCGAGATGAGGAGAAACTTCTTCACCCAGAGAGTGGTGAACCTGTGGAATTCTCTACCACAGAAAGTTGTTGAGGCCAATTCACTAAATATATTCAAAAAGAAGTTAGATGTAGTCCTTACTACTAGGGGGATCAAGGGGTATGGTGAGAAAGCAGGACTAGGGTACTGAAGTTGCATGTTCAGCCATGAACTCATTGAATGGTGGTGCAGGCTCGAAGGGCCGAATGGCCTACTCCTGCACCTATTTTCTATGTTTCTATGTTTCTATGTTTCTATCTCCTTTTAAATATAGGAATCACATGAGCTGCCCCCCTATCAGTTGGCGCTATTCCCTTTTCTAATGAATGTTTATATTATATATGCAATAGTACCTCTGTTATCTCTTTCCTACTGTCTTTTAATATGCGCGGATGCAATCCAGTTGGACCAGAAGTTTAATCCTCCCTAAGTTTGATTAGTTTAGCAATTATTTTCCCCCTTTCTATCATTTGCGCTATATAAACTTGCAAATATTTCACGACCTCAGGACAGCAAATAATGTACTTCTTGAAATGTAGTCACTGTTGTAATGTAGGAAACGCAGCGGCCAATTTGTGCACAGCAAGCTCCCACAAACAGCAATGTGATAATGACCAGAGAATCTGTTTTGGTGATGTTGGTTGAGGGATTAGCATTGGCCTATCTATCACATTTTGTATAAAACACCAACAAATCACAACTGAAGAATCTCAAAAAAAATATACAAAAGGAAAGAGGGAAGCCAGTCATTTCCTGCTGGTTTTCTGGCCTTGAGTCCTTTCCATTCCTCAAGAGCGAGCCAAGCCGCTACCAATCTGGAGAAACCTCTCCCAGCAGCAGTGGGTGACCTTTAATTGACCTCATGTTGTGCCGATTTAGACCACCGGAACTGCCCAGTGGCCTTAAAGGGACAGGCCAGGTGAGCAGCTGAACTTCACAATCCTGCTCCAGGCTTAGACTACCTATGAGCATCGCCATGGGAGATCTGCCCATGAGCATCACCATGGGAGATCTGCCCATGAGCATCGCCATGGGAGATCTGCTGTTGCCGATGTACAATCTGAGCTCGGCATTCGAAGATTTGTATCTCAGCACTTGCAGTAACCTGTCGAACTGTACACAGGATTGTAGGGCCAAGCCAATGGGGCTTTGAGTCTGTCAGCGAGGTACAGGGTAGCTATGTGTGTCGGTGATGTGCCCGATCGCGGGACGTGGGTGCACCAAGTGCTTTACAGATAGTTTTTCTGGTCGCAGAGAACCCTGCGGAAATTCAGCCCCTGATTTTAACCCAGGGTAGAGAAATCTAACAGAATTATTTGGATTTCTCTCCATGAATGGTAGAAGATTTTTGTCATTGAAATATTAGTGATGCTCACTCATGGGCTGTAAACGCAACCCCCCCGGCCCCGTGACCTCATTTCAAATATTTGGACCTTTCTCTTATAAAAGATCATATTTCTGAAATGTATTTGAAGTACCAGAGTTCTGGCATGAATTACTTGAAAAAGCTGTTGCCATCCAGAATTTTGAAGTGAAAGTGAAATGGCTGTGGGAGGGTCGGGGTAACCAGAGGATGCAGATATACAACAATTGGCAAAAGGACCAGAGGGGCGATGAGGAGAAATATTTTACGCAGTGAATTGTTGTGATCTGGAACGCGGTGCCTGAAAGGGCGGTGGGAGCAGATTCAATAACAACTTTCAAAAGAAAATTGGATAAATACTTGAAAAATAAAAATTTGCTGAGCTTTGGGGAAAGAGCGAGGGACTAATTGGATGGCTCTGTCACAGAGCCGGCACACACACGATGGGCCGAATGGCCTCCTGAGCTGTGAGGTTCTATGATTCTTGTGTTTGAATTGCAGGGCCTGTCACTGAATTGGTCTCGCCTGAAGCTGCCTTGGTTGGAGTTAGACTGGTTCATAGATATGTCCAATCAAATAACAGAACTCGATCTGTCTAGGAACAGCCTCCCGTTCCTTCCTTCAGTCATTCCTTGGGGATTAGTGCATCTGAAAAAACTGAACTTGTCTGCAAACCAGCTGAAGGACTTGCCCAATGCAACCTCATCGGAAGAAATTCTCTGCACGGGGTAAGTGACAAAGCCAAGGCAAGGATTGAGGGGCCGAGCGCGTTTTAAATTGTACTGACGGTGTCTCAGTGTTAAAGGACAGGAAAAAAACAAAAGCGGTTAAACTAGTGACTGTAAAAACTGCAGATGCTGGAAATCTGAAAGGAAAACAGAAAATGCTGGCAACATGCAGGAGGTCAGGCAGTGTGTGAGGAGAGAGGAGAGGAAAGGAGCTCCAAAACCTCTTCGAAAAGAATGTTCTCTTAGCTGCGCTGCCTGTTTATTTCAATTTTATTCTACACATGCGCAGCATTTACAATGGAAAGGCCGGTCAGCACCCTGCGCGGGACCTTGCAGGTTACTGCGCCGCTGCTTATGCGCGCAGTTTACAGGGAACGTTGGTTTTCACCGAATCTGTAAAGCTGGCTGTCCCCTCCTCACGCACTGACTGAGCTGCTCTGTGGTCCCAGCATTTTCTGTTTGCACTTCTAGCAACCGTTGCATGACGACGATGCCAAGCCTTTAAATTACACTGTGTTGTACAGTTGAATGGTTTACGCACCAAGCTCTTGAACTGATGCAGATACTAGGATGGGACCCTCAACGGTAAACGGGTTCAAGTAAGCCAAATCCTGCCATAGTTCTTAGTTGTCTGTATTGAGCATAAATTCATCTCTGAACCCAATTCAAAGTTAGAACCAGTACGGAGCAAATTCTCAGATTCGGTACTTTTTGGAATGAAACATTATGTACAGAGTGAGAGAGCATAGTGCGACTAGCATCAACAATGGAACTAACGGTATTATGTTACGCTGCTTCAGAATACTGGAGATCGATGTGTCCAGGAACCAACTGAGCTGCCTGCCCACCGGCTTCCTGCATCTCCCAAAGCTTCAGAAGCTCAAAGCTTTCAGAAATTTGCTCGACAAGTTATTTGATGAGGAAAAAGGTACAGCAATCGAATCTTTACATCATGTGAGCGGTCATTACATGTCCCACTGTGAGCGGTCAGTTACATGTCCCACTGTGAGTGGTCAGTTACATGTCCCAATGTGTGAGTGGTCAGTTATATGTCCCACTGTGAGTGGTCAGTTACATGTCCCACTGTGAGTGGTCAGTTACATGTCTCATTGTGAGTGGTCAGTTACATGTCCCACTGTGAGCGGTCAGTTACATGTCCCACTGTGAGTGGTCAGTTACATGTCCTACTGTGTGAGCGGTCAGTTACATGTCCCACTGTGAGTAGTCAGTTACATGTCCCACTGTGTGAGCGGTCAGTTACATGTCCCACTGTGTGAATGGTCAGTTACATGTTCAACTGTGTGAGTGGTAAGTTACATGTCCCACTGTGAGCGGTCAGTTACATGTCCCACTGTGAGTGGTCAGTTACATGTCCCACTGTGTGAGCGGTCAGTTACATGTCCCACTGTGAGCGGTCAGTTACATGTCCCACTTGTGAGTGGTCAGTTACATGCCGCACTGTGAGTGATCAGTTACATGTCTCACTGTGAGTGGTCAGTTACATGTCCCACTGTGAGCGGTCAGTTACATGTCTAACTGTGAGCGGTCAATGACATGTCCTACTGTGTGAGCGGTAAGTTACATGCCCCACTGTGAGTGCTTAGTTACATGTCCCACTGTGTGAGTGGATAGTTACATGTCTCACTGTGAGTGGTCAGTTACATGTCCCACTGTGAGCGGTCAGTTACATGTCTAACTGTGAGCGGTCAATGACATGTCCTACTGTGTGAGCGGTAAGTTGCATGCCCCACTGTGAGTGCTCAGTTACATGTCCCACTGTGAGTGGTCAGCTAAATGTTCCACTGTGAGTGGTCAGTTACATGTCCCACTGTCTGAGCGGTCAGTTACATGTCCCACTGTGAGCGGTCAGTTACATGTCCCACTGTGAGTGGTCAGTTACGTGTCCCACTGTGAGTGTTCAGTTACATGTCCCCCTGTGAGTGGTCAGTTAAATGCCCCACTGTGAGTGGTCAGTTACATGTCCCACTGTGTGAGCGGTCAGTTACATTTCCCACTGCGTGAGTGGTCAATTACATGTCCCACTGTGAGTGGTCAGTTACATGTCCCACTGTGTGAGCGGTCAGTTACATGTGCCACTGTGTGAGTGGTCAGTTACATGTCCCACCGTGTGAGTGGTCAGTTACATGTCCCATTGTGAGTGGTCAGTTACATGACTCACTTTGTGAGCGGTCAGTTACATGTCCCACTGAGTGGTCAGTTCCATGTCCCACTTTGTGAGCGGTCAGTTACATGTCCCACTGTGAGTGGTCAGTTACATGTCCCACTGTGTGCGTGGTCAGTTACATGTCCCCCTGTAAGTGGTCAGTAGCATGTTCCATTGTGAGTGATCATTTGCATGTTCCACTGTGACTGGTCAGTTACATGTCCCACTGTGTGAGCGGTCAGTTGCATGCCCCAGTGTGTGAGCGGCCAGTTACATGCCCCACTGTGAGTGGTCAGTTACATGTCCCACTGTGTGAGTGGACAGTTACATGTCCCATTGTGTGTGGTCATTAATTGTCCCAATGTGTGTGGTCGGTTACATGTCCCTGTGTGAGTGGTCAGTTATATGTCCCAATGTGTGTGGTCAGTTACATGTCCCAATGTGTGTGGTCAGTTACATGTTCCAATGTGTGTGATCAGTTACATGTCTCACTATGAGCGGTCAGTTACATGTCCCACTGCGAGTGGTCAGTTACATGTTCCACTGTGAGTGGTCAGTTACATGTCCCACTGTGAGTGGTCAGCTAAATGTTCCACTGTGAGTGGTCAGTTACATGTCCCACTGTCTGAGCGGTCAGTTACATGTCCCACTATGTGAGTGGTCAGTTACATGTGCCACTGTGTGAGTGGTCAGTTACATGTTCCACTGTGAGTGGTCAGTTACATGTCCCACTGTGTGAGCGGTCAGTTACATTTCCCACTGCGTGAGTGGTCAATTACATGTCCCACTGTGAGTGGTCAGTTACATGTCCCACTGTGTGAGCGGTCAGTTACATGTGCCACTGTGTGAGTGGTCAGTTACATGTCCCACCGTGTGAGTGGTCAGTTACATGTCCCATTGTGAGTGGTCAGTTACATGACTCACTTTGTGAGCGGTCAGTTACATGTCCCACTGAGTGGTCAGTTCCATGTCCCACTTTGTGAGTGGTCAGTTACATGTCCCACTGTGTGCGTGGTCAGTTACATGTCCCCCTGTAAGTGGTCAGTAGCATGT
The DNA here is from genome assembly GCF_044704955.1 of Pristiophorus japonicus. Classification (NCBI taxonomy): domain Eukaryota; kingdom Metazoa; phylum Chordata; class Chondrichthyes; family Pristiophoridae; genus Pristiophorus; species Pristiophorus japonicus. Next base: position 48,819,558 of record NC_091993.1, read on the forward strand.
TCCATTGTGAGTGATCATTTGCATGTTCCACTGTGACTGGTCAGTTACATGTCCCACTGTGTGAGCGGTCAGTTGCATGCCCCAGTGTGTGAGCGGCCAGTTACATGCCCAACTGTGAGTGGTCAGTTACATGTCCCACTGTGTGAGTGGACAGTTACATGTCCCACCGTGTGAGTGGTCAGTTACATGTCCCACTGTGAGTGGTCAGCTAAATGTTCCACTGTGAGTTGTCAGTTATATGTCCCACTGTCTGAGCGGTCAGTTACAAGTCCCACTGTGTGAGTGGTCAGTTGCATGTCCCATTGTGAGTGGTCAGTTACATGTCCCACTGTGTGAGCGGTCAGTTACATGCCCCACTGTGAGTGGTCATTTGCATGTTCCACTGTGAGCGGTCAGTTACATGTCCCACTATGAGTGGTCAGTTACGTGTCCCACTGTGAGTGTTCAGTTACATGTCCCCCTCTGAGTGGTCAGTTAAATGTCCCACTGTGAGTGGTCAGTAACATGTCCCACTGTGTGTGCTGAGTTATATGTCGCACTGTGAGCGGTCAGTTTCTTGTCCCAATGTGTGTGGTCAGTTACATGTCTCACTGTGAGAGGTCACTTAAATGTCCCAATGTGTGAGTGGTCAGTTACATATCCCACTGTGAGCGGTCAGTTACATGTCCCACTGTGTGAGCGGTCAGTTACATGACCCAGTGTGAGTGGTCAGTTACATGTCCCCCTGTGAGTGGTCAGTTACATGTCCCACTGTGAGCGGTCAGTTACATGTCCCACTGTGAGTGGTCAGTTACATGTCTCACTGTGAGTGGTCAGTTACATGTCCCAATGTGTGTGGTCAGTTACATGTCGCACTGTGAGTGGTCAGTTACATGTCCCCCTGTGAGTGGTCAGTTACATGCCCCATTATGACTGATCAGTTACATGTCCCGCTGTGTGAGTGGTCAGTTACATGTCCCACTGTGAGCGGTCAGTTACATGTCCCACTATGAGCGGTCAGTTACATGTCTCACTGTGAGTGGTCACTTAAGTGTCGCACTGTGTGAGTGGTCAGTTAGATGTCCCACTGTGAGTGGTCAGTTACATGTCCCACTGTGAGTGGTCAGTTACATGTCCCACTGTGAGTGGTCAGTTACATGTCCCACTGCGTGAGCGGTCAGTTACATGTCCCACTGTGAGTGGTCAGTTACATGTCCCACTGTGAGCGGTCAGTGACATGTCCCACTGTGAGTGGTCAGTTTCATGTCCTACTGTGAGTGCTCAGTTACATGTCCCACTGTGTGAGCGGTCAGTTACATTTCCCACTGTGTGAGCGGTCAGTTACATGTCCCACTGAGCGGTCAGTTACATGTCCCAGTGAGACTGGTCAGTTACATGTCCCACTGTGAGCCGTTACATGTCCCACTGTGAGTGGTCAGTTACATGCCCCATTATGACTGATCAGTTACATGTCCCGCTGTGTGAGTGGTCAGTTACATGTCCCACTGTGTGAGCGGTCAGTTACATGTGCCACTGTGTGAGTGGTCAGTTACATGTCCCACCGTGTGAGTGGTCAGTTACATGTCCCATTGTGAGTGGTCAGTTACATGACTCACTTTGTGAGCGGTCAGTTACATGTCCCACTGAGTGGTCAGTTCCATGTCCCACTTTGTGAGCGGTCAGTTACATGTCCCACTGTGAGTGGTCAGTTACATGTCCCACTGTGTGCGTGGTCAGTTACATGTCCCCCTGTAAGTGGTCAGTAGCATGTTCCATTGTGAGTGATCATTTGCATGTTCCACTGTGACTGGTCAGTTACATGTCCCACTGTGTGAGCGGTCAGTTGCATGCCCCAGTGTGTGAGCGGCCAGTTACATGCCCCACTGTGAGTGGTCAGTTACATGTCCCACTGTGTGAGTGGACAGTTACATGTCCCACCGTGTGAGTGGTCAGTTACATGTCCCACTGTGAGTGGTCAGCTAAATGTTCCACTGTGAGTTGTCAGTTATATGTCCCACTGTCTGAGCGGTCAGTTACAAGTCCCACTGTGTGAGTGGTCAGTTGCATGTCCCATTGTGAGTGGTCAGTTACATGTCCCACTGTGTGAGCGGTCAGTTACATGCCCCACTGTGAGTGGTCATTTGCATGTTCCACTGTGAGCGGTCAGTTACATGTCCCACTATGAGTGGTCAGTTACGTGTCCCACTGTGAGTGTTCAGTTACATGTCCCCCTCTGAGTGGTCAGTTAAATGTCCCACTGTGAGTGGTCAGTAACATGTCCCACTGTGTGTGCTGAGTTATATGTCGCACTGTGAGCGGTCAGTTTCTTGTCCCAATGTGTGTGGTCAGTTACATGTCTCACTGTGAGAGGTCACTTAAATGTCCCAATGTGTGAGTGGTCAGTTACATATCCCACTGTGAGCGGTCAGTTACATGTCCCACTGTGTGAGCGGTCAGTTACATGACCCAGTGTGAGTGGTCAGTTACATGTCCCCCTGTGAGTGGTCAGTTACATGTCCCACTGTGAGCGGTCAGTTACATGTCCCACTGTGAGTGGTCAGTTACATGTCTCACTGTGAGTGGTCAGTTACATGTCCCAATGTGTGTGGTCAGTTACATGTCGCACTGTGAGTGGTCAGTTACATGTCCCCCTGTGAGTGGTCAGTTACATGCCCCATTATGACTGATCAGTTACATGTCCCGCTGTGTGAGTGGTCAGTTACATGTCCCACTGTGAGCGGTCAGTTACATGTCCCACTATGAGCGGTCAGTTACATGTCTCACTGTGAGTGGTCACTTAAGTGTCGCACTGTGTGAGTGGTCAGTTAGATGTCCCACTGTGAGTGGTCAGTTACATGTCCCACTGTGAGTGGTCAGTTACATGTCCCACTGTGAGTGGTCAGTTACATGTCCCACTGCGTGAGCGGTCAGTTACATGTCCCACTGTGAGTGGTCAGTTACATGTCCCACTGTGAGCGGTCAGTGACATGTCCCACTGTGAGTGGTCAGTTTCATGTCCCACTGTGAGTGCTCAGTTACATGTCCCACTGTGTGAGCGGTCAGTTACATTTCCCACTGTGTGAGCGGTCAGTTACATGTCCCACTGAGCGGTCAGTTACATGTCCCAGTGAGACTGGTCAGTTACATGTCCCACTGTGAGCCGTTACATGTCCCACTGTGAGTGGTCAGTTACATGCCCCATTATGACTGATCAGTTACATGTCCCGCTGTGTGAGTGGTCAGTTACATGATCCCACTGTGAGCGGTCAGTTACATGTCCCACTGTGAGTGGTCAGTTACATGTCTCACTGTGAGTGGTCAGTTACATGTCCCAATGTGAGTGGTCAGTTACATGTCGCACTGTGAGTGGTCAGTTACATGTCCCCCTGTGAGTGGTCAGTTACATGCCCCATTATGACTGATCAGTTACATGTCCCGCTGTGTGAGTGGTCAGTTACATGATCCCAATGTGAGCGGTCAGTTACATGTCCCACTATGAGCGGTCAGTTACATGTCTCACTGTGAGTGGTCACTTAAATGTCGCACTGTGTGAGTGGTCAGTTAGATGTCCCACTGTGTGCGGTCAGTTACATGTCCCACTGTGAGTGGTCAGCTACATGTCCCACTGTGAGTGGTCAGTTACATGTCCCACTGTGTGAGCGGTCAGTTACATGTCCCACTGTGAGTGGTCAGTTACATGTCCCACTGTGAGCGGTCAGTGACATGTCCCACTGTGAGTGGTCAGTTTCATGTCCCACTGTGAGTGCTCAGTTACATGTCCCACTGTGTGAGCGGTCAGTTACATTTCCCACTGTGTGAGCGGTCAGTTACATGTCCCACTGAGCGGTCAGTTACATGTCCCAGTGAGAGTGGTCAGTTACATGTCCCACTGTGAGCCGTTACATGTCCCACTGTGAGTGGTCAGTTACATATCCCACTGTGTGAGTGGTCAGTTACATGTCCCACCATGTGAGTGGTCAGTTACAATACCCACTGTGAGTGGTCAGTTACATGTCCCACCGAGTGAGTGGTCAGTTACATGTCCCACTGTGAGCAGTCAGTTACATGTCCCACTGTGAGTGGTCAGTTACATGTCTCACTGTGAGTGGTCAGTTACATGTCCCACTGTGAGTGGTCAGTTAAATGTCCCCCTGTGAGTGATCAGTTACATGCCCACTGTGAGCGGTCAGTTACATGCCCCACTGTGAGCGGTCAGTTACATGTCCCCCTGTGATTGGTCAGTTACATGCCCCACTGTGAGTGGTCAGTTACATGTTCCACTGTGAGTGATCTGTTACATGTCCCACTGTGTGAACGGCCAGTTACATGCCCCACTGTGGGTGGTCAGTTATATGTCCCACTGTGTGTGGTCAGTTACATGTCCCACTGTGTGAGTGGTCAGTTACATGTCCCACTGTGAGCGGTCAGTTATATGTCTCACTGTGAGTGGTCACTTAAATGTCGCACTGTGTGAATGGTCAGTTAGATATCCCACTGTGTGCGGTCAGTTACATGTCCAACTGGGTGAGCGGTCAGTTTCATGTCCCAATGTGTGTGGTCAGTTACATGTCCCACTGGGTGAGCGGTCATATACATGTCCCACTGTGAGTGGTCAGTTACATGTCCCACTGTGTGAGCGGTCAGTTACATTCCCCACTGTGAGTGGTCAGTTACATGTCGCACTGTGAGCGGTCAGTTTCATGTCCCAATGTGTGTGGTCAGTTACATGGCCCATTGTGAGTGGTCAGTTACATGTCCCGCTGTGTGAGTGGTCAGTTACATGTCCCACTGTGAGCGGTCAGTTACATGTCCCACTGGGTGAGCGGTCATATACATGTCCCACTGTGAGTGGTCAGTTACATGTCCCACTGTGTGAGTGGTCAGTTACATTTCCCACTGTGAGTGGTCAGTTACATGTCCCCCTGTGAGTGGTCAGTTACATGCCCACTGTGAGCGGTCAGTTACATGTCTAACTGTGAGCGGTCAGTTACATGTCCCATTGTATGAGCGGTCAGTTACATGTCCCACTGTGAGTGGTCAGTTCCATTTTTCGCCTGTGAGTGGTCAGTTACATATCCCACTGTGAGTGGTCAGTTAGATGTCCCATTGTGAGTGGTCAGTTACATGTCCCACTGTGAGCGGTCAGTTAAATGTCTCACTGTGAGCGGTCAGTTCCATGCCCCACTGTGAACGGTCAGTTACATGTCCCCCTGTGATTGGTCAGTTACATGTCCCACTGTGAGTGGTCAGTTACATGTTCCACTGTGAGTGATCTGTTACATGTCCCGCTGTGTGAGCGGTCAGTTACATGCCCCACTGTGTGAACGGCCAGTTACATGCCCCACTGTGGGTGGTCAGTTATATGTGCCACTGTGTGTGGTCAGTTACATGTCGCACTGTGAGTGGTCAGTTACATGTCCCACTGTGTGAGTGGTCAGTTACATGTCCCACTATGAGCGGTCAGTTACATGTCTCACTGTGAGTGGTCACTTAAATGTCGCACTGTGAGTGGTCACTTAAATGTCGCACTGTGTGAATGGTCAGTTAGATATCCCACTGTGTGCGGTCAGTTACATGTCCAACTGGGTGAGCGGTCAGTTTCATGTCCCAATGTGTGTGGTCAGTTACATGTCCCACTGGGTGAGCGGTCATATACATGTCCCACTGTGAGTGGTCAGTTACATGTCCCACTGTGTGAGCGGTCAGTTACATTCCCCACTGTGAGTGGTCAGTTACATGTCGCACTGTGAGCGGTCAGTTTCATGTCCCAATGTGTGTGGTCAGTTACATGGCCCATTGTGAGTGGTCAGTTACATGTCCCGCTGTGTGAGTGGTCAGTTACATGTCCCACTGTGAGCGGTCAGTTACATGTCCCACTGGGTGAGCGGTCATATACATGTCCCACTGTGAGTGGTCAGTTACATGTCCCACTGTGTGAGTGGTCAGTTACATTTCCCACTGTGAGTGGTCAGTTACATGTCCCCCTGTGAGTGGTCAGTTACATGCCCACTGTGAGCGGTCAGTTACATGTCTAACTGTGAGCGGTCAGTTACATGTCCCATTGTATGAGCGGTCAGTTACATGTCCCACTGTGAGTGGTCAGTTCCATTTTTCGCCTGTGAGTGGTCAGTTACATATCCCACTGTGAGTGGTCAGTTAGATGTCCCATTGTGAGTGGTCAGTTACATGTCCCACTGTGAGCGGTCAGTTAAATGTCTCACTGTGAGCGGTCAGTTCCATGCCCCACTGTGAACGGTCAGTTACATGTCCCCCTGTGATTGGTCAGTTACATGTCCCACTGTGAGTGGTCAGTTACATGTTCCACTGTGAGTGATCTGTTACATGTCCCGCTGTGTGAGCGGTCAGTTACATGCCCCACTGTGTGAACGGCCAGTTACATGCCCCACTGTGGGTGGTCAGTTATATGTGCCACTGTGTGTGGTCAGTTACATGTCGCACTGTGAGTGGTCAGTTACATGTCCCACTGTGTGAGTGGTCAGTTACATGTCCCACTATGAGCGGTCAGTTACATGTCTCACTGTGAGTGGTCACTTAAATGTCGCACTGTGTGAGTGGTCAGTTAGATGTCCCACTGTGTGAGCGGTCAGTTACATTTCCCACTGTGTGAGCGGTCAGTTACATGTCCCACTGAGCGGTCAGTTACATGTCCCAGTGAGAGTGGTCAGTTACATGTCCCACTGTGAGCCGTTACATGTCCCACTGTGAGTGGTCAGTTACATGTCCCACTGTGTGAGTGGTCAGTTACATGTCCCACCGAGTGAGCGGTCAGTTACATGTCCCACTGTGAGCAGTCAGTTACATGTCCCCCTGTGAGTGGTCAGTTACATGTCCCCCTATGAGTGGTCAGTTACATGCCCACTGTGAGTGGTCAGTTACATGTCCCACTGTGTGAGCGGTCAGTTACATGTCCCACTGTGAGTGGTCAGTTAAATGTCCCCCTGTGAGTGATCTGTTACATGTCCCACTGTGTGAGCGGTCAGTTACATGCCCCACTGTGGGTGGTCAGTTATATGTCCCACTGTGTGTGGTCAGTTACATGTCGCACTGTGAACGATCAGTTTCATGTCCCAATGTGTGTGGTCAGTTACATGGCCCATTGTGAGTGGTCAGTTACATGTCCCGCTGTGTGAGTAGTCAGTTACATGTCCCACTGTGAGCGGTCAGTTACATGTCCCACTGTGTGAGTGGTCAGTTACATGTCCCACTGTGTGAGCGGTCAGTTACATGTCCCACTGTGAGTAGTCAGTTACATGTCCCACTGTGTGAGCGGTCAGTTACATGTCCCACTGTGTGAATGGTCAGTTACATGTTCAACTGTGTGAGTGGTAAGTTACATGTCCCACTGTGAGCGGTCAGTTACATGTCCCACTGTGAGTGGTCAGTTACATGTCCCACTGTGTGAGCGGTCAGTTACATGTCCCACTGTGAGCGGTCAGTTACATGTCCCACTTGTGAGTGGTCAGTTACATGCCGCACTGTGAGTGATCAGTTACATGTCTCACTGTGAGTGGTCAGTTACATGTCCCACTGTGAGCGGTCAGTTACATGTCTAACTGTGAGCGGTCAATGACATGTCCTACTGTGTGAGCGGTAAGTTACATGCCCCACTGTGAGTGCTTAGTTACATGTCCCACTGTGTGAGTGGATAGTTACATGTCTCACTGTGAGTGGTCAGTTACATGTCCCACTGTGAGCGGTCAGTTACATGTCTAACTGTGAGCGGTCAATGACATGTCCTACTGTGTGAGCGGTAAGTTGCATGCCCCACTGTGAGTGCTCAGTTACATGTCCCACTGTGAGTGGTCAGCTAAATGTTCCACTGTGAGTGGTCAGTTACATGTCCCACTGTCTGAGCGGTCAGTTACATGTCCCACTGTGAGCGGTCAGTTACATGTCCCACTGTGAGTGGTCAGTTACGTGTCCCACTGTGAGTGTTCAGTTACATGTCCCCCTGTGAGTGGTCAGTTAAATGCCCCACTGTGAGTGGTCAGTTACATGTCCCACTGTGTGAGCGGTCAGTTACATTTCCCACTGCGTGAGTGGTCAATTACATGTCCCACTGTGAGTGGTCAGTTACATGTCCCACTGTGTGAGCGGTCAGTTACATGTGCCACTGTGTGAGTGGTCAGTTACATGTCCCACCGTGTGAGTGGTCAGTTACATGTCCCATTGTGAGTGGTCAGTTACATGACTCACTTTGTGAGCGGTCAGTTACATGTCCCACTGAGTGGTCAGTTCCATGTCCCACTTTGTGAGCGGTCAGTTACATGTCCCACTGTGAGTGGTCAGTTACATGTCCCACTGTGTGCGTGGTCAGTTACATGTCCCCCTGTAAGTGGTCAGTAGCATGTTCCATTGTGAGTGATCATTTGCATGTTCCACTGTGACTGGTCAGTTACATGTCCCACTGTGTGAGCGGTCAGTTGCATGCCCCAGTGTGTGAGCGGCCAGTTACATGCCCCACTGTGAGTGGTCAGTTACATGTCCCACTGTGTGAGTGGACAGTTACATGTCCCACCGTGTGAGTGGTCAGTTACATGTCCCACTGTGAGTGGTCAGCTAAATGTTCCACTGTGAGTTGTCAGTTACATGCCCCATTATGACTGATCAGTTACATGTCCCGCTGTGTGAGTGGTCAGTTACATGTCCCACTGTGAGCGGTCAGTTACATGTCCCACTATGAGCGGTCAGTTACATGTCTCACTGTGAGTGGTCACTTAAGTGTCGCACTGTGTGAGTGGTCAGTTAGATGTCCCACTGTGAGTGGTCAGTTACATGTCCCACTGTGAGTGGTCAGTTACATGTCCCACTGCGTGAGCAGTCAGTTACATGTCCCACTGTGAGTGGTCAGTTACATGTCCCACTGTGAGCGGTCAGTGACATGTCCCACTGTGAGTGGTCAGTTTCATGTCCCACTGTGAGTGCTCAGTTACATGTCCCACTGTGTGAGCGGTCAGTTACATTTCCCACTGTGTGAGCGGTCAGTTACATGTCCCACTGAGCGGTCAGTTACATGTCCCAGTGAGACTGGTCAGTTACATGTCCCACTGTGAGCCGTTACATGTCCCACTGTGAGTGGTCAGTTACATGCCCCATTATGACTGATCAGTTACATGTCCCGCTGTGAGTGGTCAGTTACATGATCCCACTGTGAGCGGTCAGTTACATGTCCCACTGTGAGTGGTCAGTTACATGTCTCACTGTGAGTGGTCAGTTACATGTCCCAATGTGAGTGGTCAGTTACATGTCACACTGTGAGTGGTCAGTTACATGTCCCCCTGTGAGTGGTCAGTTACATGCCCCATTATGACTGATCAGTTACATGTCCCGCTGTGTGAGTGGTCAGTTACATGATCCCAATGTGAGCGGTCAGTTACATGTCCCACTATGAGCGGTCAGTTACATGTCTCACTGTGAGTGGTCACTTAAATGTCGCACTGTGTGAGTGGTCAGTTAGATGTCCCACTGTGTGCGGTCAGTTACATGTCCCACTGTGAGTGGTCAGCTACATGTCCCACTGTGAGTGGTCAGTTACATGTCCCACTGTGTGAGCGGTCAGTTACATGTCCCACTGTGAGTGGTCAGTTACATGTCCCACTGTGAGCGGTCAGTGACATGTCCCACTGTGAGTGGTCAGTTTCATGTCCCACTGTGAGTGCTCAGTTACATGTCCCACTGTGTGAGCGGTCAGTTACATTTCCCACTGTGTGAGCGGTCAGTTACATGTCCCACTGAGCGGTCAGTTACATGTCCCAGTGAGAGTGGTCAGTTACATGTCCCACTGTGAGCCGTTACATGTCCCACTGTGAGTGGTCAGTTACATATCCCACTGTGTGAGTGGTCAGTTACATGTCCCACCATGTGAGTGGTCAGTTACAATACCCACTGTGAGTGGTCAGTTACATGTCCCACCGAGTGAGTGGTCAGTTACATGTCCCACTGTGAGCAGTCAGTTACATGTCCCACTGTGAGTGGTCAGTTACATGTCTCACTGTGAGTGGTCAGTTACATGTCCCACTGTGAGTGGTCAGTTAAATGTCCCCCTGTGAGTGATCAGTTACATGCCCACTGTGAGCGGTCAGTTACATGTCTAACTGTGAGCGGTCAGTTACATGTCCCATTGTATGAGCGGTCAGTTACATGTCCCACTGTGAGTGGTCAGTTACATAATCCACTGTGAGTGGTCAGTTACATGTCCCCCTGTGAGTGGTCAGTTACATGTCTCACTGTGAGCGGTCAGTTACATGCCCCACTGTGAGCGGTCAGTTACATGTCCCCCTGTGATTAGTCAGTTACATGCCCCACTGTGAGTGGTCAGTTACATGTTCCACTGTGAGTGATCTGTTACATGTCCCACTGTGTGAACGGCCAGTTACATGCCCCACTGTGGGTGGTCAGTTATATGTCCCACTGTGTGTGGTCAGTTACATGTCCCACTGTGTGAGTGGTCAGTTACATGTCCCACTGTGAGCGGTCAGTTATATGTCTCACTGTGAGTGGTCACTTAAATGTCGCACTGTGTGAATGGTCAGTTAGATATCCCACTGTGTGCGGTCAGTTACATGTCCAACTGGGTGAGCGGTCAGTTTCATGTCCCAATGTGTGTGGTCAGTTACATGTCCCACTGGGTGAGCGGTCATATACATGTCCCACTGTGAGTGGTCAGTTACATGTCCCACTGTGTGAGCGGTCAGTTACATTTCCCACTGTGAGTGGTCAGTTACATGTCGCACTGTGAGCGGTCAGTTTCATGTCCCAATGTGTGTGGTCAGTTACATGGCCCATTGTGAGTGGTCAGTTACATGTCCCGCTGTGTGAGTGGTCAGTTACATGTCCCACTGTGAGCGGTCAGTTACATGTCCCACTGGGTGAGCGGTCATATACATGTCCTACTGTGAGTGGTCAGTTACATGTCCCACTGTGTGAGTGGTCAGTTACATTTCCCACTGTGAGTGGTCAGTTACATGTCCCCCTGTGAGTGGTCAGTTACATGCCCACTGTGAGCGGTCAGTTACATGTCTAACTGTGAGCGGTCAGTTACATGTCCCATTGTATGAGCGGTCAGTTACATGTCCCACTGTGAGTGGTCAGTTCCATTTTTCGCCTGTGAGTAGTCAGTTACATATCCCACTGTGAGTGGTCAGTTAGATGTCCCATTGTGAGTGGTCAGTTACATGTCCCACTGTGAGCGGTCAGTTAAATGTCTCACTGTGAGCGGTCAGTTCCATGCCCCACTGTGAACGGTCAGTTACATGTCCCCCTGTGATTGGTCAGTTACATGTCCCACTGTGAGTGGTCAGTTACATGTTCCACTGTGAGTGATCTGTTACATGTCCCGCTGTGTGAGCGGTCAGTTACATGCCCCACTGTGTGAACGGCCAGTTACATGCCCCACTGTGGGTGGTCAGTTATATGTGCCACTGTGTGTGGTCAGTTACATGTCGCACTGTGAGTGGTCAGTTACATGTCCCACTGTGTGAGTGGTCAGTTACATGTCCCACTATGAGCGGTCAGTTACATGTCTCACTGTGAGTGGTCACTTAAATGTCGCACTGTGTGAGTGGTCAGTTAGATGTCCCACTGTGTGAGCGGTCAGTTACATTTCCCACTGTGTGAGCGGTCAGTTACATGTCCCACTGAGCGGTTAGTTACATGTCCCAGTGAGAGTGGTCAGTTACATGTCCCACTGTGAGCCGTTACATGTCCCACTGTGAGTGGTCAGTTACATGTCCCACTGTGTGAGTGGTCAGTTACATGTCCCACCGAGTGAGCGGTCAGTTACATGTCCCACTGTGAGCAGTCAGTTACATGTCCCCCTGTGAGTGGTCAGTTACATGTCCCCCTGTGAGTGGTCAGTTACATGCCCACTGTGAGTGGTCAGTTACATGTCCCACTGTGTGAGCGGTCAGTTACATGTCCCACTGTGAGTGGTCAGTTAAATGTCCCCCTGTGAGTGATCTGTTACATGTCCCACTGTGTGAGCGGTCAGTTACATGCCCCACTGTGGGTGGTCAGTTATATGTCCCACTGTGTGTGGTCAGTTACATGTCGCACTGTGAACGATCAGTTTCATGTCCCAATGTGTGTGGTCAGTTACATGGCCCATTGTGAGTGGTCAGTTACATGTCCCGCTGTGTGAGTAGTCAGTTACATGTCCCACTGTGAGCGGTCAGTTACATGTCCCACTGTGTGAGTGGTCAGTTACATGTCCCACTGTGTGAGCGGTCAGTTACATGTCCCACTGTGAGCGGTCAGTTACATGTCCCACTTGTGAGTGGTCAGTTACATGCCGCACTGTGAGTGATCAGTTACATGTCTCACTGTGAGTGGTCAGTTACATGTCCCACTGTGAGCGGTCAGTTACATGTCTAACTGTGAGCGGTCAATGACATGTCCTACTGTGTGAGCGGTAAGTTACATGCCCCACTGTGAGTGCTTAGTTACATGTCCCACTGTGTGAATGGATAGTTACATGTCTCACTGTGAGTGGTCAGTTACATGTCCCACTGTGAGCGGTCAGTTACATGTCTAACTGTGAGCGGTCAATGAAATGTCCTACTGTGTGAGCGGTAAGTTGCATGCCCCACTGTGAGTGCTCAGTTACATGTCCCACTGTGAGTGGTCAGCTAAATGTTCCACTGTGAGTGGTCAGTTACATGTCCCACTGTCTGAGCGGTCAATTACATGTCCCACTGTGAGTGGTCAGTTACATGTCCCACTGTGAGTGGTCAGTTACGTGTCCCACTGTGAGTGTTCAGTTACATGTCCCCCTGTGAGTGGTCAGTTAAATGCCCCACTGTGAGTGGTCAGTTACATGTCCCACTGTGTGAGCGGTCAGTTACATTTCCCACTGCGTGAGTGGTCAATTACATGTCCCACTGTGAGTGGTCAGTTACATGTCCCACTGTGTGAGCGGTCAGTTACATGTGCCACTGTGTGAGTGGTCAGTTACATGTCCCACCGTGTGAGTGGTCAGTTACATGTCCCATTGTGAGTGGTCAGTTACATGACTCACTTTGTGAGCGGTCAGTTACATGTCCCACTGAGTGGTCAGTTCCATGTCCCACTTTGTGAGCGGTCAGTTACATGTCCCACTGTGAGTGGTCAGTTACATGTCCCACTGTGTGCGTGGTCAGTTACATGTCCCCCTGTAAGTGGTCAGTAGCATGTTCCATTGTGAGTGATCATTTGCATGTTCCACTGTGACTGGTCAGTTACATGTCCCACTGTGTGAGCGGTCAGTTGCATGCCCCAGTGTGTGAGCGGCCAGTTACATGCCCCACTGTGAGTGGTCAGTTACATGTCCCACTGTGTGAGTGGACAGTTACATGTCCCATTGTGTGTGGTCATTAATTGTCCCAATGTGTGTGGTCGGTTACATGTCCCTGTGTGAGTGGTCAGTTATATGTCCCAATGTGTGTGGTCAGTTACATGTCCCAATGTGTGTGGTCAGTTACATGTTCCAATGTGTGTGATCAGTTACATGTCTCACTATGAGCGGTCAGTTACATGTCCCACTGCGAGTGGTCAGTTACATGTTCCACTGTGAGTGGTCAGTTACATGTTCCACTGTGAGTGGTCAGCTAAATGTTCCACTGTGAGTGGTCAGTTACATGTCCCACTGTCTGAGCGGTCAGTTACATGTCCCACTATGTGAGTGGTCAGTTACATGTGCCACTGTGTGAGTGGTCAGTTACATGTTCCACTGTGAGTGGTCAGTTACATGTCCCACTGTGTGAGCGGTCAGTTACATTTCCCACTGCGTGAGTGGTCAATTACATGTCCCACTGTGAGTGGTCAGTTACATGTCCCACTGTGTGAGCGGTCAGTTACATGTGCCACTGTGTGAGTGGTCAGTTACATGTCCCACCGTGTGAGTGGTCAGTTACATGTCCCATTGTGAGTGGTCAGTTACATGACTCACTTTGTGAGCGGTCAGTTACATGTCCCACTGAGTGGTCAGTTCCATGTCCCACTTTGTGAGCGGTCAGTTACATGTCCCACTGTGAGTGGTCAGTTACATGTCCCACTGTGTGCGTGGTCAGTTACATGTCCCCCTGTAAGTGGTCAGTAGCATGTTCCATTGTGAGTGATCATTTGCATGTTCCACTGTGACTGGTCAGTTACATGTCCCACTGTGTGAGCGGTCAGTTGCATGCCCCAGTGTGTGAGCGGCCAGTTACATGCCCCACTGTGAGTGGTCAGTTACATGTCCCACTGTGTGAGTGGACAGTTACATGTCCCACCGTGTGAGTGGTCAGTTACATGTCCCACTGTGAGTGGTCAGCTAAATGTTCCACTGTGAGTTGTCAGTTATATGTCCCACTGTCTGAGCGGTCAGTTACAAGTCCCACTGTGTGAGTGGTCAGTTGCATGTCCCATTGTGAGTGGTCAGTTACATGTCCCACTGTGTGAGCGGTCAGTTACATGCCCCACTGTGAGTGGTCATTTGCATGTTCCACTGTGAGCGGTCAGTTACATGTCCCACTATGAGTGGTCAGTTACGTGTCCCACTGTGAGTGTTCAGTTACATGTCCCCCTCTGAGTGGTCAGTTAAATGTCCCACTGTGAGTGGTCAGTAACATGTCCCACTGTGTGTGCTGAGTTATATGTCGCACTGTGAGCGGTCAGTTTCTTGTCCCAATGTGTGTGGTCAGTTACATGTCTCACTGTGAGAGGTCACTTAAATGTCCCAATGTGTGAGTGGTCAGTTACATATCCCACTGTGAGCGGTCAGTTACATGTCCCACTGTGTGAGCGGTCAGTTACATGACCCAGTGTGAGTGGTCAGTTACATGTCCCCCTGTGAGTGGTCAGTTACATGTCCCACTGTGAGCGGTCAGTTACATGTCCCACTGTGAGTGGTCAGTTACATGTCTCACTGTGAGTGGTCAGTTACATGTCGCACTGTGAGTGGTCAGTTACATGTCCCCCTGTGAGTGGTCAGTTACATGCCCCATTATGACTGATCAGTTACATGTCCCGCTGTGTGAGTGGTCAGTTACATGTCCCACTGTGAGCGGTCAGTTACATGTCCCACTATGAGCGGTCAGTTACATGTCTCACTGTGAGTGGTCACTTAAGTGTCGCACTGTGTGAGTGGTCAGTTAGATGTCCCACTGTGAGTGGTCAGTTACATGTCCCACTGTGAGTGGTCAGTTACATGTCCCACTGCGTGAGCGGTCAGTTACATGTCCCACTGTGAGTGGTCAGTTACATGTCCCACTGTGAGCGGTCAGTGACATGTCCCACTGTGAGTGGTCAGTTTCATGTCCCACTGTGAGTGCTCAGTTACATGTCCCACTGTGTGAGCGGTCAGTTACATTTCCCACTGTGTGAGCGGTCAGTTACATGTCCCACTGAGCGGTCAGTTACATGTCCCAGTGAGACTGGTCAGTTACATGTCCCACTGTGAGCCGTTACATGTCCCACTGTGAGTGGTCAGTTACATGCCCCATTATGACTGATCAGTTACATGTCCCGCTGTGTGAGTGGTCAGTTACATGATCCCACTGTGAGCGGTCAGTTACATGTCCCACTGTGAGTGGTCAGTTACATGTCTCACTGTGAGTGGTCAGTTACATGTCCCAATGTGAGTGGTCAGTTACATGTCGCACTGTGAGTGGTCAGTTACATGTCCCCCTGTGAGTGGTCAGTTACATGCCCCATTATGACTGATCAGTTACATGTCCCGCTGTGTGAGTGGTCAGTTACATGATCCCAATGTGAGCGGTCAGTTACATGTCCCACTATGAGCGGTCAGTTACATGTCTCACTGTGAGTGGTCACTTAAATGTCGCACTGTGTGAGTGGTCAGTTAGACGTCCCACTGTGTGCGGTCAGTTACATGTCCCACTGTGAGTGGTCAGCTACATGTCCCACTGTGAGTGGTCAGTTACATGTCCCACTGTGTGAGCGGTCAGTTACA